>NC_142596.1:47571850-47916850 GCF_965207765.1 Zootoca vivipara
CCAAGCTATCGCACTTGGGTCCGCAGTTTTTAAGAAACAAAGGCTTTGATCAGGGTAGAGGAACCTGCAGCTCCTCAAATGCTGCGTAACTACAACTTCCATCGTCGCCGACGACTGGCCTTGCTGGGCCTGGGGCTGATGGGAGTTGGAGTCCAGGAACATTTTTCAGAGGGGTGTCTGGAGTATGGAACTGCCCTGCCCACCTCCTGTTGAGCAGCCCCCCCCCAAAAAAAAGATCAGTTGCAAGAACAGTAAGGCAAGAGCGGGCCCTGGACTTCTCACTTGCTCTAAAATATACAAATGTCTAGAGAGCTGTAAAGTTCCAATATCTGGCTTAGATCACTCTGCATCTGCAGCTCTAAACCAATGTGCCAAATCTCTGCAACCCTGAGCCCTGGCCACACACACATCTGAACTCTACTCAAAGCGGCATTTTTGCACCTCAGGGATTAGTTCCTTGCTTAACTGGCTACCAGTTCACTTCCAGGCCCAATTTAAGGCGCTCATGTTAATGTTTATAACCCTAAACAATGCAGGCACCAGATACCTGGAAAAAAAGCCTTCTTCACTAGAGACCCGCATGGGCACAGAGATTGGCAGAGGTAGTTCCTCAGCCCTCAGAAGCCAAGGGGGTGGGCGGTCCAGGCAAAAGGGGCATTTTCTGTGGCAGCCCCTAAGTTGTAAATCTCTCCACAAAGCTGTACCTGACACCTTCAGTATACAGCTTCCGGAAAATGCCGTAAACACACCTTGGCTTTGGGCACCTGAGGTGGATATTTTAGGACCTGCCTTACTCCTTGTGATTTCAAGTTGTTTTAAACGCTGTTTTTAACATGTTTTTTTTAAAAAAATGCTGCAACCTGGGACCTCAGGGTAAAGGGCAGGTAATAGCAAGGCCAGGAATGGGGAGCCTTTTTTTAAAACGAAAGGCCTACATTTCCTTTTGGGCAAAGCTCCAGGGGCCACATGCCAGAAATGGGTGGTGCCAGAAGCAAATGTCTAGGCCATAGCTGCCCAGAGTGGCTGCAACCCAGTCGGATGGGCAGAGTGCTATTATTATTATTATTATTATTATTATTATTATTATTATTATTATTATGGCTCTGTATATGGCCCCATATGCACGATATACTTAAAAGCATCATCATACCACTTTAGGCCCTTAAGGCTCCCCTCAGAAAACATTGGGAACAGCCATTTGTTGAGGATGTTGTGCTTGTTTAGGAGACCCCTATTCCCATCACGGAGTGACCGTTCCCAGAATTCCCTGGGAATCTCAGAGCGGTTTAACAGTCAGCTCTTCTTCCCATGGAATTCTGGGAATGGTGCCTCCATGAGGGGAACAAGCGTCAACTTTCAGCACCCTTAACAAACCACATTCCCCAGAATCCTTTGGAGGAAGCCATGCCTTTTAAAAGTTGTGGTGTTTTAAACATACAGCAGCTTTCCTTTGTCCCTCAGGCCCCATCTCAGCCCTGCCCCCAGGCCACTTGGGGGGCTCCCCTTTAGGAGCCAAGCTCTGAGTTTGAGTAGATTAAGGAGAGCCAAGCCAGCCCACGCAATGCAGATGGGAAGGCCCTCTCCAACTTTTATCCGGGCTTCTGGGAGCATGCGATCGAGGGTGGCCAGAAAGGAGGAACAGATTAATTTTTTTTAAGCAGGCGGAACAACCAGTGCACATTTTACCTTTGTGCTGCAGGTCAGTTCCGTTGTTTTTGCATTGTTTTCGAAAACACAGAAACAGAAAATTACAAAAAAAAGTAAGCAAACCAAATTAGGTTTATGTATCTCGAGGAGGCACTTTTGTTTCAAAACAGGATGCAGATATAGATGCAAATAATGAAATAACAACTAAAGGGAAAACTGGGTCGGGAAAGAGTAAGGAAGGCATGGGGAGGGAAAGAGGGTAGTAGGTCAGATCCTGATTGGGCACACACACACGCCCTCTCGGTCCTCCACCCAGACAAGCAAGAGGCGTTATCATGCTTCAAGGACACAACCCAGCCCCTGGGGTGCAAAGGAGGACAACAGAAGGATGCAAAGCAGTGGGAGGGTGTGCGGCTTTGGAAGAATTCTGTGGGCCCCAGAACGGGGAGCTTGGGGGCCGCATTTCCAGATCAGACAGCCATTTCCCAACAGGGTGCCCACCGGGAAGCTTTGTAGATACAAGTCAACCCTTACCTTCCCCTTCCTCTGGTGTCATGGAAGGGATATCCAGGTCAAAGCAAAAAGGATACATTTTCACCGCTCCCGATTTGGTGCCGATGGCCATGATTCGTAGCTTGGGGTCGAAGGCCAAGGAGCTGGGCTGGTTGGGGAACCCATGCTCCACAGTCTGGAAGGGGAGAGGAGAAATATATGTTTTAATTACACCAGGGTCTCGTGTGTGTGTGTGTGGCAAAGGGCTTCATAGGAATCTGTTCCAGAATGGAGAGCTGAATGAGAAGCTGGCAGGGCTCCAGAGCAAGAATGCATGCCTACAGATTAAATGAAAAACACTACATATGCTTGTTTCTCGAAATTCTCTCTGTCAACCCAATCAACCTTACTGTAGGCAGCCAAAGGACATTACAATTTACGGGATTACAGAAAAGTAGAGCTGGAAGGAACCCAATTGTCATCTATCCCCGTGTTTCCCAACCTTTGGTCTCCAGCTGTTTTCGGACTACAATTCCCATCATCCCTGACCACTGGTATTGCTAAGGATGATGGGAGTTGTAGTCCAAAAACAGCTAGCGATTGGGAAACACTGATTTCTAGTGCAACCCCCTGCAACACGGTTCATATATGAAATATAAAACTTCTGAAGCAATACACAAATTAATTTGGATGGGAAACTTGTTACGGAGATTCAGGGAACCACAGTGAATTCTCAATACTGAGAATTGTAATCTATTATACATTTGAATCCAGTATTTTGTTTACTCCGCCCCCCGCCCCGCCCCCGATGGCTATTAACTGTGACTCTCTGTAACAAGCTTCTCCTCCAAATTAATTCACGTATTGCTTCGGGAGTTTTATATTTTGTATATATTTTGCATTGCAGGGGGTTGGACTAGATGGCCCTTGGGTCCCTTCCAACTCTACTATCCCATGATTAGAACGCAGAACGAGAAGCAAGAATTATAAGTTTATATACACACAAACACAGAGTCCCCCTGCCATAGAAACACTGCAGATTGCAAAGGTTATCTGCAGAATCCTCTTGTTCATCTCAAGAAACGCGGTGGCTGGGCCCATACAGATCCCATCACTCTGTGCATGCTCCGAAGACATGCACAAGAGCCCAATCACAAAGGGAGGGATTCAACAGTCCAAGGGGACACCTCTTGTTCAAAGGCAACCTTCCAAGGGCTGCAGAACGGTGGTGGGTGGGGTCAGAGACAAAAGTGGGTGGGGAAACACATGCAAATGGGACCATTGTAGAGTAGGCTACCGTAGTTTTAAGACATACTCACAGACCCTTCTCTATCCTCCATCCAAATGTGGCCTAAGCCAGGCCAGTATTTGCATAGCCACCCACAGAGTGGCTGCAACCCAGTCAGATGGGTGGGGTGCAAATTATTATTATTATTATTATTATTATTATGGCTCTGCCCATGGCCCCATCTGCACAATATACTTAAAAGCATCATCATACCACTTTAGGCCCTTAGGGCTCCCCTCAGAAAACATTGGGAACAGCCATTTGTTGAGAGCTTTGGGCTTGTTTAGGAGACCCCTATTTCCCTCCCAGAGCAACCGTTCCCAGAATTCCCTGGGAATCTCAGAGTGGTTTAACAGTCAGCCCCTTTTCCCAGGGAATTCTGGGAATGATCTTCTCCGTGAAGGGAATAAGGGTCAACTCTCCACACCCTTCCTTAACAAACCACATTTCCCAGAATCCTTTGGGGGGGGAGCCATGCTTTTTTAAAGTTGTGATGTTTCAAATGTAGGCACGGACTTTGTCCCTCAGGCCCCATCTCAGCCCCCACAAGGCCGCTTTGGTGGGCTCCCTTTAGCAGCCAAGAGCTGGGTTCAAGCAGGTTAAGCAGAGCCAAGCCAGCCCACACGATGCAGGTGGGAAGACCCTCTCCAACTTTTATGCGGGCTCCTGGGAGCAGGCGCTCGAGGCCGGCCAGAAAGGAGGAACAGATTAATATTTTTTTAAAAAAATTGGCTGAGAGCTCGGCGCAAAGCAGCCACTCCTTCCTCATCTCCCCAGAGAACGTTTTCAGCCAAGGGCTGCGTTATTATTTTTCTCCCTTCCTTGGAGCCGACAGACAAATGAATCTTTTCAGCCAATTCTAGCTTCGCTTCTCTCGGGCTCAGGGGTCAATGCGAGTGAACATTCAGCGGAGAGAGGAAGGCAGGGAGAGAAAGGATCTGCAATATATATAAAAATATATGTTTCCACCTTCCTCTCCTTGCTCAGCCCCCATAGCAGACCACACAGAAAATGAAGCCAGGGTGCCCTGACACAGCGCAAAAGCAGGAGGCGGCAGAAAAGAGAAATCGAACAAGACCCTGAGCTAGGTTGCAGAAGGGTCTAGTATTTAGGAGCTGAGCAACGGAATGATCCCAGGGCAACGGGCAGGCCATGCTGGACACCTGCCAGCTTGCAAAACAAAGAGGGGCTTACATTTTCTTCCCCCGACCCGGAAAAAGGAAGCCAGAACAAAGAGGTTGACCAAAGCTCGGGTTTCAAGTTCTCCACCCAGGTAGAACCCCAGAATCACACCGACTTGGCTCACGGAGAAGCGGGCAGGGAATCCTTTTCAGCCAGAGGGCCGCATGCCCTTCTGGGGGCCATGTGCGAGTGGTGGGTGGGGCCGGGCCAACGAATGCTAGCTTTCCCTTTGCACAATAGGCTAGCTTCTATATACACACAGAGACACACTCTACAGTGGTGCCTCGCTTAACGAGTGCCCTGCTTAACGAAAGTTTTTTCTAGCGGAGGTTGCCTCGCTAGACGAATTCATTTTACAAAAAATTCGTCTAGCGAATCACGGTTTCCCATAGGAATGCATTGAAATTCAATTAATGCGTTCCTATGGGCAAAAAAAAATTAAAAAAAATTAAATGCATTCCTATGGGATTCGCTAGACGAATTTTTCGTTATAAGAAAAGACCCGTGGAACGAATTAAATTCGTCTAGCGAGGCACCACTGTATCCTCTATCCAAGCAAGCAAGAGGCATGTGATTCCTGCATTGCAGGGGGTTGGACTACATGGCCCTTGGGGTCCCTGCCAACACGGCAGTCCTAGGGTTCCACAATCAGAGCTCTAGCAGAGCTCTAGCTTAACAAACTTGGGACCGGTTTACCTATGAGATCGGCTTACCCCGCAGGTGCCCACTTGACCACTTCGACTGGTGGAATTGGAACTACTATAAGCGCCACGTAACACCCATTCCACCTTTGTAAGAACTCGGGCATCTGCACTTTGGAACTCCCTGCCTATTGACATCAGGCAGGCACCTCCACTGTACGCTTTTTGGAGCCTGTTAAAAACATTCCCCCCCCCCAAACAAGCCTATCTGTGTGCATAGCGTGAGGCTCTTAATCTCAAGGTCATGGGTTTGAGCCCCACGTTGGGCAAAAGATTCCTGCATTGCAGGGGGTTGGACTGGATGACCCTTGGGGCCCCTTCCGACTCTACAATTCTGTGATGCCCAGATGAGTCAGACGTTGAGGTGATTTTAATCTCTTTTAGTATTTTAACTTTTGTATGTGTTAAAGCAGGGGTGTACATTTCCCTTGATTTCCCTGCTTTAGCTCCTTGCAAACCACTTCGAAGTTTTGTTTGGTTTTTACAATCAATCGGTGTATAAATCTTATGAAATAGATAAATAAGGGCACATCCCAGCCGGGCAAAAAAAAAAAAAAAAACGCACAAGGACAGAAACACACATGCTGAAGGGGTGTGGCCTGGCTAGAGAAAAGAGAGCCACATTTGGGCCCCATTTGGCATAACAAGGTGGAGAACTGAACACAAAGGCAATTCAAAAGGTCCCATCAAGGAAAACAGGATTAAGGGAAATGAGCATAAAAGACTGCATTGATTTTTATCCCCCCCTCCCTGCCTCCAAGGAGCTCAGCATGCCACAAAGTGTTTATCACCTGTTTCCTCCGTACCCTGAAATCATTGGCTGAAATAACACAATTAGAATGTTAGATTGCTTTCGGAATGTTTTCAATGATATTGTTTTAATTATGTGTTTGCTGCGCTAGGCTCCTTTGGGAGGAAGGGCGGTATATAAATTGAATGAACATTGGTAATACGGTAATATTTTTAAAAGCACCACAACCCTGCGAATTAGCTTAGAGAGAGAGAGAGAGAAAGGGTGACGAACCCAATGGCAGAGTAAGGATTTGAACCCAGGTCTCCCGACACTACACAGGCTACCAATTCTTTTGCTTTCGGGAATCACGAGGCAGCAAGATCCTCCGCAGACAAGACTGCGAAAATCTGGAAGTTGTGTCCAGCTGCTCCTCTGGCTCCCATAATCGCTACGACACTTTCGCCCCCTCCTTCCCTCCAAATTTATTTTTGCTTTGGGCATCTTCAGTCTGCAGGACAAAGGCAACGCTGCACACAATTACAACACAGTTTAAAAATAAAACACAGGATACAATTATCGGGATTTCAAAAAGCAACCAGCAACACCTATAATTTAACAAACCACTCAGCGAACCATTTCTCACAGTTCCAAACCAGATGCAAAATAGCCATTAATTGAGAGAACTAAACAGATTATCACTTAGGTCACCAGACACTACCTTGCAAAACTCTGCAAATTGCATTCGTAAACACGAGGAGGAGGAGCTGATTTTGCATTGTGTGTGCACGTTTGTGTGTGCGTATGCAGATAGACCAGTGATGGGCAACCTTTTGAGCTTGGTGTGTCAAAATTCGCCAAAAAACCGGGCATAACTCGGGTGGTGTGTCACTTCGAGGGAAAAAACCATAATTTCATGATATTTATAGTTTAAATAACAAAAATGTATGATTGTAATATATAACTGTATTTAATAAACCAAAAACTAATTATTTAACCAAACCAAACCAAAGATCCCTTATTTATCACAAAGTGCCCAGAGTTGTTGAGCTTTTTGGGGAGAGCTGCTGACCAAGGTTTTGGAGGTGATTTGGGGGGGTGCAAAAGTTGCTTTCTTTTTGGGGGGGATGCCCCAAAGCTGCTGCGCTTTGGGGGGGGGAGAGAACAGAAATAAATGACGAATAATACCTTCGCTGGAACTAACATGCAACACTAACATAGTCTGCCAAAGCGCCAAAAAAACCAGCACAGAATGGGTTAAAAAATGAACGCTGTTACCAATCTGTGGCTACCAGCAGCAACAACAACAACAAAGGATCTGGGTTTTGGAGCTGTAGCGTGAGGAGGAGCGGAATGGGGGAGAAAAACAACAACAACAACAACAGCGTGAATGGGCTGATGGGGCGCGTGCAAGCAGTGAGGGCTCTGCGTGTCACGTCTGACACGCGTGTCATAGGTTCGCCATCACTGAGATAGACAGACACACAAGACAGACACATTCCTTAAGAAGCAGATTTTTACAAGCAGGCCACCCTACCTAGCAGGGACGGGGAACCTGCATCTCTGCAAATGATACTGGACTCCAACTCCCATCAGCCCTACATAGCAAGTCCCACATCTCTGTATCCTGCAATCGCTCCAAGTCATGCACACAATCTCACGGCCCCTTGGTCAAGCACGATACTGCCCTTTCGTCCAGCTCATCTCTCTTAAGTTGCAAGGGCCACAGGCTTAGATCACAGACAGGATCCAATGTCCTGCATTGGCACGAAACAAGAGCACCCAGTTTCCAAGTTACGAATCCTGGCATATGGCTTACAACAGAGAAACCAAGCTGAGCAGCTCACAGTCTCAGATTCTCTGAAACAGGAGTGGGGAGGCTGGTGGCCCCTGGGTTTCTCTCTTTGGCCCCCAGGTTTCCCAACGCCACACCCAACTCTCTCTCTAGGACACGCCCCCTCACAGACCCTGCTCTGCACCCTCCTCCATCCCTTTGCCTGGCTAGGAGGGGGTCCTTGAACTGAGAAAATGCCTCGTTTGCCTGTATGGAAAATAGACTTGTGCGAGTGTGTAGAAACACAGCTGGATTGCACCCTTCTGTGCAAAGGGAGGAGTCACACCCATTGCCCTGCCCACTTTTGCATCTGGCCACACCCACTTTTTTACCTCTGGCCCCAGACACCACTGGCAAACGGCCCCTGGAAACTCGTCCACGAGAGAGCAAAGAAAAAGAGTGTCCACCTTTTTTCTGCATCCTGGCAAATCAGCAAGTCCAAACAGATTCGGGGAGCTGCTTATGTCAACTTTTTGTCTACCATGACTGGCAGTGGCTCTTTGGGAAACTGGGAGGCAGGATCGTTCCCATCTGCTGCAGCCTGGTTTCTTTCTAAGTGGAGACTGCAGGGACTGAACCTGGGACATTCTGCATGCAAAGCAGCTGCTCTGCCGCACAGCTACAGCCTCTCTCTCCCTTTCCCATCTGCTGAGAGGGGGAGAAGAATGTCCCCCACCTCAAACTCAAGGCCCACTTCACCTGAACCTAAAAGCACCTTTAAACATAGACACATATCACGGGAATCAGTCACAGGACAGGGCTGCATTTGTGTCCCTCTATCCCTTTAAACCTAGACAGCATCTTAAAAAGCAGAGACATCACCTTGCCGACAAAGGTCCGTATAGTTAAAGCTATGGTTTTGCCAGTAGTGATGTATGGAAGTGAGAGCTGGACCATAAAGAAGGCTGATCGTCGAAGGATTGATGCTTTTGAATTTTGGTGCTGGAGGAGACTCTTGAGAGTCCCATGGACTGCAAGAAGATCAAACCTATCCATTCTGAAGGAAATCAGCCCTGAGTGCTCACTGGAAGGACAGATCCTGAAGCTGAGGCTCCAATACTTTGACCACCTCATGAGAAGAGAAGAATCCTTGGAAAAGACCCTGATGTTGGGAAAGATGGAGGGCACAAGGAGAAGGGGACGACAGAGGACAAGATGGTTGGACAGTGTTCTCGAAGCTACGAACGTGAGTTTGACCAAACTGCGGGAGGCAGTGCAAGACAGGAGTTGCCTGGCGTGCTCTGGGTCCATGGGGTCACAAAGAGTCGGACACGACTAAACGACTAAACAACAGAATCCCTTTAAAGCACATCCAAAACACGTTCTTTCCCGCACATAATTCAGGGCATTGTTTAGTTTACCACCTCACAGAGTTACCATTCCCAGAAATGGGCAATGAACTAAAGTGCCCAGAAAGGATGGGTTTCGAACATGTTCACGGGGCCGCTGCCAAAAAAAGAAAGAAAACCATTGGTCAGACAAAACAGCTCTGAGACCTTCGTTCGCAGGAAGAGAGAGATAGCCGTGGTTTGTTTGTGCTTCTTTCAGTGTTTACCAATCTTCGCATGCGGGGTTTGTTATTATTTTCTCAGGTGCTTCCTTAACACAGAGCCTGGCAACTGGGCTACAAATGCCAACCCGGCAAGTCATGGCGGTTTCGTCAGCTCACCAGGGTTGTGACCAGGCGGAAGGCCTCAGAGGATGGGTCAACTGAGGATCACAGTGCAGGGGAAGGCAGAGGAGGCAACATCCGAGACATGCTTCTCCCCAGGCAGGCTTTGAACAAACAAGGGAGATGGCCTTGGCGATAAAGAGGCCAGCCAGGATCCTATGGATCAGGAAAGACAGGGACATCCTCCAGGCAGCCAGAAATGGCTTCTTCCTTAGGTCAAATCGGAATCATGCATTTTTAAAGGACATTTGCCCCACTTCTTTAACTGTCAAGGCTTCTCCCAAAGAACCCTGGGATCTGTAGTTCATTAAAGGGGCTGGGAATTACAGCACTGTGTGTGTGTGTAAAAACTACCATTCCCATGGTTCTTTGGGGGAAGCCATTACTACTACTTTAAAAACAAAAAGGATTAACATGTTTTAAATCAGGCATTGGCAAACTCGGCCCTCCAGATGTTTTGGGACTACAACTCCCATCATCCCTGACCATCGGTCCTGTTACCTAGGGATGATGGGAGTTGTAGTCCCAAAACATCTGGAGGGCCAAGTTTGCCAATGCCTGATTTAAATCTATGGTGTGGATGGGACCCTGCTCTGTTGGGGGCAGTGCAGTTTGCCTTCCAAAGAGCTATCTGACTCAGGTTTTCGAATGGGATGGCCATGTGCTCTTTGGGGGGCTGCTGAGAGGCCTACGCCCCACTGAAACAGATCACACCACCCTACTTCTTCGAGAAAATGGTCCCCCGAGTTCGTTCCCCAATATGCATAAGCTCTGGACAACTCAGAAATTGCTGTGTGTCTTAGATGGGCGCTCTCCTGCTCGACCAGAAGCAGGCAGCCAGAGTTGCAAGGATGCCTCTCAACCACCAGTATTCTATGCCTTTGTGAGCTTTTACCCTGCAGTACTTTTAACCCCAGGTGGCGCTGTGGGTTAAACCACAGAGTCTAGGGCTTGCTGATCAGAAGGTCGGCGGTTCGAATCCCTGCAATGGGGTGAGCTCCCGTTGCTCGGTCCCAGCTCCTGCCCACCTAGCTGTTCAAAAGCACATCAAAGTGCAAGTAGATAAATAGGTACTGCTCTGGCGGGAAGATAAACGGTGTTTCCGTGCGCTGCTCTGGTTCGCCAGAAGCAGCTTTGTCATGCTGGCCACATGACCTGGAAGTTGTCTGCAGACAAACGCCGGCTCCCTCGGCCTATAGAGCGAGATGAGCGCCGCAACCCCAGAGTCGGACACGACTGGACCTGATGGTCAGGGGCCCCTTTACCTTACTGCAGGTACAGAGGAAGTAAGAAACCCCCAACTAACCCAGCCTTTGCCAATAGGGTGCCCTAGTACAATCCAAATCGCATTGGATGGGCTCTATAAGGTGGAAAAATCTAATATTATTCCCCAGGGGAGAGCGTCTTCCTGCAGCCAATCAGAAGCCGCGCTTGGGTTTCAAAACATTTTGGAAGTCGAACGGCCTTCCGGAACGGATTCCGTTCAACTTCCAAGGTACGACTGTAATACAAAAGGTCCCAGGTTCAACCCCTACCATCTCCAATTAAAAGCAACCCGTTCCCCAACCAGGTAGAGAAGAGACGCTTCTCCACCTGAATGCATATAAAATTGCTTAGCTAACTTATTACCAAAGAATGCATATAACCCAGCCTAAGAGATTTATGGAATAATTGGTATTTTGGGTAACGTTTCATAACAACAAGTTCAACACTAATGTTCAACCTTATGCTGCTTTCAACCTGCTGTAACATTCAGAACATTTCTTAATGGCCTTCATCTTTGATTTATTTTGTTTATTCACACATAAAAGCTAGGGGGGAAAACCCCATGAATTTAAAAATAAGTCAGGGACGCTCCTCCTACTTTGAACCACAACATACTGTACTATGTTGAGCACAATATCTTTAACGGACAGGCAGCAGCACGGCTTTCAAACAGGACTGGAGAAAGGAGTTTCGGAAACCGAAAGCCCTAGAAAGAGAGCTTGGCCAAGCCAGCACATCGCTTGCCTTTTCCAATCAGCCTCCACATTCCACATTGCAAGAGACAAAGTCGGAAGGAATCAGCAGCACTATGAGAGCCACGCGGGAGAGATTCCCTGAGCAAGCGAGCAGCGATGGAATCTGACACATCAACGCAGATTTTTTCCTGGGCTTGGTGGGGTGCCAGGCCATCGGAGTGGGGTGGCATTTGAGGATCTAAAGCAGGTCCATTCCGGCCCGTAATTTTCCTGGGGTAAAATCCTTAAAAAAAAACCTCAACAACTTCAACCCTAAAAAAAAGCTCAGCAACTTCAACAATCCTTAAAAAAAAGGTTAACAACAAAGGTCTGCCCTTTGGTGTTTTTACATGAGTAGAATGTGTGCTTTTATTTAAAATGCATCTCTGGGTTATTAGCGGGCCATAGGAAATCATTCATTTCCCCCCCCCCTTCAAAATATACAGTAGTTTGGTCCGACACACGGTCTGAGGGACAGTGAACCAACCTCCTGCTGGAAAAGTTTGCTGACCCCTGGTCTAAAGCATCTCATCTTGGAATCTCTCGTTCCCAAATGTTTTAAGAAAAGGAGCAGCGGGCTAGAGCAGATTAAGACGGCTACATTTCCTTCCGAAGTACATCTATTCTGCGAGAATCAGGTAGGCTGATCTGATCAGAGGAATCCGATACAGGACGCAAGTGTCGTGAAGTCATCACGACTGGGCAATCGCAGGGGCGACGGCGCAGATATTTTATCAGAACCCTTGTAAAAATTTAAAAGACAATAGCAATGGGGTGAGAAGGGCCGGACACCACATCAGTTGCCCCCTTTAAAGAGATAAGGAGACGGCAAAATCTCCAGCACTTAATTTTTCCACAGGAAAAAAAACCCCGTTTCGCAGAGTTTGTTGAACGGGTGCCGGCTGCAAATAAATATTCACCAAGTGTTTACTAAATGCAAGTAAAACAAACATGCTAGATGAGATCACGTTATAGCTGGGGGCAGTGTTATACAGTGGTTCCGCTCCTTCCTCCTGGGCCGTGTTCAGAAAGTGGTGGTGGGGGATGAGTGTTCAGACCCCTGGGCTCTCACTTGTGGGGTGCCTCTCAGGGTTCTGTCCTCTCCCCCATGCTTTTTAACATCTACATGCAGCCGCTGGGAGAGATCATCAGGGGGTTTGAGCTGGGTGTTCATCAGTATGCGGATGATACCCAGCTCTACCTCTCTTTCAAATCAGAACCAGTGAAGGCAGTGAAGGTCCTGTGTGAGTGCCTGGAGGCGGTTGGAGGATGGATGGCGGCTAACAGATTGAGGTTGAATCCTGACAAGACAGAAGTACTGTTTGTGGGGGACAGGAGGCAGGCAGGTGTGGAGGACTCCCTGGTCCTGAATGGGGAAACTGTGCCCCTGAAGGACCAGTTGCGCAGCCTGGGAGTCATTTTGGACTCACAGCTGTCCATGGAGGCGCAGGTCAATTCTGTGTCCAGGGCAGCTGTCTATCAGCTCCATCTGGTACGCAGGCTGAGACCCTACCTGCCTGCAGACTGTCTCGCCAGAGTGGTGCATGCTCTAGTTATCTCTCGCATGGACTACTGCAATGCGCTCTACGTGGGGCTACCTTTGAAGGTGACTCGGAAACTACAACTAATCCAGAATGCAGCAGCTAGACTGGTGACTGGGAGCGGCCGCTGAGACCACATAACACCGGTCTTGAAAGATCTACATTGGCTCCCAGTACATTTCCGAGCACAGTTCAAAGTGTTGGTGCTGACCTTTAAAGCTCTAAATGGCCTTGGTCCAGTATACCTGAAGGAGCGTCTCCACCTCCATCGTTCTGCCCGGACACTGAGGTTCAGTGCCAAGGGCCTTCTGGCGGTTCCCTCATTGCGAGAAGCCAAGTTGCAGGGAACCGGGCAGAGGGCCTTCTCGGTAGTGGCGTCCGCCCTGTGGAAAGCCCTCCCATCAGATGTCAAAGAGAAAAACAACTACCAGACTTTTAGAAGACATCTGAAGGCAGCCCTGTTTAGGGAGGCATTTAATGTTTAATAGATCACTGTGTTTTATTTTTCGGTTGGAAGCCACCCAGAGTGGCTGATGGGCGGGGTATAAATAATAAATTATTATTATTATTATTATTATTATTATTATTATTATAATATAGGGTAGGTGTGACTCCCCCCCCCATTTCCTTCTGAGCAAATTTACAGTGGGCAAAGGCAAAAGTGGGCAAAACAAGGATTCCCCCCCCCTTCCTACAGATGGATTGTTTCTACACATACCTCTCCAGGCAAGAGAGAGAGACCTTATCGAAATTCAAGGACACATTCCCAGAAAGGTTTCACTGAAAAATTCAGTCCTGTGAAGTTTATCACCGGATGTCCCTGAGCCCCAAACATCTGGAAGATGGCACATTAGGGAAGGTGTATATATGGGAACTGCACCCAATTACAGCGACTTACAGTAAGAAAAGCCTCTTTGGACTGTTGGTTGTCAGGTAATCTTCAGTTTGCCTCCCAGAAACAATCTCCAGGATTAATTAGCATCAGAAGACAAACACACACTTGCCCCAGCTTTGATTTAATTCTCTCCAGTTGGGAGTTCAGCCTTGGCTCACGATGAAACTCTATCCCAGAGAGACTTATTTTTAAAGGCTTTTTTTAAAAAAATCCTCCTGCATTGGTGCAGAGCTTCTCTCCCTCTCACATAACACTAAAACTCAAGGTCAACCAGTGGGATCAACAGGTAGATGTTTCCAAAGTGAAGAAGCTGCACCACTGCATAGCTTGTGGGACTCCCTGCCACAGTACATGGTGATGACAAATGGCTTGGGTGGCTTTAAGCAGGTGTGTCTGGGGAAGGGCCGCAGCTCAGGGGCAGGAAATGCAGACGGTCTCAGGTTCAAAACCCCAGAATACACCCCCGCCTCGCCCAAAACCCTGGTCAGCTGCTGCCAGCCAGTGATGGACCAATGTGCCTGGCTCAGCCTCAAGGCAGCTTCCCACAGCACAGACACTGATTAGCCATGATGGCTAAGCGGAACCTCCAAGGCCAGAGGCATTCTACCTCTCAACAGCATTTTCCAGGAAGCATCTGGGCTGGCCACTGTGGGAAACAGAATTATGGGCTAGAGACACCTATTGCCCCGATTTCAGCAGGTAACCCTGATGCGTCCCTGCCTCAATAGCAACTGAACAACAAGCTCAACCCCCAAGGGAAGGGGGAGATGGCAGGAATTTATCCATCAGAACAAGAGAGCAACCTCGAGAAAGGTCTTCTGGGTCTGGGCACTTGGGCCTCACACATTCTTTAAACTAGTTTCTTCTCTCCTAGGGCACCGCCAATTCTTCCTCAGCACACAGCCTGGGGATTTCTGAATGAGACGGGGTGTCTGACAGCATTTGGATGTTGCTTCCGAGATCCAGGCTTCCCCAAACTTGATCGAAGAAGCAGCAACAGAGAGATGTGGAGGTAGGGCGATTCTTGTGCGTTTCAGCTCAGGACAGGCAATGGCTCCTTCTCAAGTCCCTCCGCTGGCTTCCTAAACCCCACGAACCGCTCCACCAGTGTAGTGGTTAGAGCAGTGGTTCTCAAAAGGTGTGGCGCGCCACACTGGTGTTGCAGGGGAGGATGGCAAATGTGGCCAGAAGGTTCAGGGACAATCCAGAAATCATTTAAACATTTCAGCGTTGTGTAGTGTAGTGTAGCATAGAGTCACAGAGTTGGAAAGGACCCTGAGAATCATCTCGTCCAACCCCCTGCAATGCAAGAATAAGCAGCTATCCCATCCAGGGATCGAACCTGCAACCATGGCATTATCAGCACCACGCTCTAACCAAATGAGCCACAGTATCAAAACATTTCTTTCAATTTGCGGATGGTTAGATATTCCAGAGCTGTGGCTCTTCTTCCACAGTTCCCCGTGAAATGTTGTTGTGAACAGGGATTTTCAACTCTGACAAATATGAAAGAACAGAAAAGAAAAAAGCCTTCTTGGTGTTGATGAGATGAGAGTTTGTTTGCCTCCAATTAGACTTTGTAGAAATGAGATCACCCGGCAAAAGCAAGCCCACGCCTCTCACTGAGTTTGTACACATACTTAAGGCACATATGCAAGAAGCTCATTTATAATTATATCTTGGGGATGACTCATGTTCTTACGTAGCTGCATTGTTTTATATCTTCTGGATGTCCTATGATCATGTTATAAAGTAGTTCCATCCTACATTATAAATCAAGTACTGCAAGGTGTCTGTTCCTTTTTGTTTTCCAATGTATTTCTTACCAATACTGTCGCACCTTGGAAGTCGAACAGAATCTGTTCCGGAAGTCCGCTCAACTTCCAAAATGTTCAAAAACCAAATTGTGGGTTCGGATTTGCTGCAGGAAGCTCCTGCAGCCAATCGGAAGCCGTGGAAGCCCCATCAGATGTTTGGCTTCCAAAAATTGTTCAAAAACCGGAATGCTCACTTCTGGGTTCTGATTGTTCGGGAGCCAATTTGTTTGGGAGCTAAGGTGTTCGAGATCCAAAGTACGGCTGTATAATATAGAATCGGTGTAGCGCGAGCAATTTTTTTTATTCTGAAAGCGTAGCCCAGAGAAAAAAGTTTGAGAGTCACTGGGTTAAAGCGTCAGACTGGGACCTGGGAAAGATCAGGGCTCAGATCTCCACTCCTTGAACCAGCCACCATCCATCAACTTATGCTACCCCCGCCGCCAGGGTTGTTGAGAGGATGACATAAGGGAAGAGATCCCTCTGCGTCACCTTGAGCAACTTGGAGAAAAGGCAGAATATAAATGCAATCAACAAGCACAGAATTGCCCATCTCTACACTCAGAGCTTGTCCTTCAAAGCTCAATCTTCTTGCGACCCTTATTACCCCTGCCTGGGACTTTTATTTAACAAACTCTAACTCTGCTCACCCACCCAAAGATTCTGTTCTTTCCAAAGGAACCCGCCCAATTCTCCCCTGCTGCTTCTTAGGCCTGTGCCCTAAACCCAAATTTTGCCCTTCGGTTTTCCCCCTGCTCCCCAGATTCGAAATTGTCCGAGAAACAGACATCCCCATTTCCGGATGAACACGCACATAGGATTGCACGATGAGCGTACCTTCCCGACAGCCTGGCTGCCCACACTGGAAAAGCCGCAACCCAAAATTAGTATTTCCTGCAACATTTTCGGCACTCTCTGTGCAGCCCACCAGGATCTGGGGAGCCTCCACCGCCTCCCACCCACCCCAGGAGATCAGTCAGTAACTGGGGAAAGGTCACTGGTCTTCCACAGCTGAGCGAGACCAGCACAGAAAGCTTGGCTGCCTCGGGATTGTCAGAAGGGCAAAGTTAAAGCTTCTACTCTTACTGAACTCAACGCAGTTGGCATGGGGGTTGGCGTTAGCATATGGGCAGGGTACATTCCTGTTTCTGTCTGTGCAGAGAGTATGTTTGTTTGTCTGTGTGGGTGGGTGTTCAGGAGTGAGCTGGGCACTGCTGTGTGGCCCCCCAGGCTGCTTCCATGCGGCCCTTGGGAGCAAAAAGGTTGCCTGATCCATGTCTGCAGACACCCCTTCCTGGCTGCATCCACACTGGACGTCTTAAAGTACGTAAGAGCCATGTGGATCAGGCCCATCTGGACCAGCATCCAGGGGCCAAACAGCTGGTTAATATTCTGCAGCCCTTTAAACATGTTTGTGAGAAGCAGAGGCTATTGCTTTGTTGCTTTGGTTTTTAACTATTTACAGTGGTACCTCTACTTGTTACATGCCCCTCTTGTTATGTATCCTTCGGGATACGCACACAGCAAACCCGGAAGTATATTTCTGGATTTTGTCGCGCGCGCATGCACAGTAGTGCTCTATCACACCGTGTGCAGAACAGGCACCTCCGGTTGCGGAAACCTCAGGATCCGACCAGAGCTCTGGAACGGATCCCGTCTGCAACCAGAGGTACCACTGTACTTGTATTTTTATCTTGTATTTTATCCTGTGAACCACCCGGAGATCTTGTGCCGAAGGGCGGTATATAAATCTAATAAATAAAAAATAGTAAATAAATAAAGTGCAAGAGCAACTCTCCCCTCCTATGGTTTCCAGCAACTGGTATTCAGAAGCATCGCTGCCTCTGACTTTGGAGGCAGGGCAGAGCCGTCCTGGCAAGTAGCCCTCGAAAACCCTCTTCTCCACGAAATGGTCCAATTCTCTTTTAAAGCCATTCAAGTTGGCGGCCATCTCTGCCTCAAGTGGGAGGGAGTTCCGCAGTTTAACGATGCACCGTTGCGTGAAGAAGGGCTTTCTGTTATCTGCCCCAAATCTTCCAACATTCAGCTGTGCTTTGGATGCCCCCGGAGTTCTTTCTGGTGTTAGGAGAGAGGGAGGAAAAACTTTCATCTCCCCGCCTCCTCAGTTTATGAACTTCTATCATGTCACCTCACATACCCAGGATTAAATTTATGCGCAGAGAGGCCCCCAGAGCCTCCAAATTAAGAAGAGCTCATTGTCCTCCATCACTGGGCCATCTGCCTGCTCTTCTCGCCACACAGATGTTCTATGCCGGAGAAACAACCCCCCTCCCCGTGGGACCATTCAGGAGGCCTTTCCAAATTAAACAAGCTTTGCCTCCCTTGCCAAAGTTCAAAACAGAAAGAGGCAAAAATGCAGGAGGATTCGGAGACCTTCAGAAAAGTAAAGTTGCCTGCCACCTTTAAAAAGAAAACACAGCTTGATTCTTGTGCATTTAACAGGTGAAACTTTTCTTGGGTTGGAGATGGGGATTTTGCCATTGGCTTTGCGTTCTAAATTCTTACACCCAAGGCTACATTAGAGACAGAAAAGTAGAGACCTTAAACAAGAGAAAATATGCTAAGAAGCGAAAGGTATAAGTTTCGAGAATAAGTATAATTGTTGGAATGTTTGTTTAAAGAATAAGAGGTTAAATAGGGACGAAGAAATCTGCTATGCTTATTAGTATGAAAGTATGAAAATCAGAAGGAAGGGATCTGAGGAAGTCACCAAGATAATGTTAAAGTAAGAGATTGAAAATGTGATTACTTCTTTCTTTCTTTTTCTCTTTTTTCTTTTCTGTCTATTTTCTTGTAAATGTATGTTCGGATATATAGTTGGGTGGACACCCGCCTGTATCTCACCTTCTCACTCTAGACTAAGAGCCTCTTGGTGGCAGGGGGAGGGAGGGGGGAGGGAGGGGGGTAGGAAGAAACCCAATCATAAAATGGATCCTTCGACTGACCACCATTCATGGAGCTCTCTTGTGGCAGGAGGGGGCTTGTGGAGGGTGGGTTAGAAGAAGGGAAGAATATGTTGTGTATGTTTTTCTTTATTGTGTAAAACCAATAAAAAGTTATTTGGGGGGAAAAATAAACAAGAGAAATCATTTGGCATTAATTATTATTATTATTATTAGAATTTATATAGCATGATAAGAGAGGAAATTATCATGGTGGGATATTCTTCCCTTGCAAGAAATGGTCAAGCCACACAGCTTATCAGCGGTGGTATGTAGTGGTCAGACTAGGACTGGAGAGACTCTGGTTCGAATCCTCATGCAGCTGTGAAGATTGTCAGGTGACTATGGGCCAGCCACTCTCTATGGTAGATTACCCTACTTCATGGGGGGGGGGGTTGCTGTGAGCATAGATGAAGGAAGAATAAATTTGGGCATGCCCTCTTGAGCCCTATGGAGGAAGGGCAAGATAAAAAATTGCCAGCGCATTTTGCATTTTCCAACCCAGGCGCGAAAACATTACGTGCTCAGTTTCTTCTTTATGCAAGAAGGGAGAAATCTTATCATCACATCCCTAAATCAGCAATTTTAGGGGGGGAATTGGGGTGCGGGGAAAGAGGAGATAAGAGTGGAAACTTCCCAAGGAAAATGCAGCACTCAGTGTTAACCTGAAACAGTTAATACCCCTCTGCCTTTCTCTGCTCCAAAAAATCCTCCGCAAATACAGGGGGGCAGAGCACAAAAGCAGACACAAAGGTAGAAGAGATTGCGAGATATTTACCTAGAGAGCATAAGCACATTGATGTGCCTGGGATACCAGCATGACACAGTTAAGCTAAATTCTCCCGCAGCTCCTAACTCAGGCACTGAAACAGTCAAGCAGAGCCAGCCAGCAGGCTCATCAAGCCTGCACAACAAAGAAGACCAAAAGAAGGAAGATAAAGACAGACTGTAAATCAAGGATTGAGGGACGAAAGCTTCCCCTTGGAAACAGACAAGAGCTCGAGATTTGAAGCAGAAGAACGGTGAGGTTTGATCTCTTTGTTGTCCTGTTGGGAGTCCAGGCAAGTAAACGAACCATTACTGTAGCTCAGTGGCACTAGAACAGGCATCCCCAAACTGCGGCCCTCCAGATGTTTTGGCCTACAAATCCCATGATCCCTAGCTAACAGGACCAGTGGTCAGGGATGATGGGAATTGCAGTCCAAACATCTGGAGGGCTGAAGTTTGGGGGTGCCTGCACTAGAACATAAGTAGGCAAACTAAGGCCCAGGGGCTGGATCCGGCCCGTGGACAGTCCGGGAATCAACGTGCTTTTCCATGAGTAGAATGTGTCCTTTTATTTAAAATGCATCTCTGGGTTATTTGTGGGGTGTAGGAATTTGTTCATTTTTTCCCCTTCAAAATATAGTCCGCCCCCCCATAATGTCTGAAGGACAGTGGACCGTCCCCCTGCTGAAAACGTTTGATGACCCCTGCGCTAGAGCATCTGCCAGAGATCCCAGGTTGAACTCTCAACACCTTTCCGGCCCCACCTAAGTTCATTCAAGTTCATCCAAGTGATATCAGGATTTGTACGCTGAAAAAATACTGGTTTATAGAAGACAGAATGCTTGGATTTTAAGGAATGAATATTATATGTAGCTGCAGGACAGGGAGCCGGAAGTCCTTTTACTCTTTCTATATTTCTTTAGTTTTCTCTCGCTGTTCTTGGTCTTTCTCAGGTCTCTTCTTATACAGTGGAACCTCAGTTTATGAACACCTCGGTTTACAAATTTTCGGTTTACGAACGCCGCGGACCTATCTGGAACGGATTAATTCACTTTCCATTACTTTCAATGGGAAAGTTCGCTTCAGTTTATGAACAGACTTCCGGAACCAATTACACCCATGCTTCGGGTTAAGCACGCTTCAGGTTGAGTACTCCACGGACCCGTCTGGAACGGATTAATTCACTTTCCATTACTTTCAATGGGAAAGTTCGCTTCAGTTTATGAACGCTTCAATTTATGAACAGACTTCCGGAACCAATTGTGTTCATAAACCGAGGTACCACTGTACTGTACTGTATTTTCTGACCTCGTTTTTCTCTCTCTTTTTAGACTAAGTAGCTGTTTTCTCTTTATTATAAAAAGATACTTTGTAATGGGCATGTATTTTTGTGAATAAGTATCAATAAATAAGTTTTTTAAAGATACAGTGTAATAAAGACCCGCCTAAAACGCCTGGAGGAGCTGCTGCTGGAGGTGCAGGCAATGCCGTCTTGAAACAGAGAGAGCCAGGGGTGGTGTTGCTGTGGTGAAAGTGCTGGAATAGGGCCCGGAAGACCCGGGTTCAAATCCCCACTCAGCCGTCAAACTCGCCAGGTGACCTCGGGGGCCGGTCACTCACTGCCAGCCTAACCTACCTCACAGGGTTATTGTGAGGATAAAATGAGCAGGGCAGGGGAGAATTGCCTAGTCTGCCTTCCGCTCTCCCAGAAGGAGTAAATGGGATAAGGCAGTTTCCTGCGCAACTAGGTAATAAAGTCCCCCGGAAACGGACACCCCAGCCTAGATTTGGCTTTTTGGAATACGGCAAAAGGAAAGGAAGACGGCAAATACTGCAAATGAACAGTAAAGTGGTATTGCCACTTAAGGCTATCAAATGCCTTGACAGCATCTAAAGCTAGAACGGTCATTGGTTCTGAACAAAGTTGGCCCAAGTAAAGAATATTGAGAAGTCACCCAATAGGGAGTGCAGCAGACCTCTGTCATATAAAACCAACTTGGCCTTTATCTATGTCAGGCACCCCCAAACTTCGGCCCTCCAGATGTTTTGGACTACAAACCCCATCATCACTGACCACTGGTCTTGTTAGCTAGGGATCATGGGAGTTGTAGGCCAAAACATCTGGAGGGCCGCAGTTTGGAGGTGCCTGATCTATGTCGTTTGGCGCAATTATTGATAGCCTAAAAGCTAGCAGGCCTGGGAATAATTTAGCATTTATTAAAGAGATGGGCCTGTATGACCCCTTCTTGTTCCCAAGTCTTACGGATTGTATTTGCAAGTGAGTGTGCAAATATTTAAACCACAGGGGAGCAGGTGGGCAAGAACCCCAGGCAAAACCGCTGGGAGATCCATGATCCCCAGATGATCTAATTATTAGATATTTATTTATATCCCTACCCTGACAGGAAGTCAAGGCAGCTTGCAGATAAAATTGAGAACAGCATTTTCCTCTCCCCGGCCCTTAAGCTGGAAGAAGCGAACACTTGACCCTCCAGGTGTGGTTGGACTACAACTCCCATCAGCCTCTGCCAGCATGGCTAGCGATCAGGGCTGGTGATGGGAATGAGAGGCCCAACATCTGGAGGGAGGCGGAGTCCCCCATCCCCACAACCAGAGGCAATCATTACATCTTATTTATTTGGGGTTTTTACACTTTAATGTGTGGGGACCCAGGTGGCATTGTGGGTTACACCACAGAGTCTAGGGCTTGCTGATCAGAAGGTCGGCGGTTCAAATCCCTGCAACGAGGTGAGCTCCCGTTGCTCGGTCCCAGCTCCTGCCCACCTAGCAGTTCGAAAGCACATAAAAATGTGCAAGTAGATAAATAGGGACCGCTCCAGCGGGAAGGTAAACAGCGTTTCCGTGTGCTGCTCTGGTTCGCCAGAAGCAGCTTTGTCATGCTGGCCACATGACCCGGAAGTTGTCTGCGGACAAACGCCGGCTCCCTCGGCCTATAGAGCGAGATGAGCACCGCAACCCCAGAGTCAGACATGACTGGACCTGATGGTCAGGGGCCCCTTCACCTTTACACTTTAATGTAACAAAAATCCAATGGGTTTACATAAAATAATAATAATGAAACATTCTGTAAAATTTCCTTTAAAAGGAAGCACAACCCATGTGTCACATACAAAGCTGAGCAGTGTACAAAATTAAAAGTCGAAATTCCAGGAAAGCTAGGGTAGCAGAATACAGTTTCTTCACACTTCCTGAGTATTTAGCACTGAAACCAGGGCTACACAGTTCAAAATGTGAACTTCCAAGATACAATGGATGTCTTAAAGAGTCAAAGGAGGAATTAGGATGCTGGGGGGGGGGGGAGGAGAGAGAGAGAGAGAGAGAGAGAGAGAGAAAGTCATTTAAATAGGAGGAAAGATTCTGCTTTAAAAACCCACAAGACACACACACAAAGGGCTTTTCAGCAGACTTACTGCAAAAAGAACCTTGATTCTTTGGAAGTTTGGATTCCCAGAACTGCAACGAACTATCGTTGCATGAGTTTTATTACTTCCATCCGCTCGAGAGGGATGTATAAGAAAGAAGTTAAAGGGTTTGTGTGTGTTACTGCAGATGCCCAAGGGAAGAGGAGGGGAAAAACCTCACAGCATCTCAGGGGGGGGGGAGCAAATCCAACTCCCAGTTTCCTCCTGGACCAAAATCAGAGGGCAGGACAAATGGTGGTGAAAAGGCAGGGAGCCGTTTACAAAGAATTAAGCATCATTTAAGTCTGCAAAGTAAAAAAAGGGGGGGTAAGGGGAGAGAGAGGAAGAAATAAGATTTTGTTTTTAATCCCCTCTCATCCCAGTCCAATCTTTAGAGACTAGAGGAGAAGTGGTGGTGGGTGCAGTGGGAGGGAGGGGAGATTTTGCATGAAATGCAACCCAGCAGTGCGGCTAACAACTCCTGCCAAGTCTACACACACACACACACACACACACACACACACCCCAACCATTCTCTCATACACGAACTCAACATCACACTCCCGGAGCTCTGCTGAAACAAGGATGGTGGTATTTGCAGCATGAAATAAATAAATAGCATTGAAAAGGTAAAGGAAAAAGAAGCAGATCCATTCTTTGGCCAACTCCTCCCATTCGGAGGAGGAGGAGGAGGAGGAAGAAGAAGAGGCACCCTAATCTTTGCCAGGGGTGAGCGTGGGAGGAAAGGAAACCTGTGCACACTAGCACACACAAAACAGTTGCAAGGTGCCATCCGGAGTCTTTGTTGGGTGTTCCCGAATTGCCCCAAAGGGGAGACCCCTCTGGAAATTCCTTCCACGCCAAGGAGAGCAAAATTTCCTCCACTTTCTCTCCACAAAAGTATCTCATCCATTCTTTCTTCTTTGAGCTGACCCTTCTTTTCACATAACACGCACCCAAAAAGACCCCCAAACACTGATATCCATCCTCTGGTCCCTACTTTTGGGGAAGTGTTTGCACTTCAAAGGGAGAAGCTCCATTGTCTTACTAGAGCACCTTATCCAGATGCAAATGAGATTATTTGGGGGGGGGGATAAGGGAGGTGCAGCTGTTTCCATTCAAACATTTCTCTCTCTCTCTCTTTCCTCTCCCAGCGAGGGATGGAGCAAACCCACGCCCCACTCTTAAGTTAGCTAGCAACCAGCCTACCCCAAACACTCCCTTTCAAAAAGCGGGGTAGCTAAACCGGGCACCCACTCCCCATTTTCAAAGGGCGGCTCGTTGGGCTGGCTGGCCCCTCACCCCAAAATTGCAACTTCCCCAGGGGAAATCTCTCTCCCCTCCCCGAAAAGTGGGTCACAAATACACAGCCCCTCTTCCAAAAGACGACCAAAACGGATGTGCACCCCCAAAGACTCTCATGGTTGTTGTTTTTTTTTGGGGGGGGTGATTTCCCAAACACCTAGCTGTGACCAACAGAACTGACCTCCACCAAAACAACAACAACATAAAAACACACCCCAGTTCTTCCCCTCGCTGCTTCCCCCCCCCAAGAGGCAGAGAGGACCCCCACACAGGGGAAAAAAAGAGAGATATTTGAGTCATTTGAGACCAGGGAGACCAGGACCACCACCCCATTTCAGTAGAGGGCCGAGACCGGTTGCAAAAGTTGCGGGGCGAGCAAGGCGGACCCCAGCCCCATTTCGGGAAAAGGAATGGGGGAGCCCTGGCCAGGTGGGTGGTGGATGGGTGGGGTGCGGTGGGGTGGGGGGTCTTGCGGCGGGTCTCTACCTTGTTGAAGGCGAAGAGGTCCTGCTTGATCTTCTCCCGCTGGGGGTCGTGGCCCTGGCGGCGGAAGCGAAACTTCATCATCTTGCCCGGCGGCGGCAGCGGCGTCGGGGCTCTTGGCCGAGGGGGGAACAATGCCGCGCGGGCGGCGCTTCCCCCATGCAGCACAGGCGGCGGCGGCGGCAGCGGCAGCGGCGCCCTCCGCATCCAGCAGGAGCGAGCGCGGCAGATGCGCCCAGGTTGCAACAGCAGCGCAGAGAGGGCTGGTCCGCCGGGGAGGGCGCGAGGGAGGGAGGCAGGCAGGGGAGGGGGCGCCCGAGCGACGCCCGCCGCAGCCAATCAGAGGAGACCCCGCGGGCAGCTCGGCTGGACAATGGGCTGGAGAGAAAGAGAGAGAGAGAGAGACCCAGAGGAAAGGAATCGAAGGAAGGCCGGGCGGCTGCTCGCCAGCTGCTCTGAACCCCTCCCGCGCCGCCTCTCTGCGCCTGCGCAACGCGACCAAAGCCTGCTGGGAAATGTAGTTTTTTTAAAAAAAATAGTTGGGAGGGTTTGTTTTGTGTGTGCATGGCTTGTTTGCAGATCAAGTTGCATATAAGCACGCCCCAACGTTTATCCAGTGAAAATAGGGACGTCCTATTCCATGATAATAAAAATAAAAACCTGTGTTTTTCTTCTATGTAACTCACCATGAAATAGTAGTGAATGCCACATTTTTAACCGGTGCTTTTCTTCTAGGGAAAAACGGTGCCGGTACTGGGTACCCGTGAGTACCCTCAGAGAGAAAAAGCACTGATAATAATAACAATATTTATATCCTTCTCATCTGACTGGGTGGCCCCAGCTGCTCTGGGCAGCTTCCAATATATATAAAAATATAATAAAGCATCAAACATTTAAAAACTTCCCTAAACAGGGCTGTCTTCAGATGTTTTCTGAAGGTTGTATAATTACTTATCTCCTTGGCTCAGTGGTCACATAACTCCATACCTTCCAACATTTCGGCAGTGAAAATAGGGACGTCTTATTCAACAACAATAATAATAATAGTTACTGGTAGGTAGCCGTGTTGGTCTGACGCAGTCAAAATAAAATAAAAAAATCCTTCCAGTAGCACCTTAGAGACCAACTAAGTTTGTCATAGGTATGAGCTTTCGTGTGCATGCACACTTCTTCGTATGCACACTTCTTCATGTGCATGCACACGAAAGCTCATACCTATGACAAACTTAGTTGGACTCTAAGGTCCTACTGGAAGGATTTTTTTATTTAATAAATAATAATAATAATAATAATAATAATAATAATAATAATAATGCATAACTCCAGAGCCTTCAACATTTCTCCAGTGAAAATAGGCGCGTGCTAAGGACAAGTGGGACATTCCAGGACCAAATCAGAAACTGGGATGGCTTCTGCAAATCTGGGACTGTCCCTGGAAAATAGGGACACTTGGAAGTTCTACTATTAATACTAAAACATCCACACCATTAATTCAAAGCACAATTATACCACTTGAAACAGCCATGGATTCCCCCAGAACTGTAGTTTGTTAAGGGTGCTGGGAATTGTAAATGAAACTGCTCCAGTGGCCAGGTTAGGCCTGAGGGCCGCCAGTTGCCCACCTCTTTGCAATGTCTCCTCTGCTGAAGGCTCACTTTTTATTCAGCAGCAATTATTATGGCATCTGCATGCTGAACCCGTAACATAAAATGTTCTCTAGGCAGCCTGCAATAACGTCCGTCTGAAAGAGCTCCCGCTGGAAGTTTGGGCATTCAGGATGTAGCAGCCAACCCGGCACTTTGGCAGTGAGCAATGGCTGAATCAGGTTCTTCGTGTCTGCTGCGTAATCCTGCATTGCTTTCATAAACAAGATTCGTCAGATAAGGCCAGCTGGGAGTCAAAGGAGCAGGTTCCAGATCTCTGGAGTGCGGGGTTGTTTTGCTACTGGGCAGGGCAGAGGAAGGGCTGTGGCTCAGCGTCAGAACACGTGCTTGCGTATACAGAAGGTTCTGGGTTCAAGTCCTGCCATCTCCAAGCCGGCCTGTGAGAGCCTCTGTCTAAAACCTTGCAGAGACGCAGTCGGTCGGTATATACCAAGGGTGGGGAGTCCAGATATGGCCCTAGGGTCCTCTCTACCTGGCCCCCGGAATGCTCTTCAAGCCAGCCTGTTCCCCTCCCCTCCTTGAGTGCTTTGGGCTGTCCACACACTATGCATTTAAAGCACTTATGTTCCCTCAAAGGATTCTGGGCACTGTAGTTTGTGAAAGGTTGCTGGGAACTGGAACTCTGCGAGGGATAAAACTGCAGCGCTCAGAATTATTTGGCGGAAAGGATGTGCTTTGGATGCATTTTAAAGGTTCGACGTGTGCACAGGAATGGAATGTGCCTTTGAAATCGAATGATTCCTCTTCCCTGGCTAGGTGTGGGCACCTGTAGGAATCCCTGGCTTTCATGTGGCTTGAATCTTGCCTAGTGTACAAAGATGAGCGTCACAACTCCAGCCCAGCCCCATTCCGCCTCTGGTGCACACAATATGGAGTCAATAGTCTGGCTCTGCATAGGGCAGGATGCCCCCACCACCGCCACAAAAAAAAGGACAGTAATTTTTGGCTTTAAGCAAATCCCACAGAATACAGTCTGAGTCAGACTGATTTCCAAGTAAACATGCAACATGCTTGCACAATCCTTTGGTCCTGAGTTTGGTTCAGGGGTTAAACAAGATTGGCACCTTGAAACAGGACACATCTTAGGGGAAATCCCACCACAGGGCCCCAAGAAATCCCGCTGAGTTAAATGGGTCTTATTTGCAAATAAGTGTGCAAATGGTTACAAGCCTTTTGCTTGGGGTAGGTTGGTCCTGTCTTATTTATTGCATCTATATTCCACCTTTTCCTCCAAGGAGCTTCAGGTGACATACATGGCTCTCTCTCTGCCTCATTTAATCCCCCCCAACAACCCTGTGAGGTAGGTTAGGCTGAGAGGCTGGCGCCCCGTGAGCTTCGTGGCCGAGTGGAGATTTGAACCCTGGTCTCCCAAGTCCGAGTCAGACACTTTCACCATTACACCACAGAAGACTGTCCTTTGTTTGATGGGCTGGGTCAGGCATCCCCAAACTGCGGCCCTCCAGATGTTTTGGCCTACAACTCCCATGATCCCTAGCTAAGAGGACCAGTGGTCGGGGAAGATGGGAATTGTAGTCCAAAACATCTGGAGGACCGAAGTTTGGGGATGCCAGGGCTGGGTGGTCCAAGACTGAAAGATGGGGCTTGAAGTTGCTCATCAACACAGACCGAGGAAGCACACAGCTTCACCGCTATGCTGAGCTATACAGTATCATTCGATTTCAGGTAGGCAAGCACAACAGCACTCAGACAGGTGCAGCCCCGCTACAGCATTGCAAAGCTGGAGACAGGGTATACATAACCTGTTGAACTTCTGCCTGCTACAGGCCACTGGGGTAGGAGAAGGAGCCTTACCAGGAAAAGAAAGCTCGACAGCTGTTTGTAGCACTTAGCTGATCTAGCTGGCAAGCCAGACCTCCTTGAAAGCAAGGCTTTGAATGTGTGTGCATTTAAAGGATCAGGGCCGCAGGTGGGGAACGGGTTCGGGCAGGGAGCCTCCTTGGATTAATTGCCGAAATGCCTTGGCACCAGCTGCCGTTTTGCAAAATCCGTAGGCGTTTTGTTTATTTACCACGTGGCCTGCCTCTGCAAACTCTGATCCCTGTTCCTGACGCCGATCGCAGGTTTGCTGCTTTGCCAAAACTTCTGCGACTGGTAGGGGAGAGCTTGTTGTTGTCTCCCTTTTTAGCTTTTCCAGGCTCCAAACCTCCTGAGCGATCAGAAATGGGCAAACTAGATGCAACAGGCACTGACATCTTTCCAACCAGCCAACAGCAACTTGGTTGCAGGAGAGCAGGATGTGGCCAAATTTATCTCCATGCTGTGCAAAAGATTCCCCCTGCTGATTTTCAGCAAATCAAGAGTATGCCGCCTTTCCTGCTTAGGTGACATCTACAGAAACTACAACAGCCTGGCGCTCAGTAATGCCACCTGAATGGCTCATGTGCCTTTAACTGGAGGTGAAGCTCCCCCACTTAGGGTTATCTTCACACCTGGAAAAGCTTCGCCTGTTTAATTCATGTGATTAAAAGCAGAACAGCTGAGCCCTTCGCTTCAAACACAAACCTACAGTTCCCAGGATTCTCTGGAGAGAAAAAGGAACGGCTACAAAACCAATTATTGGGAGAACGGGATACTGGTGCAACTTCTATCTCTTGCACTCTAGACACCTCCACCTGCTAAGCATCTACAGCCAGCCTGCTATTAAATGCACAGAAGCAGGGCTGGTTGGAAGAAGTTGGCAACCTTTCAGGGACAGAATGCATTTGTTCCCCATTCTCCATTTTCTGGTAAACACAAACTTCTGGGTTTGTTTGGTTTTTTTGCCTTTGGGAGATACTCATTTCTCTGTGCATATGCGAGTTGGTCTCAGAGCAAGCCTGTTTACTCAGAGACAGGTCGTCTTTGCTGAACCCAGTGAGATTTACTGCTAAGTTAAGTGTGCTTTGGCAAAGGCAGATCTCAAGGAGCGTGGCCGGTTTGGTCGCACTGGGCGCCACAACTATGATGTCCAATGGAATACAAGAGGCGCCCGGGGGTGGGGGTGGGTTACCAGATTTTGGCATTGCACAGGGCCCTGCTGGGATTTGAGGTGCCAAGCTCTGCCACTGGTTTTGGCCCTCAGCCTTCAGGGTCCGGCTCCCAGCTTTGACCCTCCTGTTCTACAAACAGGCAGCAGGAAAAGATGCTGTTCAGAGACGATAAGACAGAGCAGCAGCAAAGGGGGCATTTTTTCCAAGCCAGGGGCCGCATCCCCTTGCAGACAACCTTCCAGGGGCCACATGCCATTTGTGGGCAGGGCCAGAGGCAGCAGTGGGTGGGGCGATGGATAAGTTCACCTCTGTAGAGTAGGCTAGTTTCTAAACACACACACACACACACACACACACACACTGACTGCTCGGTAGCCTCCATCCAGAGGCATTATCAGAGTTCAAGGACTCACCCCAGCCAGGGACAAACATTCCAGGTGCAAAGCAGGACATAGGGGCAAACTTTGGTCTTTCAAATTTCACCGACATCCAGGGCAAGGCCAAAATTCAGTGTATGCTCCCCCCCCTTTTTGCCTTCCCTTCTGCTCAATTCAGTATGGCATTGTTGCAGTGCCCTGCGGTGACCCTAGGCTCAGCACCCAGTGTGGTGGATCTGTCCTAAATCTGCCTCCGCAGGGCCAGTGAGGGCTGTGGTTTGGGCAGGTTCGCCAGGGGCGAATAGAGAGACCGGTGTGTGTGTGTGTGTGTGTGTGTGTGTCCCCAAAATGGCCTCGCAGGCCAAAGGGGGAGACCTGACAGGCCACGTTTGACCCACAAGCCTGAGATTCCCCTACCCCTGGTCTGATGATGTATTTAGACTCTTCTTGAAACGCAGGTTTTCCAAAAGTGACTGGTCTTGGAGCCTGCACGATTTGTGCAATCAGACCACGCCAAGATGCACCCCTCGTCTTCTGGGTGCTGCGGTTTCCCCTGGCACCCAGATTTGATCCTGGCAACCTGCCGGGCTCCTCAACATTCTTCCATTGACCCGTGGAGTCCCAGGAATCTTCCGTTCAGATCTGGCAGCCGCCGAGTCCTGCAGGCATCCCGCGATTTCCACTGGGTTCCTGTGGCTTCTCTCCCAGGCTCCTTGGCACCAGCAGGCCACCGTTGCGAGGGAAGGAATTTAAATTACTTTGCAGTGGAAAAAAGTGTAATTAGGAACATTTGCATTCGGAGACGGGCGAGCATCTGGTGTGCGGCTCTTTGCAGCAGGCCAAATCGACACCTGGTGCAAATCGCAAATGTTGACAAAGGGGGTTGCTTCTGCGGGAGCAGGACTTAGCGGACGCAAAGAGTTGGGGTAGGGGAGGAAATTGAGTCGGTTCACATCTGAAGGTCAGCCTACCTATAACTCTCACTTTTCCCAAACAGTGCAACGGAAGCGATTAGAATCTGACCGTCTCCACATTTTGCATCGCAGTTCTCCAGTCAAGTAACGTGTACAAAAAAATGCATTTATTAGGGTGAAATATAGGGACCCAGGTGGCACTGTGGGTTAAACCACAGAGTCTAGGACTTGCTGATCAGAAGGTCGGCGGTTCGAATCCCTGCAACGGGGTGAGCTCCCGTTGCTCGGTCCCAGCTCCTGCCCACCTAGCAGTTCGAAAGCACATCAAAGTGCAAGTAGATAAATAGGGACCGCTGCGTCGGGAAGGTAAACGGCGTTTCCATGCGCTGCTCTGGTTCGCCAGAAGCAGCTTTGTCATGCTGGCCACATGACCCGGAAGCTGTCTGCGGACAAACGCCGGCTCCCTCGGCCTATAGAGCGAGATGAGCACCGCAACCCCAGTCGGACACGACTGAACCTGATGGTCAAGGGCCCCTTTACCCTTACTATTGATGAAAATAACTTACAATGATGCATTATATTAGGGGGAAATTATCTATCTATCATCTATCTATCTATCTATCTATCTATCTATCTATCTATCTATCTATCATCTATCCATCTATCTATGTGTGTGTCTGTATTAGGCAAAATGACAAACAAAAAATGTCTATATTAGTACTGGTGCCTTTTCAGGAGGATTTTTAAAGGAGGGGAACAGATGTGAATAACTGAACTTAAGGTTGGCGTATGATGCCAGTCCTGGCCCAACTGCACTGGCTGCCAATCAGTTTCCAGTACCAATTAAAAGTGCTGGTTTTGACCTATAGGGCCTGAAATGGCTCAGGACTGCAATACCTCAAGGACTGCCTCTCACCATACGAATTGATCCGGACCCTGAGATAATCCTCCGAGATCCGTTTTTTGTGTGCTTCCTCCTCCGCAAGAGGTCTGGAGGGTGGCAACGTGAGAACGGCCTTTTTTGTGGTGGCTCCCCTTTTGCGGAATGATCTCCCTGGGAGGCTTGCCTGAAGCCTTCATTACATATCTTTAAATGTTCCGCTTCTCCCAGACCTCTGGCTGATTAAACAATTTATGACTTTTTAAACTGGGACGGGAGGCGAGTATTGTTTTTGTTCATTATTGTGGTGTGTATTTTAGTGTTTTTATAATTGTAAACCACCGTGTGATCGTTGGACGAAGGGCAATACAGTATAGAAATAATAATAATAACAATAATAATAATAATAGTTATTATTATTCTCCCTCATTGGCCATGCTGTTAGGAGCTGGTGGGATCCGGAGCCCAATTCTATTTTCAAGCCATCCCAGTTTGGTGGTCAAGACTGAGTTCTACAGTTTAACTCTGCCCTGGGCGAAGCAGTCATTTCTGACACAATTTTCAAGCAATGTAAGAAAAGAATTGTGTATATTTGAAAATGTGGGTAGCATTAAGATAAATTCAACAGTGTAAATAGGTTTAGACAGGTGTCATAATGGAATACTGAATGGTTTCGTTTATATAAAATATAAAATATAAAATATAAAATATAAAATGTGCAGGGATTTATGTTGTGCAAAATGAACCATGGAAAGAGTGGAAGGGAAATAAAAAAATTCCTTCAGTAGCACCTTAAAGACCAACTAAGTGGAAGGGAAGTCATTGATATTTTAAGGTTGTTTAAGTGAATTTTCTAAAAGGTAAAACAGAAATTTAATTTAAAAATTATTTTTTTTTTAAAAAAAGAAGTCATTTCTTGGTCCTGAACCTTGCAACGTTCAGCTTCAACAGACATCCCTCCTGAATTCTAGTGTTAGGAGAGGTGGAGACAAAGAAAGAAGATTCCACCTAAACATTAGGAAGAACCTCCTGACAGTAAGAGCTGTTTGGCAGTGGAATTTGCTACCAAGGAGTGTGGTGGAGTCTCCTTCTTTGGAGGTCTTTAAGCAGAGGCTTGACAGGCATATGTCAAGAATGCCTTGATGGCGTTTCCTGCCTGGCAGGGGGTTGGACTGGATGGCCCTTGTGGTCTCTTCCAACTCTACGATTCTATGATTTCTCTATTAGGCCATGCATAATTTTTCAAACTTCTATCTGCTGCCTCTCGCTTGCCTTTTCTCCAAACCGAAAAAGTCCCAAGCGCCGCAGCCTTTCCTCACCAGAGACTCTCTCCATCCCCTCCATTGATCACTTTGCTTGCCCTGCAAGCATCCCGCTCAGCTCCCCCACCCCTCCACCCCGGCCTACAGCCCTCCTTCCCCAAGGCCCGAGCTGCTTGCAATTAGTAGCCAAGCGCCTAATGAGCGAGGGAAGAGAGAGGGAAGAGAGTCACGTGGCGTGTGGAGGAGGAGGTGACAGGAAGCAATGATTCAGGCGGCTGGATTGATGGGGCAACCAGTTTGACAACAAGCTGTTCAGGCCTCGGCCCAGGCGGAGATTCTCCAAAGGGAGACGCGGCCGTTTTGGCGCAGGGAGGGCCGCCTGGTGCAGAGAAGGTTACGCCAGGCAGGAATGTAGCCCAAACAAAACACGGGCATGGAAGGAATTAAAGCCAAAAGGAAACGAGAAGCATATTTCTCAAGGGTATTATCTGCACCACGGATATAGGCTGAAGAGTCGCTCCATCTTCTTCCCAGGGAATCCGAGTTATGGGGGAGGGAATAGGGCAGGCATCCCCAGGATGTTTTGGCCTACAACTCCCATGATCCCTAGCTAACAGGACCAGTGGGCGGGGAAGATGGGAATTGTAGTCCAAAACCTCTGGAGGGCCGAAGTTTGGGGATGCCTGGAATAGGGCATCTTTCCCCACAATTGTACAGTTCCAACTAGCATGGCCATGTCAGACGGGGGCTAATACAGGAGGGTGCCAGGTTGGGGAAGGCTGGGGTCCCAGATGTTGCCAGACTACAACTCCCATTATCCCTGGCAATTGGCTGGGCTGACTCAGGATGATGGGAGTTGTAGTCCCAGATCAGAGTTGAAGAACTCTTGAGCTGCAATTCTCAGCATCTTCGTCAAAACTACATTTCCCAGGATTCATGGGGTGGAGGGAGCCAGCGGAACAGGTACCAAACTGATACCTGTTTGTTGGGTGAATACCCAGCCCCTATCCACTGAACTACCCATGATGCTCCACTCAAGGTCCAGGATTGGTCCTCCGCCGCTTTGCTAGGCCCTGCTTAGCTGCATCAGAAGCAGACATCCAACAGGTGCAGCACTCCCCCATCATGTTAGCTGGGTGAAAACTCACCTGCTGGAAGTCTGCCTTTGGGGCAGCCATTAAAAAGGTCCAGCGCAGTGCAGGAAAGGTGTTAGATTACGGCTAGGGAGGCCGATGAGAGACCTTAAGCTCGCCTCTCTCGGGCACTTGGCTTCACCAGCTTCGCAGGGGGCGTTGTGAGAATAAAATGGGACGCCCTCACACACTGCAACTGAGCTGCTTGGAGGAAGCCGAGGCACGAAGGCGTAATATGCAAACAGACAAAACGAAAAAGATTAAAGCAGGACGGCACAGCTTTCCAAGTATTTCCAAAAGCCTTCCCGATAAACGGCCTTAAAATGGTGCAACTCTAGTGGCCCCGCTTTGCAAACACTGAGTCAACCCGAGAGAGTAAATAGCAGGGGCATTTAATCAACGCTGCATCGTTCTTGATTTTCAGGCTGTTTCAACATGGACCAGATTGCGGCATTTGCCTGACTCAGGCTTGTGTTTATTCCAGTCCATCTGACTTTGCCGTCGGATGTCTGCTTCGCCTGATTCCCCCCCCCCTCCAAGCCACTATTCCCTCCCCTCCCCGTTTGCAAAGCAAGACTCCCACTTCTGATTCACAAATGTGCTTGACTTTTGTGTCAGCAGTCAGGTACAGACACAACGCTGCTTACGTCTGTCATGGGGTGTGAGATCAAGGCCTCCTGGACAGAACTGGCAACAGGGACCCCAAAACAAGGAGGGAGGCCAATCTCTCTCTCTCTCTCTCTCTCTCTCTCTCTCTCTCTCTCTCTCTCTCTCTCTCTGTAAGAATTTCCGGAGTTTGGAGGCACTGCAAACACACCAAGCTTGAGGGAGTCAGGAACGAGGCTAGTAGGGAACAGATCATAAAACAATCCTTATTTAAATGACCATAGCTTAGAAGGATAGGTTGTCAGCTTGAGTGGAACCTCCAGTGACAGAGGCAGTCTAGCTTAAAGTAGCAGATTCTTGCAGCAAGCCAAGTGGGGACATTGCTCGCCTTCATGTGTTCCCTGTGACCTTTCTCAGCCTGAATGGAGTCAAAGGGGGCCTTGGTCTGATCCGGCAAGGAAGATCCTTGTGTTTTCTGAAGGGAAGCGGAAAGATGACTGGAATCACTTACTCCAGGCTTGCAGACCAGATGAGGATGCGAGAGTCAGCCATACTTACCTGGAAAAGAACCCTTAGAATAAATTCTCACAGTGGGGGTTGTTTCATGCGTCACAACTTCCCTGGGCGACTGGAAATCCTAGGGCAGCCTTTTGCACCGACAGTTTCATTTCGAGGAGAGAGGACTAGAAACTTGAGACGCCTATTTGCAACCACGTGCTGCCCGTGTAGGCAGAAGCAGGAATGCACACCCACCGTTCTCCTTTCCAAAATGGCATTGAAAGGAACGAGGGAGCTTCTCTCCAGGGGCAGACACAAAAACTCAGGCTGTTTCCCCAAGGCTGTGTCCTTCAGCAACCACACCACCCGCAAGGCCGCCCAGGCAGGCAGCGATCAAGGCACACTGCAACTGCAGCCACCAGCCTCCAGCAAGCACGGAAGGAGAGCTTTCAGCTAGGAATCTAACTCCCATTTAGGGATTTTGCATACCCAACCTGCATTGGTGCAACACTAAAGAATCCCATCCAGCCTTTCCGAGAGGGTAGCTTTGCCCAACTTGGTGCCCTCCAGATGGCGTGAGCTAGACCTCCCACGCTCCCTGCCCTGTCTAGCTGGGAGTTGTAGTCCAAAGAGGATAGCCATCTTCAATAATCTAAAGGGGTATTGAGGATAGAGCAAGTTTGTTTTCTCCTGCTCTAAATGATAGGACTCGAACCCACGGCTTCAGGTTCCAAGAAAGGAGATTCCGACTAAACATCAGGAAGAACATCAGGAAGAGCTGATCGACAGGGGAACAGACTTCCTCGGGAAGTTGCAGACTCTCCTTCCTTGGAGGTTTCTAAGCAGAGGTTGGATGGCCGTCTGCCATGGATGCTTCAGCTGAGATTCCTGCATTGCAGGGGGTTGGACTGGATGACCCTTGGGGATCCTTCCAACTCTACGGTTCTATGATCTGCCCATGTATGTGCACAGAAAATAGTAGACCTGGGCTGAAAGGCAACACATGGAGATCTGCACTGATCATTGCATCCCTTGTTGTTGTTATTATTATTGGAATAGAATAATAGAATCATAGAATAATAGAGTTGGAAGAGACCACAAGGGCCATCCAGTCCAACCCCTACCAAGCAGGAAACACCATCAAAGCATTCTTGACATATGCCTGTCAAGCCTCCGCTTAAAGACCTCCAAAGAAGGAGACTCCACCACACTTCTTGGTAGCAAATTCCACTGCTGAACAGCTCTTACTGTCAGGAAGTTCTTCCTAATGTTTAGGTGGAATCTTCTTTCTTGTAGCTTGAATCCATTGCTCCGTGTCCGCTTCTCTGGAGCAGCAGAAAACAACCTTTCTCCCTCTTCTATATGACATCCTTTTATATATTTGAACATGGCTATCACATCACCCCTTAACCTTCTCTTCTCCAGGCTAAACATACCCAGCTCCCTAAGCCGTTCCTCATAAGGCATCGTTTCCAGGCCTTTGACCATTTTGGTTGCCCTCCTCTGGACACGTTCCAGCTTGTCATTATCCTTCTTGAACTGTGGTGCCCAGAACTGGACACAGTATTCCAGGTGAGGTCTGACCAGAGCGGAATACAGTGGTACTATTACTTCCCTTGATCTAGAATAATTATGAAATTATTGCATAATCCTAGAAGGTTGTGTGAGCTTAAGAGGCTGGTGTCTGGCTGTGACGATCGCAAGGGGACCCTGCACTTCTGAATTTGCCACAGCGGTGCTGCTCCCAAGAGCAAAATAACCTCACACACATCCCCAGTCATGCTACAGTGCCAGGGATCGTTGGCACAGCCAGCGGCTGCGTGGCGGCACCGGGTATCAGCCTGTACATGCAGAGATGCTATTTTTTTTGTTATACTGCAGCTGGGAAAGACTGGGTGACAATCGCCTCTCTGTCCCCTCACTCCAGGCCGCGGTTCATTCCTAGGGCTCCTTGCGCCCTGACTTTATCAGGATGATGCCTCAAGGAGAGCGAAAGACTTTGGCCCTGAACTTGAGACTGATTGCCAGGCCTAGACCAGCCAGCTCCTTCAGAAGGAAGAAGCCTCCGTCAAAGAAGAAAAAGATTAGCAAAATAAATTTTTGAACTATACAGGACTAACTAGTTTACTTGATACCCAAGAAAGAAAGAGGACTTTGAATTTTTAAAAGGGTGTAAATGTTTAATGCAGGCATCCCCAAACTTCGGCCCTCCAGATGTTTTGGACTACAATTCCCATCATCCCCGACCACTGGTCCTGTTAGCTAGGGATCATGGGAGTTGTAGGCCAAAACATCTGGAGGGCCGCAGTTTGGGGATGCCTGGTTTAATGCATATCCTTTAAGCTTTGTGTATCGATTTTTACATTGGTAGAACTTTTAAAACTCACTTGTAATAAGATGAAGAAGGTTTAAAATCGAATTATTAAGAATATAAGGTTTTATGGACGTGCATGAACAAGCATTAAACAATGGAACCAAGAGGGGAAGTGGAGGGAAGTCAAACAAAATTATGGTTTAAAAATTTGTTTGATTTCCCCCCGTTGTTTTTGTTATCTTTTATTCATTTTTGTTATTTTTGGAAAATTAATAAATTGTTATGTATATATAAAAAGGATGATGCATCATGGCAGGAGATGGGGGAGGAGGATGGCAGTTCCAGGACAGCTGCCCAATCCCTCTTCATTCATTCATTCATTCATTCATTCATTCATTACGGGTACATTACGGACAGTACGAAAGTAAAACCAATTTGAGAAACAGAGACAAAAGGCAGTGAAAGTAGCTTAGAACAGATTTTTGTAGACTGATAGTGGGGAATGAAAAGGACTTCACCTGATACCTGAAAGGCACCAGAGGAATCGTAGAATTGTAGAGTTGGAAGGGACCCTGAGGGTCATCTAGTCCAACCCCCTGCAGGGCAGAGAATATGCAGATGTGCCATAGGGGGATCGAACCTTCAACCTTGGCATTATCAGCTCCATGCTGTAACCAGCTGAGCTCTATCCAGGCAGCACTTAGATGAGGTTTCTGGGCCAACAGTCTGACTCGGTTAAGGCAGCTTCCTAGGTTCCTGTTCGTGACCAGTTGCTTATTGAGGACCTTGAGGACTAGAAACTTTAGGGAAGGACCATACCTGAGTGGTATAGAGCATGCCTTGCATGCAAGAAGGTTCAGGAGGACCAGCCTAGCAGTGCAGCTGGGACAGGGTGCTGCTCTCGTTGTGGGGAAAGGGCTAGGACACATGCTTTGCATGCAGAAGGGCTCAACCCTCAGTCTCCAAGTCGGGCCAGGAGAGACAACTCTCAAATCCTGGAGAGCTGCTGCCAGTCAGTGTCGGCACTACTGAGCTAGATGAACCAATGACTAGATTCACTGTAAGGAAGCTGCCTGTGTCCCTTCTGACCAGGTCAGAGCCCTAGTGGATTATTATTATTATTTTTTGCTATCGCACCTTCTCCATCCTCTTTCCTCCTTGGGAGGGCAGCCCCACCCACATTGGCCTGAGAAGATGGACAGTGCGGTGAACTGAAAAGGAGGCTTTCCCCCTGGTCACGTGATCTCACTTGGCACAGAGAAGAGGGAGAGGTTCATACTTCATTGCACAGGAGAGCAGGACTGAAATCGGACAATGGTTTTTGTTCAAATGTTATTTAAAGCAAAGATAAAACAACTGCATACAGTACAGTCAGAGAACCATCTCTGAATACTCCACAGAGTTTCGTCAAAGTGTGGATGCTAAAAATCACCACAGTCTTAACAAACACAAAATGATACCTAATAACCTTCATTGTCCGCACCTGAAAACAGTGCTGGTCCGCAGGGTTTATACAAAGGCAGGAGAAGAGGGGGAAAAGTAAAATTAGGAAATGCTCTGCAGTATACGGGGCGGGGAATCAGTTGCGGGGAATGTGAGAAATACCCCTATTTTCATCTGAGGAATGTTGGAAGGTGTGTGAAGGGAATAAATAAAATTGCCAAAGAGGCGAAACTTCTTGAAACTTGGAGGTTTGTTTCAAGATCTCGTTCAGTTTCAGACCGGCAGGCTGCCCACTGGATCTGCACATTTGATCTGCAGCTCAGGGGCAAACCAGTAAATAAAAGAGAGGACCCCAAAAAGAGGCATGGCTCAAACTTCTGCAATGCTCATGCAACCACTTAGAATCGTAAGTGTAGAACTGGAAGGGATTTCCAACGGTCATCAAGTCCAACCCCCTATGATGCAATAATTATCCTCTGCCTATAAACTTCCTTTCTGAGTCTAGGTTACAGGTAGGTAGCCGTGTTGGTCTGGGTCGAAGTAAAATAAAAAAAATCCTTCAGTAGCACCTTAAAGCCCAACTAAGTTTTTATTTTGGTATGAACTTTCGTGTGCATGCACACTTCTTCAGATACACTGAAATAGGAGTCCCCTGGCGCTTATGTGGAGAAGGGGTGGGGAGGGGGTGGGGTGGGGAGGGGGTATCACTCAGAAGGGTGGTGGAAGTGGGTGATTGACTGACTGATAGCTGTTGATGGCTGAAAACGACTGCAAATGGTTTTGCATGAAAAAGCAAGGGTTGAGATGGCTGAAGATCGCTTTATCATGCATAATGAGATAAGAATCCAATGTCTCTGTTCAAACCAGGTCCCTCCATGGTTTTGAGCTTGGTGATAAGTTGTAATTCAGCAACTTCTCTTTCCAGTCTATTTCTGAAATTCTTTTGTAGTAAGACAGCTACTAGGCCGCCACTCTCGGTCCTGGGAGTTCTGAACGTTTGCCCTGGACATTTTCCAAATCTGCAAGGTTGTGCAACCCCAACTGGGCCTGGGGGAAAGGACCACAGGAGCAGAGAAGCGCTTGCCTGCTCAGGATACATTGTAAGGCTTGCCAAGACATGCTACACCTTTGCAAGCTCAGGGCACCAACTTAAAAATTGCACTGCCCAGCCAGAAGATGGAGACAATCACATAGGACGGCAATGCAAACTTCAGCACTCCTTGACGGGTCAACTGGCAGCTCTCAATGATGGAGTTCCAGCCAGTCACAAAACTCCGCTCCACCACTGCCACATAGCTTTTCCTCTGTTAATTGCAGGCAGAGAGTAGACTATCCAAGCTGAGCAGGAAGAGGCGGAAAAGAGAGAGAAGCTTTTCACACAGCTGATGATGCAGAGTTTCTGTTTCAATGGCAGGAGCTGAGCTTCATTCACGAGCCACAGCTGGCCTCAGCCTCTGAGAGATGAAGCTTGACAGCTGGGGGAGGAAGGGGGCAGGCGGAGAGGAAGAAGCAGGGAAACCCAGCAACTCGGGTGGGGATGAAGAGCTCTGCAAAAAGCCAATTATTTTCCAGGCTCAAGTGCTGGTTGTTGTTTAGTTGTTTAGTCGTGTCCGACTCTCCGTGACCCCATGGACCAGAGCACGCCAGGCACTCCTGTCTTGCACTGCCTCCCGCAGTTTGGTCAAACTCATGTTGGTAGCTTCGAGAACACTGTCCAACCATCTCATCCTCTGTCGTCCCCTTCTCCTTGTGCCCTCCATCTTTCCCAACATCAGGGTCTTTTCCAGGGAGTCTTCTCTTCTCATGAGGTGGCCCAAGTATTGGAGCCTCAGCTTGAGGATCTGTCCTTCCAGTGAGCACTCAGGGCTGATTTCCTTCAGAATGAATCGGTTTGATCTTCTTGCAGTCCAGCACCATAATTCAAATTCCTCCAGCACCATAATTCAAAAGCACCAATTGCTTTTGAATGAAGTGCTGGTGGTGACCTATAAAGGCTTATGTGGCTCCAGGACTCCAATACCTCTCCCCACATGAACCGATCCAGACCTTGTGATTGTCATTGTCCTTCTCCATGTGTCCTCTTCCTCCAGAGCAGGCATCCCCAAACTGCGGCCCTCCAGATGTTTTGGGACTACAACTCCCATGATCCCTAGCTAACAGGACCAGTGGTCGGGGAAGATGGGAATTGTAGTCCAAAACATCTGGCGGGCCGAAGTTTGGGGGTGCCTGCTCTAGAGAATGCACAGACAACCTTGGCTCTCCAGATGTTTTTGGAACTACAACTCCCATGATCCCTGACCATTGGCCCTGTTAGCTAGCGATCACAGGAGTTGTAGTTCCAAAACATCTGGAGAGCCAAGGTTGCCTATGCCTGCTCTAGAGGGTTGAAACACAATAAGGGACTTTTCAGTGGTGGCTCCCAGCAGAATGTTATCCCCAGGGAGGCTCACCTGGTGCCCTCTTTGTCTAGTTTTCAGCACAAGGTAAACAAACTTTCTTTTCAGCCAGACTTTTAGCCCTTAGTTTGCAGGTTTTTTAAGTATCTGTGGCCTCCCAAGGTAGGGCAGGATCTGCTAGACCTCTCTTTTATTTGTATAAAGCTGTGTTCTGCTTGTTTTTGTTTACTGTCTTTGGCGTTAGTATTCCTGTTGTCTTTGTTAGGGGGTGTTTTTGTTTTGTTTTGTTTTCTTGTTCTGCATCTTGTGTTTTTAATCTTGTGAATTGAGATCTATGGATGGAGGGCGGTATATCAATAAATCAATTTGAGTCCGTTGTTTTTTAATATCTTTTTTTTTAAAAATGGAGAAACGAAAAAAAATGAAAATGAAAATCATGGACACGGTAGATATACAAAAGGAAAAATAGCATAAGGATATATTTTATGGTTCTGAATATACACATACATTATATGTTTATAGAGTCATCTTTATGAGTAAAGCAACTAAGGGAAAAAAATCTATAATTGTAGTAATAATTATTATTATCTGGGCTTGGGAGCAGGCGTGAGCCAAGGGTGTGACCTTCTCTCGCAGCAGCCAGTTTTGAGAGATTAGGTCAGCCACCATGATAACAGCCACTTTCTCTCTCTTTCTCTCGCACACAAAAACTTCTGGGAGCTAAAATGCAGCAATTCCTCCTCTGTGTTCCATCTTTGTGGCCAAACTTCCGACGTTGCATTCCCCAGCCGTCCGTTCCTCGGTGGCCTTAGTCTCGAAACGAAACAGAAGGCTCTTCTTTGCAGCTGCTTAGATAAACGAACACAGCTACCCATCTCAGAGCCGGCCTTGGCATTAGGCAGAATGAGGCAACTGCCTCAGGCGGCAAGAGGGCAGCAGAAGCAGTACTTGGCTGGTTCCTTCATCTTTTGGAGGACAGAGTTTTATGAGTCACATAGCGTGACCTAATCCTGCTCACTAGTCTTCTACCATAAAGCGAAGTACAGTGGTACCTTGGAACCCAAACACTGCAAACCTGGAAGTAAGTGTTCCGGTTTGCAAACTTTTTCCGGAAGCTGAATGTGCTCCATTTTGAGTGTTACGCTTCCGATTTGAGTTGCACTTTGACGTGTTTTCAAACTGCTAGGTTGGCAGGAGCTGGGACCGAGCAATGGGCGCTCACCCCATTGCAGGGATTCGAACCGCTGACCTTCTGATCGGCAAACCCTAGGCTCTGTGGTTTAACCCACAGGTAGGTAAAGGTAAAAGACCAATGGACGGTTAAGTCCAGTCAACAGTGACTATGGGGTTGCGGCGCTCATCTTGCTTTCAGGCCAAGGGAGCCTGCATTTGTCCACAGACAGCTTTCTGGGTCATGTGGTCAGCAGGACTAAACCGTTTCTGGTGCAACAGGACACCGTGATGGAAACCAGAGCGCACGGAAATGCTGTTTACCTTCCTGTCACAGTGGTCTACTCACACTGGCGTGCTTTTGAACTGCTAGGTTAGCAGGAGCTGGGACAGAGCAACAGGAGCTCACCCTGCCATGGGGATTCGAACCGCCGACCTTCTGATCGGCAAGCCCAAGAGGCTCAGTGGTTTAGACCACAGCACCACCCACATCCCAATGCCATTGTCAGAAGAGGAAGGTGGACTAGATGTGCCCAGCAGGAGCTTCTCATATTAGGCTCCAGAACAAGCCTACCACTTTTCCTTACTATTACTCTTCATTTCATTTCTATACCGCTTAAAAAATTAAAAGGAAAAAAAATATCTCAAAGCGGTTTACTGTGCACCCTACATGAAAAAAACATAAAATAAGACAAAACCCAGCATTTCCGAAGAAAGTCAAATGTATAAAGTATACATTCAAAGCAACATAATGAACAGGAAACCGAAACGTTTTAAAAGATGTCACAATAAAACAGTACAGATGTGCAGAATGCACATTCAGCGCAGCAAATTTAACTTTTTTTCTCTCTGAAAAGAAAACATAAAAGAAGTCAAAGATAAAATGCACATTTAAAATGGCATAATTAGCAAGAGTGGGGACCCAGGTGGCGCTGTGGGCTAAACCACTGAGCCTAGGGCTTGCTGATCAGAAGGTTGGCGGTTCGAATCTCTGTGATGGGGTGAGCTCCCGTTGCTTGGTCCAAGCTCCTGCCAACCTAGCAGTTCGAAAGCACATCAAAATGCAAGTAGATAAATAGGAACCGCTACAGCGGGAAGGTAAACGGCGTTTCCGTGTGCTGCTCTGGTTCGCCAGAAGCAGCTTTGTCATGCTGGCCACATGACCTGGAAGCTGTATGCCGGCTCCCTCGGCCAATAATGCGAGATGAGCGCGCAACCCCAGAGTCGGTCACGACTGGACCTAATGGTCAGGGGTCCCTTTACCTTTAATTAGCAAGAGAACAAAATATTATCAAAAAATATGGTAATATCTGCTGCTGTCACTGCCACTTATGCCAATGGGGGTTCATGGCGAGTGGCGGCTATGGAAGCTCAGGCTCAATGACCTGACTCTGTACTGATCCAGGCTTCGTTTGCCCTGCACTTTCCCCCAGGGAAATCCAAACTTTGGCACTCAATCAGAGCGCCATTGGCAACTTCTCTGGGTTGACATTTGCCCTGATTTAAAGCTAAAGAGCGGGTTTTCCCTAGGAAAGGAGCAGGGCAAGGGGAAAACTGCTTGGACCCAGGCCTAGAAAGCGTGGTTCAAGTGGGAAACCGCTCAGACCCATACTTTCTGGGCAAGGGACGAGCGGAAGTGTGGATGAGCTCTCAGAGACGGCCAAGATGGCCTCTAGCCTCTTCAGCAGCACCAGCTTTTGTGGTTGGAGTCAATCAGTTCCCATCACTTTCCTTTTTAAAAAAACAAAAAAAACTTTATTTCATTACCATAAAAAGTTTACATGATCAAAGAAAAAAGAAAGAAAAAACAAACAAAGGAAAACAAAAATAAACATTAACAAACCTTATCAGCGTAAAATCATCAAATCATAATTTACAGAATAAAGCATACAAAAGCGAAACAAAAGAAAAATGGTAAAAATTAAAAATTGACTTCCTACTATTGATACCACCGCTTCCCTTTAGGATAGATTCTTCTCATCTTGCATTGTCTATGTTTAATTTACGTCAATTCACTATACATTATTTCTCTATACTACTCTATGCATACCTTTTCTATGTTTCCCCGCATATCTTTTAATTTAAACAAATCACCAATTTGATACTAAAATTTTCTTTAATCAGATAATCCTCGACATATTTCTATTCGATTCTGCATTTCTCCTTCGGGGTATTCCTGATTGCTGCCATCATTTTGGCTAAATTCATAAATTCCACCAATTTTTCCTGCCATTCTAAGACTGTCGGGATTTTTTTCTCCCTTCCAATTTTGAGCAATGAATAGTTTGGCTGCGGAACACGCCTACAGAAGTATGTTTTTTCTGTCATCTAGCTCCCATCACTTTCCATTCCAGGTGGGAAAGGGCCCACAAGGTAGGGAGCAGGTCAGGGCCAGATTTAGGTTTGATGAGGCCCTAAGCTACTGAAGGTAATGGGGCCCTTTCTATGTCCAGCTGTCCTTTGTCAACAACAAATTGTTGCTGTTTTGTGTGTGTTGAATATATACTTGTTGTTGTTGTTTAGTCATTTAGTCGTGTCCGACTCTTTGTGACCCCATGGACCAGAGCACGCCAGGCACTCCTGTCTTCCACTGCCTCCCGCAGTTTGGTCAGACTCATGTTCGTAGCTTCGAGAACACTGTCCAACCATCTCGTCCTCTGTCTTACCCTTCTCCTTGTGTCCTCCATCTTTCCCAACATCAGGGTCTTTTCCAGGGAGTCTTCTCTTCTCATGAGGTGGCCAAAGTATTGGAGCCTCAGCTTCAGGATCTGTCCTTCCAGTGAGCACTCAGGGCTGATTTCCTTCAGAATGGATAGGTTTGATCTTCTTGCAGTCCATGGGACTCTCAAGAGTCTCCTCCAGCACCATAATTCAAAAGCATCAATTCTTTGGCGATCAGCCTTCTTTATGGTCCAGCTCTCACTTCCATACATCACTACTGGGAAAACCATAGCTTTAGCTATACGGACCTTTGTAGGCAAGGTGATGTCTCTGCTTTTTAAGATGCTGTCTAGGTTTCTCAGTGCTTTTCTCCCAAGAAGCAGGCGTCTTTTAATTTCGTGACTGCTGTCACCATCTGCAGTGATCTGCAGTGAATATATGCTATATGCATGGTAATTTATGGACCTAATAGGTATCTAAAGCAATTTGCACGTAACAAAATATGTACATCGTAGGAGCCTACACAACACAAAGCACTGTTGCGGTATGTAGGTTTTATTTGTTTTTTATCTCATATTTTGGAAATGTACAGCATGGTTTTTTCCCTTTAATTTTTTGGGGGGCCTCCAAGAGAGTGGGGCCCTAAGCTATAGCTTGTTTAGCTTATACTGTACGTAAATCTGGCACTGGAGCTCGTCTTCTAAGAGTCGTCTCTTCCCACGGAACAGGTACAGTCATACCTTGGTTTAAGTACACCTCAGTTTGAGTATTTTCAGTTTAAGTACTCCGCGGACCTGTCTGGAATGGATTAATCCACTTTCCATTACTTTCAATGGGAAAGTTCGCTTCAGGTTAAGTACGCTTCAGGTTAAGTACAGACTTCCGAAACCAATTGTGTTTGTAAACCGAGGTACCACTGTACTGGCAACCTCTATGTGCTTTAAATTCCCCAAGGCTCTGCTCCTCATGATGAGAAGGGCCAGTGGCCCTCATTAATTTGCTGTCCATTGCCATAATCAGACGCTTGACCTTTGGCCCGGCCCCCCAGCCCAATTTCCCACAGCTCCCATCAATCCTTCAGCTCCTCACAGCCCCATTGACCACACGTTGGGTAAGCAGATGGGCAGGTTAAAAATGCAAGCTTAACACTTTTTCAAATGACTGCTAATGACATCCGAGAGCCTGGAAGTTCACCGATGAGTTATTGACGACGAATATTAAAGGAAGATTCGGAGAGGAAAAGCAGAGCGGTCACCTTGGGAGCCAAAGGCAAGATACAGGTAATTTTAAAAATAAATTGCTTGCCATTTTTATTTCTATTTTGCAAAGTTAAGCCTATTAGCATCTTTGTTTTTTCTCCATAATTAACTGCACTTGTCACAGCAGACATCCAGTGGAAGTTCTTCTCAATTCTCTTTGAGTTTATTCACTAGGCATTGCCAACGCTTTGAAGACTTAAGGCGCAGAACCTCATTTTTTATATGTAATAATAATAATAATAATAATAATAATAATAATAATAATAATAATTTATTATTTATACCCCGCCCGTCTCGCTGGGTTTCCCCAGCCACTCTGGGCGGCTTCCAACAGAAAAATAAAACACAATAATCTATTAAACATTAAAAGCCTCCCTGAACAGGGCTGCCTTCAGATGTCTTCTAAAAGTCTGGTACCGGTAGTTGTTTTCCTCTTTGACATCTGTTGGGAGGGCGTTCCACAGGGCAGGCGCCACCACCGAGAAGGCCCTCTGCCTAGTTCCCTGCAACTTGGCTTCTCGCAATGAACGAGAATGTAAAGTGAGATTCTTAGGACACCTAATTCAGACAAGGGACATTCCCAGCCCTACTCTGGAAATGGTGGGATTGAACACAAATCTGATTGCCCTACACCGTTGAGCTAAGCCAGGGTCTTGAGCATGGCTCTTTCCTATCTTAACCTTTGGCACTTTTGCATGAAACCTACCCGTGGGATACATTTCTTTCTCTCCTATATCTTTCTTGCAGCTTGAAACGTCTTTTTCACTTTCCTTCCAGCCAACTTTTCTATTGTGGTGGTGGTTGTTTAGTCGTTAGTTGAGTCTGACTCTTCTGACCCCTTCGTGACTACCATGGTTCCTGGACTTAAATTAACTTTGCAACCTGCACCATCTTGTGGATTCCTAGGGTATTGCAACAAGCCTTAACAGTCTTCTATTGAATCATAGAGTTGGAAGTAGGATTGCCATATTTCAAAAAGTAAAAATCAGGACACCACAAAAGTTGTTGAGCTTTTCCGGGGGGGGGGTGTTGTTGATGCAGGACAAAGTGCTGCCTTTCTGAAATTCACCCCCCTGGACATCAGTTGGAAACCCTGATTTCCCGCAGCACCCATCAGTCCAAGATCTTTTTTGTTTCTTGCAACTCAGAACACCACACAGGGGTAAAGCTGGCCAAGAACTACTGGTAACTAGGGTTACAAGATATCCAGGTCTGACCTCAAGTCTTCAGCCCAAATTGTAGCTTAGAGGTTTTTTTGTTTTTTGGGGGGAGGGTCTGCTCTCCTCCATTCCACTCTCCCAATTAACCCCCATCACCAGGGCTTTCCCCTAAGTCTCAAGTTTGGGGCCTGAAAACTCAGGACCTAGGGTGCCCCTGGCTAGCCTACTGGCAGATCACTTCAGTAGATATCATGCTCTCACTCTCTTAAGCACACAGCCCTCCAAAAGAACCATGTGTCAAAAATTGCCTGCCCTGGCTTAAACAAAGTGAGAGGTAGTGTGACGACCATTATTAATACAGCACCACCAAGGCGGAGGGTGCTTTGCAAAGATGACAGATTCCGGCATGGAGGGGCTTTCGGTCTAACATACAAAATAGACAGTAAAGGGAAGGAGGCAAGAGGCAGGATAACAGCATGCATTTATTTCACTTGCACATTTGTAGGCTTTGTTGCAGGCAGTGGAGGTTTGGAAACAGCCGCTAGCTGGAACAGAAAATCTCATGTCACCTTAAAGACGAGTGGACTAGGGTCCATGCATGAATGGTTACATGCAGCTGGATATTTATTTATTTATTTTTATGTATACACACAGAGGGTGGCTGGAGAGGGAGCACGAGGGGCACGAGGGGCGTAAACAGTGGGGAGGAGGAAATAAAATGCAGGAAATAGAAATAGTGACAATTTAATTAGGGATAAAATGTGCGCTACACAGTGGGCGCCTTAAACAACAGTAGTGAAAGGTAATAAAAGCAAATCAACTTGGCAATGCGTAGCTAATTAACATCTGCAACAGGAAAAGAAACCACTGTCCCTATTGAGACACAAATGAGTAGAGCTGATGAATTCTGCTGGCCCCAGGCTGCTAACAGGCAATTAAAAACATCGGAGCAGCTCGGCTGGAATGGGATGAGGGACACAATGGTGGCCCCTGGCAGCCTTATCCTCCAGGGATCCATCTATAACAGCGCAGGTTATTGGCAGTTGCTACATTTCTGTGGTTTAGCTATACATTGTGCAAAGTACCCTCCTTTATACCTGTCCTGAATCTTCCCAGGTTCCTACCTTCATTGAAGGCACAGGGCTTTCTTGGTAGTGGCACCTGCCCTGTGGAACACCCTCCTGTCAATGTCAAAGAAATGAACAACCACCTGACTTTCACAGGACACCTGAAGGCAGCGCTGCATAGGGAAGTTTTTAATGTTTGAGGTTTTACTGTGCTTGTTTGTGTTTAATTTGTTGGAAGCTGCCGAGAATGGCTGGGGCAACCCAGTCAGATGGGGTGTCATAATAAATAATTTACTTCGCTCCCTGCTAAACCGGAAATCCCCCAAATATTGTAACCGTTCCTCATAGGAGAATTGCTCCAGCCCCTTGATCGTTTCGGTTGACCTTTTCCAACTCAACGATATTGTGATGACGATAGAACACAGAAAAGGAGAGGCCACTTCCTGTGTTGGGCATGGTCTGGAGCTAAGCCTCTGGCACAAAAGCAAAGGCCAGTATTGTGTACCAAGGCAGTGTTGCACAGTGGTTACAGCTGCGAACTAGTAAGGATCTGGCTCACATCCCACCTCAGACATGAACTCGCCAGGAGGTGCGTGTGCATAATGACATAAGGCCAGCCTGTTCCAATCAGGCCAATGGCCCATCTAGTCCAGCATCCTGTTCTCGCAGTCGCCAACTAGTGAAAAACCAGCAAGCAGGACCTGAGCACAAGAGCACTCTGTGGTTGCCAGAACCAGGCATTCAGAAACAGTGCTGCCTCAAGACAGCAGAGAACACAAGCAAGCCATGACAGCTGCACGCCTGTGGGTTTGCAGATACAGGAGCAATGGCTGCTCTCATTTGTGAAAACACAAAAGCTCGGCTGTAACCCAGACCTGCCTCAAACCTTGTCAGGGTTTGTTGTGACTACTCTTGAGTAACGGCCGTACACATGCTTGTCTTTCAGACGTTTTTTTATTTGTGCACATTACTTACACTGTAACGGATTGCTCATTTCATGTCTACCCGCTCAAATAAGATTCCTGCACTACCCCCTTCCGCGTCCGGGACCAGCATAAAAGCCTCGGAACTGAGAAGCGCCTCCCTTTCCTCCTCCTTCTCAATTCCGGGTCGGGGGGACAGGTCTTCTGTCTGACCTATTCCTGTCCACTCTTTCCACCTCCCTCTCTTCCTGCCTATGGAGCAGGGGCTCTTTGATGTTGCCAGAGCCCTGGCACTCCCCCTCCATTTCCTGACTCACCCCTTCAGACCTCTCGCTCTCATGACTGCTTGGAGACGGGCTGCTTCTGATGAGGGGGGAGGGTTCTCTATAATCCCTCCCCCTTACAAACCTCAACATCCTAGGGCTCAACCTGCCACAACCCACCAAAAGCAGCAGAAGCTCCTCAGAAAGTGGCCCAGCTGTTATGATTGCAAATCCCGGTTGACTTAGGGCACTTCCAAGTCTCCTGGAATTTTTAGGTGGGATTAAATCACATATGGGCCAACCCTGGCTGCAGCTGATGGGGCGCTCTTGTGCAGCATGGCCATTTCCCTGAAAGGCTGGATTTCTTGCGGCAAGGAAAGTGCTCCAGTACAGGTTTCCTCAACCTCGGCCCTCCAGATGTTTTCGGCTTACAACTCCCATGACCCCTAGCTAGCAGGACCAGTGGTCAGGGATGATGGGAATTGTAGTCTCAAAACAGCTGGAGGGCCGAGGTTGAGGAAGCCTGCTCTAATACATCACCATCCTGCAAACAAATAAGAAAGTACTGTATGGTCATTAAGTAGCCAATGTTGCATCTAATTTCACCGTTAAGCACACCGTTATTCTCACGGCATCGAGCCAAACACTTCAAACCCGCCAGCGATGTGGGAGAAAACTGTTCTTACCTCGTGGGCTTCTGGTAAGGATTCCTGAAAATATATGAAGAACTTCTTGACACTTGCAACAGCAGCAGCATTGTGCAAGCACCGTTACAGTTTTTAAAAAGCAAATATAAATGGAAACACCTTAACTCAGTCGAGTGATGCTTTCGGCTTTTATTTAGTTAAATGCAGCATTCTATACAAGAAAAAAAAGAAATTTCAAACCCTGACAGGGAACTATAGCTCTTCCTAAATCAACCCGAATTAAAAGATTTCTCCCCAAATACACTGTACTGTACGGAAAATAATCTCTCCCTTCCCCTCCCTCCCCCATTGACAGCGTGCCACGCAGTACGGCGATTTTGTGTATTTCAAACTTCAGAACTGTACAATTGGTTTTTACAAATCACACTTTTTTCCTATGAAAAAATTACAGAAAAAAATATTGCCACTTATTTTATTTGTAACAAAAAATTAGATTTTTTTCCATTTAAAAAAAACACAAAAAAGTCAGCCAGAACTTTTTTAATTTTTTTTTCCTTTTTCTTTTTTAAGTGTGTGCTTGGGAAGAGGGGGGGGGGGAGGTGCAAGGAGGAGAGAAACCCAGGAACGCTCTGGAGCAAGTTTTGCCTTCAGGCTCCAGCACATCCGCAACTGGTGCTTTTTTTTAAAAAAAAAACACACACAACCAAAACAAAAACACCCAGCTAATCACTGGAAACAGATCCCAAACCACACAAACCCTCAAAATTTCAAAAGCAGCCTGAACCTGGGTGAGGGGCTGTGGCTGGATCCTGTTACCAGTGATTGGGCTGCCATCAAACCTCACACTAACAGCATTAGAAGCATGGAACCAAGCCATCCGTCAACATTTTTCAATCTCAGAAAGGGGGTAGCTTTTTTTGTTTTTTGTTGAATCCCATCAGACTGCGCCTTAGAACTGGGTCTATCGCCACAGCAGATGGTGCCTGAGAAAAGCAAAGTGCAGGGAAGTGGGAGAAAGTACATGCCCGCCCCCTGCTTTTACCCTCCTTCGCGACATTCCAGGAAAATCTAACTTTTTGGGCGGCAGCTGGCAAGTGCCCTGGCCTCAGCCGGTTTTATGGACAGGGGCATCTAAGAACCAGGTGCAAGAACCAGAAAGTGCCAACAGAATTATTCAGGTGTCATTTTCCCCTATATGCCTTTCCGCCAAGGTTAACAGGTGCTTGGCACCAAAAGGCTTGAAGGTGGGATGCGGGAAAGAAGAGAAGATTCACCCATTTGCCTCCTTGCTCATCGTATGGTCGGTTCAGTGCTGATTCCATACACCACCTCAACAGAGGCTGCGCAGCAGGGCGCAGAGAAGCAAAGGCCCTCTTTACGGGAGAAAATCGGATCTGGAACGCTCACCCACGTCCATGAGCCAACTTCATCTCGGTTATGGCGAATCATAAAACAAAAATTGAAATCTGATTTCTAACACTTAGCAGAGCGGGTCAAAAAACACTAGTCGTGTTGGGTGTTGACGGAAAAAAAACCTGCAGTAAAAAAAAAACCCAAATCCTGGTGGGAAATACACTAAACTGACAAGGATGCTGAGTTATAAGGCTGCAAATCTACTAAAGCCCTTCAGTCCTTAAGATTAGTCAAAGCACCAACATCAATTTTCTTGGATGGTGTGCTCCCTTCACAGGGACAAAAAAAAGCATTGTTTCTTGCACTGCCGGTCACAGAAACAGCCTAGCATTGCAGACCAGGGTATTTTGGGAACTTTCGGCAATCTGGTGTCCCACCTGCATCCTGCTTCAACCTCACCTGTGGCGAAGGAGCATGGGATAGCCAAGCTCAACACATTTGCCCCACCAAACTAGCAAGTGAGAGCAGCCCACACGCCCAAAGGAACTTTGAAGGAAAACTGAAGTGGTGTTACGATGAAGCCATAACCCTTTTGAAAGCAAAAGGTTCCACTTTGGTGGCAAGTCAGGAGGGAAGAGGCAACAATCATTAAAAATAATAATTATTATATTACGTGTTGTAGCAATATGGTGGGTTGGCCCATCCCAGCGGAGCAAGCTTTAGAGGAGGGGAGCACCAGCCCCTGTTGAATAAAGCACAGGAGGAAATGAGTGTCTGGGGGTTTGGCATCAAAACCTCCTCGCCCGTCAAAAGCATAAGGTAATTTGATGGTTATGAGGTATATAGATCATAGCAAAAAGGCACGTGCAACCTGGTGGGGGGGGCGAGAGAGAAAGAGGATTCCTCAGGTATGAGAGTTGAGAAGAACAAATGAAGTTTAAAATATTGAAGGGCAGATGTTTTGAACCAGATTTTTGGTTCAGAAAGCTGGGCTTCTCTCGTGTGTGCTTTTTTAAAAAAATAAGGGAGATTTTTAGGTGATCTGAACCCAGGTTCTGACCTGGTTCCTGAAGAACGCTGAAAACTCTTCCAGGCTGGGGCAAAGCAGGAAGCAGAGAGAGAGAGAGAGAGAGAGAGAGAGAGAGAGAGAGAGAGAGAGAGACAGACAGACAGACAGACAGACAGACAGACAGACAGACAGACAGACAGACAGGCAGACAGGCAGACAGGCAGACAGGCAGAGAGACATTACAGCCATTGGGGAAAAGACCTAACATTTAAAAGCTGAACTCTTTGGGGGCAACAGGACGTGCTTTTCTGGGCTTGGCTCAAGCAGGAAAGAAACATGAAGCATGTTAAGAGGCCGGCTGGCAGCTCCAAACACGAGGTCTGACATGCCTTTAGCAAGATGCTTTTGGTCCAAGACCAGAAGCCGGGGGAGCCCATAGCATGGAGGCACTGAAGAAGCAGAAGAGGATGCCAAATTCACTCACTATTCCTGCCTTCTGCATGTGGCAGCCTAAACGTTCCTGCTTCAGTGATCCCAAGACCCACCTCACTGGGAGTCTGCCAGTGTTGAGAACCAAGGGGGGAGGGCTGCCCCACACAGACGCAGCTCCTGCCCAGTCTGGATTCCTGCCCGGGGCCATCTACCTTTAAGAATGGACAACCGCCACATAAGCATCGTCTTCAAGTGTCAAGAGAGACGGAAAGTCTGGTTTTCTAGGAGGGTGGGGAGAAGGAAAGCCTCGAGTGAAACAAAGCAGGTAAAAGTCTTCAAAATAAATATGTTTATATAGAAAATGCTAGGTATGGGTGCAATGCACTAGGAAGGCTCTCCCGAGTGCATCGTTAAAAAAACTGTTTACGTTTGCATAGCTGGCAGCGACTCCAACCAGGCTGGTGCAGGGAGACTTGCCCACTGCATTGGGCCCTATGCTGTTAGTGTGAGGGGTTCGGTTCGGCAGAATCTGAGGTTTCCAGCCAAGCAGCTCCTCCCTCTCCAAGAGTTGCCCCCTCCCGCCCCTCAATGAGCCCTCAAGCAGCAGCCCCAATGTGGAGCCACTGTGCATCCTTCACAGAAAGAGAAAACACGACTGTATCCTTTTTTTTCATTAGCAGCGCAGAAAACACAGGTGCTTGCTAGCCCAAGCAAGTAAGGGTTTGGGGGAAGGAGGGGGGGGATTATATGGCATTTCAAGGGGAGGGGGAATAAACCCTGACACTAAAGTGCAACACGTTCTAAACGCTTTGTCATCTGGTGTCACCAAAAAACAAAATAATAATAAGAAGAGGTGTTCGCAAAGCTTTAGATTTCCAGTTGCTGGAGGGAGGCGGCTTTTGAAATGACAGCGAGGAAAATAAATTCACACGGCCGTTGGCTTCAGAAATCAGGAGCCCTTTGGTGTGGAGCGGAGCAGGGTGGCGATACAGAGAGCATTTCACCACACGGCTGGTAGTGTGAGGATGGGGGTGGGGAAGGAGAAACGCTGTATTTATAACGTTTTCAAGAAGAAGAAGCGCCAAGAGCATAAACGAATATTCTCAACTCCTTCGGCAAACTCAACGGACCACTTTTTTGGGGGCATCTTCAAAATCCACTCCAGCCCAAACACCTCAAAGAACAACATTAGCTCTCCCCCCCCCTTTAAAAACAAGCTGCTCCTCCTCCATGCTTTCGAGGGGCGCGGCCAACTGCCTGGGGGTGGGAGAGCAGAGGGGAAGAGGGCAGGTGGCGGCAGATACAACCTGATCAGCACCGATGCCTCTCTTCAAAGAAAAAGGAAAAAGAAGCCAGATCCGTTCTTCAGCGTAAAAGGGGTTGGGGCGAGGGAGAATACAACCTTGAAGCTAGATGAGAAATAGCCAAGGGGGGGGGGGAAGGAGGAGGGGTGGGGGGGGGAGATACGATTTCACAGCCTGAAGGCCAGTCTCATCAGCTCAAATATCTTTGTTGGAAGGGGTAGGGGATGAAAGAACAGAATCCCTCAGTGCCGCCTCATTTTCACTTTCCGAGCTGGACTGCTGTCCTCCTCCTCCTCGTCAAAGTCCTCCGTGTACTCGTAAGACTTCCGCCAATAGTTCTCAGAGCTGAAATGGCTCCGCCTCCTGTGCTTGGGCAAGAGGACCGAGCGCCTGTTCTCCTCTTTATCCATTTCTAGAATCCGAGGTCTGAGGAGAGGAAAGAAAGACAGACCAATGAGAGGATTCAGGGCAGTGTTAGAAATTAGACAGGCTCATTTTGCGACTGGCACCGATCCAACTGCGACCTCGTGGAGATCTCTGGATGTCCGGCTGGTGACTGGGGAAAGCAAAACGTCGCTTAGAGAAGGATCAAAAATATTTTCCTTGAAGCTTCAATTTGTTTTATTCCATATTGTTTTATTTGACGTTTTAGTGTGTTGTATGAAATGAAATTGACAACAACATTGGGGGGAAATGGTGCCTAGACATTCTCTTGTGGTGACCATAGCATTGGTCTAAGGTGCCACTGGGAATTAGAATATATATCTAGGACTACCTCATAACTACTGCTTTTCACTGAAACAGTTACACCAGAGGTGGGAAACCAGTGGCTCTCCGCATGATGTGGGACTCCAACTCCCATCATCCCCAACCACTACCCAACTGGCTGGGAATGATGGGAGTTGGAGCCGAGGAACATTTAAAGGGCCACAAGTTCCCCCATCCAAGTGACAAGGTGCACAGTATGCCAAGACCTTTCCACTGGGGCTCATAGTCTACCCTACTTCAAAGGCTAAGGGAAGATGAGCAACATGAAGATCCAAACAGATACTTTAGGCACACCTGGAGGCCATGTACCTCCAGTAACATTTTGGGCTCTCCCCTTCATTGAACCCTTGACCTAACGCTGAATTGCAAACAGCTGTTGACATGCCTGCACCACATGGGAAGAGTTCAACACCACTCCAAAGCCAAATTATATCCACACACACCGGTCGGAAATTATGGATGGGTGTCTCCGTGGAAGCACCTGAGCCTTACTTCCAGGGTAGAGACAGCCCCACCTGCAAAGCACACACACACAGAAGGAGTGGAGGTAATAGGTTTGCCCCTTTGGGGCCAATACCCGCCTCCCCATTCACAGATTCCAAACCAAAACCTCATTTTGCAACCCAAAGCAGCCACTGCTTCTGCACAATTCCATTAATTGAGGCACTTGGACTTGAGTGCAAAGACCGAGACCCGCAGGGCTATGAAGTGGACTTTCCCAACCGTGGGTTAGTCGCATGCACTCCACAAAACCACACAACTCAGCAGCTCTCCTGTCTCTCTCTCTATGATGCGCAACTGCCCCCCCCCCGTGCCGTTGTGGATTCACTTACCGGTGAGCAGCGTCTGGGTCTGCTTTGCGATGGGACCTCTTTGGCTTCAGGATGGGGTCCCTGTTGCTTCCTGACAGGCGGTCAGAGGCGTACCCTGGCGCCAGCACAGAACTACTCAGGGATCTCGTCTCCAGCCGGGGAGCGTCTAGCCTGGTCCTGGAAGGGTTAAGACACAAAAGTTGTGCTCATCTAATTCTACCGGATGCATCGGAACAGGAGACATATTTGGGGTTAAGAGACACTGTGCCCACTTTCAACATTTGCCCCAGGGGTGCAGGCGAGAGGAGGCCGCCACATGCCACACATGTGATCTGATTAGCAAATGTCAGGCCTCCCTGTCTATTGCTAGAGGAAACTTAAAAGTGCCTCTCCCCTCCCCAAAATCCGTATTTCATATGTATCTTGACTGGGCACCAACCAGTCCACCCGCCTAGCATGATAGTCAGTTAACATTTACAGAAATGCTGACCTAAATTGAATCTGACGCCAGTTCACTGATATATATGCAGTTGAACACTCTAGTTGGATTTCCCCAGCTTTCTTCTGGAAAAAAACCCAGATGCCCCAGGAATGGGCAGACTTCCACAGCCCACATGGCAGAAAAAAGCAGCGTGTATGCTTTCAGCTTGAGCTTTGACATGTATGTGCACAAGCAGTTTATTGATCTGCATAAGCTGCTTTCTAGGACCCCTCCTCTGCCACCACGAATTTGACTTGGGACCTGAAACACACACTCGGAGGGAAACGCTGCTCCTGGGGCTACGAATGGGACTAGAGCTTTCTGCATGGCCCACCCTGCTTCTTTGTCTTAGAAGCCACATGCTGAACTGAATTGGCAGGTGCCAAATGGAAACATGCCATAGTGGAGTTGGAAGGCGACAGGTTGTCCAAGGATCGCAGAAAGGAAGCCACCCCTTATCCGTAGCAGGTTGCAGGGCAAGGATGGGGAACCTGCGGCCCTCGAGATGTTGCTGAACTACAGTTCCCAGCATCCCTGACTTCTGGCCTCTCTCGCTGCATGATTCCAAGCAGAGCATTTGGCACCGGAGCAGAAACCAGCATTTGTGAAGCAATCTTTCCATAAGGAGAAAAAAGCATCCAAGCTTGTAGGATTGGCACACCAGTCAAGAGGCCTGTCAAATATTCCAAGAAGTCTCAGTGCCGGAGGATGCTTGCCTCCTGTCAACGTAGCATAACTACTTTTTCAAAGCAGACGCTTTGCGTTTTAATATTTTGCTGCTGCTCTGCTTCCTTTTGGCTTGCATTTCATGATTATTATTTTTAAACGGAGATATTGCAATTCCATGATAAAAGCCAAAAGGGGTGGATCATCCAGAGACTTGTTGATGTTTACAGCAACCTTACCAAGCACTCTCAAAACTAAGATACAGTGGTGCCTTGCTTAACGAATGCCCTGCTTAACGAAATTTCCGCTTAACGAAAGGATTTTTCGAGCGGAGCTTGCCTTGCTAAATGAATGCGTTTTACGAAAAATTCGTCTAGCAAATCGCGGTTTCCCATGGGAATGCATTGAAATTCAATTAATGCGTTCTTATGGGCAAAAAAAGTTTTAAAAATTCAGTGCATTCCTATGGGATTCGCTAGACAAATTTTTCGCTATAAGAACGAATTAATTTCGTCTAGCGAGGCACCACTGTACCTTAAGTTACTTGTCCAAACTGTTAAGTAATTTGCATAAGTAACTAGTCTGATGAAGATCATCTTTTTAACTGCCCAAATAAAACCAACACTTCCGACACACTTGCCCAGTTCTCGATCAGTCAGTTGACCAAATCTACTTCGCCTGGACCAAACCCTGTTATCTGAATGTCTACAGGCAGCATTTAAAGCAGGCTCAGAAACCAGAGGTGGAGCTCTGCTTACCTCCTGCCCCTCAACACATTGCCACGTACCATTTCTCACCAGCCAAACACATTCCCTAAAGTTCTAAGTAGCTCAAGAGGTTGTCCCAAACTAACAGAACAGGGGTAAAATAATCTTGCAACCTGCTCCTGAAACCAGCTGGGAGCTGAGCTACAGCCTCGTGTTTTTCCATCTGCTCTTAAGCTGAAAGCCAATTTCTTTCTTGGTCGCTCCACCAACTCTGGCCCTGAGATCACCAGGCTGTTCTGCAGCCACCCTCCACAGCAGCCCAGGGCATGCAGGAAGGATCCATAAATATTGCTATGCTTCCATTGCCTTGAAGTTTTTATGACCACGCCGGTAACCAGGCTGTTCAGGAAAATTCCACTCAAAGCAAACCAGAGCTAGATAGTTTCCTCATTACGCACTTCTGTTCTCGAGCAAGTACTAAGTTAGCAGAGGTGTAAGTGTAAGACATGAGAAAGAAGCTTCCCCAGAGTCTTATGAACACTGCCGGAGGATTGTTTGACCCTAGCTACCATGTTTTGTCAAGGCTGGAGCCCCTGAGCTCCCTGTATGATGCACTTTGGAGACACTGCTCACAACCAGGGCCACTAGCAGACTAGCAACCTGATGCTCTCCCGTTTCCCTGCCAAGGATTCCACAAATCATGGATACAATTCCAACTCTTTCGAGTGGAGATGCAAACCCAGCCTGCAAGGCAGCATTGGGGTTAATCTACTCCAGTGAGAGGGCGACCAAGATGATAAAGGGTCTGGAAACAAAGCCTTTATGAGGAATGGTTGTTGGAATTGGGTATGTTTAGCCTGGTAAAGAGGAAACTGAGAAGAGTAAGATAGCCATCTTCAAATATCTAAAGGGCTGTCACATGGAAGATGGTGCAAGCTTGTCTTCTCCTGCTACGGAGGGTAGGATCCAAACCAATGGCTTCAAGATACAATAAAGGACCGCAGGCCATGCTGGCTGGAGCTGATGGAACTGGAGTTCAACAACACCTGGAAGACAGCAAGTTGCCCACCATTACTCTAGAACAGTGTTTCCCAAACTTGGGTCCCCAGCTGCATTTAGACTACAACTCCCAACATCCCTACCTAGCAGGACCAGTGGGTCAGGGATGATGGGAACTGTAGTCCAAAAACACCTGGAGATCTAAATTTGGGAATCCTGCTCTGTAGTGTAGAATGCACCGTGAGAAGCTCCAAATTTGTATTGTGCAGCGATTACCTTCAGCTTTAAACCAATTCTGTGAGCCCACCACACATCAGGGGGGTTCAAATTCTCTCACACCAAAACCTCATCGAGCACACAACTGCTCAGGCCTCTTAAGTCTGCTGTTCTGAGTTGTATTTGCAAAGCCAAGCCTCTGCTTCCTACCGGTGTATGTGTGCAAGCCAATGGAAAGGGCAGGAAGCGCTGTTACTTTAAGGAAGATTTAGTGGGGCTAGTCCAGTCTTTCCACTTTTCCTGGCTGCATGCTTTCAAAACAGACCACAATGTGTTTTACCAGTTAAGTGCTAGGAAGGGGCAGGATGTTTTGAGAATGCTGAGAATGCTAAGAAAACACTTCCTCAGCCTCAGTTACGGTTTCCCGGGATTTACTGGGTCAGAGAGGTGCCCCAGGATCCTCTCTGCATCTTCTTAAGGAGGCCCGGCTTAACATTTTAAAAACAAACCAACCATGGGCCTCATAAATGGGAGCAAGGAAACAGCCATGTCTCACAAAGTTCGAGAGTGATTTTTCTTAGCCAGGACAGAATCATGTGTATTATAGCTGCTACCAGTTTTAGCTGCTCCAAGTATTGGCAGCAGCAAGAATGTGAAAGGATGTTTTCCCCTTTGGAAACATATACAAATTACATTCTCTTCAAAGATGCTTCACCACTTACTTCCTAAGGATGATGACTGCTCTCCTCTCCTTGATATCCTGTGGTCGAATGCAGTGTGTAATTTCATCAGCTGCGTAACCACTGTGGAAGAAAAAGATCCAAGAGGGATTTCAAACCAAGCCAACTTAAGTTTTAAAAGGCTGCATCCGTTCCCGCTTCTCTTCAGCCCCAGTTCAGCCATACTGGTGATCAAACGGCTCCGTCTACAACTTCAGCCAGCGCTTACAGCCCTTCATTAACATCTCTGCCCACCGTTTAAGTTTATTTCACTTATAGTCCACCTTTTTTCCTAAGGCACTCAGGGTGGCGCACAATGCTCTCCCCCTCTGCATCTTATCCAAACAACAACCCTGCGAGGTAGGTTAAGACAGGGACTGGCCCAAGCACACCCAACGAGCTTTGAGAGTGGGGATTTGAACTCTGGTCTCTCAGGTCCCAAGCGGGCACTCTAACCATTATGCCCACACTGGCTCACCATCAATACAGCAGACAAGGCCATTTTCTCAGGTTCATGTGGGAAGCTGCCTTATACAGAGACAGAGCATTGGCCCAGGTAGCTCAGTATTGCTAACTAGCGGGGGCTCTCCAGGATTTCAGACAGAGGACATTTCCAGTCCTATCTTGGGATATTGGGGATTGATTGCATATTACCTGGGACCACCATCCTGCCCTGAGATCCTCTAGAGCAGGGTTCACCAACTCCCAACAACTGTAGCTAGTGTGGCCAACAGTAGGGAATGATGAGAGTCAGAGCTCAACAACATCAGGAGGGCCACAGCTTCCCCACCCCTGCTCTTGAGAATGCCACATAAAAATATTTGCCACGCAGACCATTACTTGCATGGTTCTACCACCTACTCCAAACCCTCGCTGTCACCCATAACCACAGATCAAATGCAGTAGCGTGGGCTGCCTTTGCTGGAGGCTTCAAATTCCCAATGTAAGAATCTTCCCACCTTCCCTCCCCAAGAGTCTACCTTGTTCTTTTTCGGGCTGCAGAGACCAGTGGCTCAGGTAAGCATCTACCTGAGCAGGTAGATCGCTGGTGCAGGAAGGTGGATGAGGGGGAAAGGAGAACACAGGACAAAGTCTAGCTTGCTTGGGTGGCAGTGTGAGCAAACTCAATAACTATATCCTAACAACTGTGCCCAGGATCTTCTAGGGAAGGGGTGGGAAAACATTTTTGTTCCATTTGAGATCCTTGACAGAATCTGCATTACAGCATAGCTGCAAAGACCACAAGGGCCCAGCCAAGATTTCAATATGCAGCACTTCCCTGATTCCAGACCCATGACTACCAGGTAATTCTGAAAATCTTAATGGCACTCAAAGCACTATTTCTCCTACTCAGAGGGACTGTGAGCAAGATCCTTTGCAGAAGGATACAATGAACTGCTTGCAGTCAGGAAACACTGAACCAATGCCTTCTACTCCCTGGCTTCCATTATCATTAGCCACAAACAGTAGCCACGTGTTTGTGAAGATCCCAGTATCAGTAGCCCTGATACCAGGGGTCCCCAGACTACGGCCCGGGGGCCACATATGGCCCACGAGGCTCTTTTATGCGGCCCCTGCCGACCCCCGCCGCCCGCCCTTACCAGCACAGCGCAGCTGCCTACTTCTGACCTGGAAAAGCAACGGAAATAGCTTGTGCACATGCGCAAGCGTCATTTCCAGTGTACTTCCAGGTCAGAGGAGGCTTCTGCACATGCGCACAAGCTATTTCTGGTGCTTTCCAGGTCGGGAGTGTGCCAGAAATAGTGTTTGTGCATGCGCATGGGCGCACATCGCTGTGCGCTCCTCCGCCCTCCGGCCCGAAGCCGGGGAAGTTTGGGGACCCCTGCCTGATACACATGAGAGTCCTGGGCAACAGCATTCTGCAAACTGATTGCCACCACAAAAAAGGCCCTGCCTGCATCTGCCTTGTCTTGGAAAATGACACACACTCAGAGATGGGCCTCAGATGACGATCTCAGGGTCCAGGTAGGCTTGTCTTTTCCACTAAACTAAACCCAGTTTATCGAGGGTGGCTTCAGGAGTATCCTGGGTATTAGTAGACTAGTTTCTTAACATCCTCACAGAACTACCAGTCCCAGAGTTCACTGAGAAACCCTTGACTATTAAAACCAGTTTAAGTTAGTAGGGTTAATATACCTCAAACCTTGTCTGCATAACCCAACCCCCACAAACTGACCATTTCAATAACTTTGCCATCAAGTTTCCTAGCAGCACGGCAACAATATGTGCATTGGCTTTCATGGATGGATTTGCACAGACGTCTGAATTCCAAAGAGTCACTGTATGAAAGCAACCAAATTCAGACATGACAGAAAATAGACTTAGGTTGTTCTATTTCAATAGGATACACCTTCATTGCAGCTACAGATTTCAAAAATTTCTGCCAGGTACGGTGGGCTCCCCCAGTTGGCCACCAGCCCATGCCTGAAAGCAATGGTTGCCAAAATTGGGGGGGGGGTGGGATTTTGCTTGTTCAGTGTTCCAAAAACTATGTACAACATCATACCTAACTAGTTGCACACTGTTTTATGGGAGCAGAAATTCCTCATAGGGCCACAAAACCCTGATCATTTACACTAGGAGCAGGTAAGTCTTCTGGGAGGAGACGCTGTCTCTGTGAAAGGGCATCTCATCATCTTGTTTTAAGCCCTCTCAAGAGTTCAAAGTGACTCCCCCTCCCAACCAAGTTGCAGAGAACAGGAAGCACAACGGACTGCGCTTCCCATTCCCTGCATTTCTTCGTAACATTTGAAGCAGCACTTACAGATTCTCTCCTCCCATGCAAAATGCATATAAATATCAGCTAGGGCGGTACAGCAGTCATGTGCTGATCAATCAGGAGGCAAGAATTAGGAAGCTGCATTCTTAAGACACTCAAGAACAAGGATGGCGAGCAAAGTGTGTGTGTTTGCCCACATAACTCCAGTAAACAGAAAGCAAACTGTTGCATCACCCTCTCCGCTACCAGCAAAAGCCACTGACCAAGCGATGTTAAGACTCATGTTGCCATAACAAGCATGCTGCTTCTATTTGGCTAGGTTCTCCCTGGCAGCCCTCTCGACAGCAGCCATATTTAGAACTACTCCCTCCCTTCTTGACCAGGTTTTTATACCCAGCTGGCCTGCGTGATTGGAAGCACTGGCCTAGTCCATTCTGGCAGTGCCAAGCAGATCTAGGAGTGCGGGGCGCTATATTGGCAGTGCTGACTTTCTGCTCAGGCCAACCTCCCTTGGAAAGGTGCCCTTTTATAGTTAATGCATAAAAACTTAGTCGCTGCTGCCCTCAAACTGAAGTACAGTAACTCCTGCATTTAAAGTGTGCTAGTTGCTTCATGCCGCCTTCTTTTCTTGGAAACCAGCCGAGCTGGAACAGGACAGTGAGAGTGCTGCATGGTGACCCACCCGTAGGCCTAGTGAAATTCTAGAAGATTTCTGCTACTAGAAAAGACTTGTGGAAATGTTGTTTCTGTCCCTGAGGAACTGACTCGGACACTGTAGGCTGCAGCAGACCCATGCTGCTCTACGTAGAGGGGACTTCACCCATCCATTCGTGAAAAGCTCAAATGGTCAAATAATCTGGAATTCCATTCCACTCTTTCCCTCCAACTTGGGAACTCTGAAGCACAGGTGAAGTTCTTTCAGCCATTCCTTTTTTAATGAATTAGGTTCACATTTGACATAGTTGCCTATGTCATAGTTGCAGCAAAGCAAAACTAACAGGGGAGCTAGCTCTCTAGCAGAATCAAGAGCAGAAAGCTTCGGACAAAAGGAAAAGCCACTGTCCCCTTGAAGCAAAGAACTCATGAATACAAAGCAAGGCTTCTGAAAAGCTGCTTGCCTGCTTACCTGGGGCAAGTCTTAGGGTACCAATTTCCCCTTTTTTGGTGCATCCCTGCAATGTTACCACAGATGAGCAAGGTAAGAAGAGCTAGTCACTTTTTTGAAGGGATGCCACTGTCTTCAGCTATCTGAAACAGCCAGGGAGGCAGGTGCATGCCAAGAGTCCTGTTAGTCTTGCTTGTCACACATGGCAACTCCATAGCAGAAGCGGGTGGTTTTAGCAGGCTTAGCAACCAGTGTAAGCTGCAGGCTGCCTCCATTATTATGCATAAATTATATCTCCCTAAAAAATGGGTGGGGCCAACAATTCTTACTGCATACACAGTGGTGGGAGCCATCCAGATTTTCCAACAGACCTTTCACTAGACCAGGGGTCCCCAGACTTACCGGCGTTTGGGCCGGTTCCCACCCCGCCGATCGCGCGGCGGGCCGAAGGATGGGGAGCGCGCACCTGTGCGGGCCAGCGGGCGGGGGAGTGGGCCGGATTGGCAGGCCAATTGGGCCGCATCCGGCCCCCGGGCCGTAGTTTGGGGACCCCTGCACTAGACTGACAAAATAATTTCCCGTGTTTAGCACCTCCTTGCTATCAAACTGCACCAGGCAGCGTTTCATTTCAACTGCAGAGTGTACAGCTGCTCAGCCGCTTCCTGGAAGTTCCTGCCACATGTGCTTCTGTGTGAGCCTTGGTTAATGTGCGCACTTTTAGAGATAATGCTTAGTCCTTACACTGCTTTATTATTGATGCACCTGGACTATTGTGCAAGGCCATGTTTATGTGAAGGAGAGATTTTCCTTCCTGGCTCATGCGGAGATCGCTTTACAAATGTAAGCAGGGAATCACGTTACCCCCTCAAGCAGCCATTCAGACTGGCAGAAGTGTTCACTCCTCAGACCAAAAAATGTTGGTTGCCCTCCCTTTGCCATGGCAACGCGGAACCATTAGGGATGTTTGACTCATCCTGGTGGAGAGCTGGCTTTGGCTTACATGGCTATAAATACAGTTTGTCACAGGCTTATCCTGACCCAACATTTCGCGCCCTTTCACACTCTGCTCCTGGAGAAGTTGCTCTTCCACAGGCACTAATGCCACAAGGAATGCTGTCTAATGTTACCTGTAAGTATTTACACTGTAAACACAGTTTCAGAGAAAAAAGCAGAGCCAGGAATTGAAGAGGAGAGCACTACAGAAAACATCAGCGATGCATATTGCAAAGGACCAGTCGTGGCTCTGCAGCCAACAGGAAACAGGTTTGGAGAAACCCATGGAAACACCTGTAGAAAAATAGGTACACTAATACTTAGTTCAGTCCTAAAGGGTTACTCCATGGAAGGCATGCTTGAGATAGCTTTCCCCTTATGAAAGCTTTCCTTATTGCATGGTATCAGGACACTGGACAAGAAATGACAAAACACCAGCGGCAATTCAGGAATACAGTGAGCAAGGGCTCCCTGCCCAATTCCTGGCATGGAAGGTCAATTGCTGGTTTTGCATGCAGGGCTTAACCCACTCCTAGGAGGACTGCTACTGCTTGTATTGGGTTTTTACTTTCAGAATGATACTACTATGGAGAATCAACTGCAGCCACAGAGCTCTCAAACCAGTCAGCATGGGAGATACAATTACAGTGGTGCCTCGCTTAACGAATGCCCTGCTTAACGAAATTTCTGCTTAACGAAAGGTTTTTTTCTAGCGGAGGTTGCCTCGCTAGACAAATTCGTTTTACGAAAAATTCGTCTAGCGAATCGCGGTTTCCCATAGGAATGCATTGAAATTCAATTAATGCGTTCCTATGGGCAAAAAAAAATATTTAAAAAAATTCAATGCATTCCTATGGGATTCGCTAGACGAATTTTTCGTTATAAGAAAAGACCCGTGGAACGAATTAAATTCGTCAAGCGAGGCACCACTCTGCTCCACTGACATGTTTTTCTCAAGCTGTGAGGGGGGCAGAGGTGCTCCCAGTGTCAAAGAAAATTCCCAGACAACTCTGGCTTGAGAGAGCCCCAGCTGGAGTGGAAGGCAGAGTGGAAAAAACCCCTTCCAATCAGACCTGCTGCTTCTTTTGTGTTGATTCCTGTTGTCAGGAGTCTGAAGCGAAGCCTTCTATCTTTTCCAGCACACAGCCATTACCCTTCCCTGGAGTTCCTTCTTCATCATAAAGAAAGTCATCTGCCCTGCTTTAGTTCACGTTAGTTAGCAAGGGTGAGTAACCTGTGGCCCTTCAAACATGGCTGGACACCAACTCCCATTAACTACAAGATGGCATGGTCTGGTCACGGTTGATGGGACTTGTAGTCCAGCCAAAACTGGAGGGCCAGGGGTTCCCCCCAATCCCTGGTTAATGCTCGCAAAGAAGCAGTTTCTCCAACCATGGAAGCTCGTTTTGGCAGAACCCCTGGAACTGGGTGGCATTTATCACAAGTTCCTACGGCTGACGTGCTCTCCAGCTAAGTTCCTCCTAGCTCTAATGAACCTTGCCTCAATAGTTCCTTGGGAAGCATTCTTGCATCAAGTTTGTATGCTGAGGAACCCCTGCACATTGCAGGCTGCATTCTGCACTGTTTGCTCTGTTTATGCTGGCTGTGCTGTCATGGTTTGCTCTTGCCAGTCACAAGCTGAGGATGTGTCTTAGAACCCCAAAGTCCTTGCATCTGCATATAGCAGAGAAGATTAATAATGCGCGACAAACTCAGGTGCTTGTCCTATCATTACAGATCTTATCAGTGAGGAGTCCTGGATGAGATTTCAAACCATCTTAGGGCTGACTAGAAGACAGGTTTGAAAACCGCTGCTAGTCAGTGGGAATCACTTATGTTGCTTTGTAAGGTCACCTACAGACCCAAACACACAAGTCACCTGCTCTTTCAGGTTCTGTTCCAGAAATTGTAAGGCAGGAATAATGGCAACTGTAAAAGACAAGCAAGGATCACAAAACATTTAGCACTCGGAACATGCTATACAAAATCAACACACAATACACAAACGGGTCTGAATGTGCAGCTATTAATTCAAGAGCTGAAACCGGCCAACGACTCGGAAAGGCCTCCTGCAAGTTTCCTTACCTGAGCACAGTGACACTCCCTCTTCTCACAGGCAAGAAGAAGACTGGCTCCGAGACCCTGATGGGCTTGAACTGGAACTTGCAGCCAAAGCAGAGTGCTGAGTCACTGAAGAACGACACCGAGACAATAGGCCTCTCAAAGATGTGGATGGGGTCCACATGGGAGACTATGCAGCCCCCAGGCTGGTAGTCGTTGATCACCGCACTGTTCACAAAGCCCTCGGGGATAACCCGTTGCTCTACCAGCTTACGGATGACGAGATCATGGACCCACTCGGGAATGGAATCCACTTCCCCACGCGGGTACAGCCGTTCCTGACCGGGGCCTCGCCTCTGCAGCTGAGACCCGTACGTATAACCCTCCCCAAAGAAGTACTTGTTCCGGAGAGGGGCCCTATCCACCGTGTGCTCTTTATAAAGGCCCTTCTCAGCCCTGGAGACCACGTCGTCAATGCGAGCTTCAATCTTGGCGCATTCCTCAGGGGTGAAGAGGCGGAGCTGCCGGATGCCGCTTTTGACTTTCTGGGCCTCTTCCTCCTCCTCCCGCTGGTGCTCCTCGCAGTCGCTGGGCTCCGACTCGGAATCCTCGTGGTATTTCCGCTTGCGCTCTGCAGCTCCACCCGTGCCTCCATAGGGAGACTCGGCAGGGTCTCGAGTGCCGCCCCCCTTGTAATTGTCCCGGTAAGGCATCATGGATTTGAGCTTCTCTCGCAGGTCTGTGTAGCCACTCCCGGCCATGGTGAGTTCCCCAGTCGCCTTCGCCACCTCTACTGAACTCACCGGTGAACAGTTTGTAGGGCTGGTGAGTGGGAAAGCGCCGTCCCCGTTCAAGGCATTGTCTATCCTAGTGGAATAATCTCCCAGAGGAAAAAACAAGAAATCCTACAGCTGAGCTTCCACAGGCGGAGAGCAAACCAAACCAGGTGCCCTTCCTGATGGGTAAGGCACTCCACCCTTCTGAGACACCTCACCCCAAGTCCCTGCAGCAGGGGCAAGGGGAAACAAATCCCTGCGAGAATGAGAAGAAAGTTACAGATTCAGTTTCTTTCCAACACTGATACGGAACAGACAGATGAATGCAAGGTCTCCTCGTCCAGTGGTACCAATCTTGTTTGGCAGGTGAGTGCCGGGACAATTAAGCACACTCCATCTGTGGGAGGAAAAAATGCTGTAAGCAAAGAGCAAGGAGGAAAAGTGCAGGTAAAAGAAACAAGCAAGATGCATTATCTGAGCCCACCGCACCAATAGCTGGGAAGCCCCTTTCCCAGGTGTGCAAACCACCTGATTCAACCCCCCCCCAAGCTATATCCTAGGAAACACTCCTGACCAAGCCTGACCTGCATAAGAGTAGGAAAAGTGGCTGTAATTAAAGGCAGGGAGAAGCACAGGGTCAAGCAACAGGCGGCAAGTTCACTCAGCTGCATTATCTGTTCCCTCTATACATATTGCCTCCTCCCTAACTCACTCATCAACTAGGAATACAGGAGAGGCCAGCAGGTGACCTGTGTTAACAGGTGTGAATGGTGAGAGCATCCCCCTTCCACTCTTGCTCCTTATTCATCACCTACTCCTTCCAGGAGAAAAAGGAACCAGACCCACACATCATAAAGGAGAGGCTAATAAGGCACTCCCCCCTTCCAGAACCTTCCTCTACAGCTTTTCTGCTGCTCATTGCCCCCCTGCCTACTGGGTGGGGAGCAGCGCTCCCCAAAAAGAGGTATGGCACTGAGGGGATAACTGCCGTCTTTGCCCCCCATACCTATTGTTGTCTGTCTCCCAAGCAAAAGGGCAGAAGGTCCAGAAAACTCTCATACAGCTAGAGCAGTGTTTCCCAACCTTGTGCCTCCAGCTGTTTTCGGACTACAATTCCCATCTTTCCTGACCACTGGTCTTGCTAGCTAGGGATGATGGGAGTTGTAGTCCCAAAACATGTGGAGGCACAAGGTTGGGAAACACTGAGCTAGAGGTTGGAAGGCGGCAGAGGAAACGTTGCCTGTCTCTATAGTTCTTTCTCTCTTTGTTACCCTCTCAGAAGAAGGGGAAAGAGGCAGGAAGGAGAGCCCATTTTTATGCACCTGGATCCATTATCCTCTCCAGCAGGAAGAGAAGGGGGTGGGGATGTACCAATACCTAATTAGTCAGAGTCTGAAAAGAAAGACCTTCTTTCCTGCATTGAGTATTGCTCTTGGCTTCCCACTCAGGAGGAGACATGAGGACCCCTCTATAACTAGGCCTAGCTTGTTTCCTCAATTCCTAAACCCCCTGCTCAAAGCCAATCACACAATCTGAAAGAAAACGGGGAGGGGGGCGGGTAAGCCAGGAGGGCCATTATATAAGCAGGGGCTAAAAATAAGTGTCTCGGCCCCACTGCAAGCCTATTGATCTCTGTGACCCTCTTAGAAAGCGCCAAGAGGCACGAGGCCCCCTTCTATGGGCAGCAGGAGGTCAGGAGGGGAGTCAAGTCCAACCTGCCTCACCCCCCCAAAAAAACCCCCAGCACCCACCAGGCTCCTAAAGAAAATGGAAGAGGGAGCCATGGTGTCCTCCCAGATAACAGGGCATGGGGGGAGGGGGAAGAAAGCCTCTCCGGCCTCAAATGTTTGCCTTGATGCTCACCACACTATCCCAACCAAGAGAGGAAGGAAGGAAAAAGCCTCTGACCGCCGCTCGCCCCCAAACCTATTGACCTCTCAACTTATCACTGTCTCGGAGGAAGGCGAGAGAAAAGGCAGAGGTAGTACCCACTTAACAGGGCAGGGCCAGGACGCCGTGGCACCTTTTCTCCGCCCCTGAACCTATTGGAGCTGCATCTCCGCCGCCGAACTTATCACAGCGTATCAGAGAAATTGGGAAGCCCTTTTTCCAGCCTGAGGGCCGCATTCCGCCCCACTCCAGGAGCACCTATCCAGGGGCACCCACTTGACAAGGGCAGGCGCCCCCGAACCTCTTGGTCTCTCCACCTCACCCTCAGAGAGGAGAAGAGGCTGCTTTCCCCTCACTCCCTCGGTCTCGCCTTTTACGGAAAGCGCTGGGGAGGGGAGGGGGCGTCCACCCCGGAACCAACTGCCCCGGCTCACCGCGCCCGAGTCCGGCCCCTCAGCACGCGCCGCCCGAGTCCAGCTCCGTCAGCGGCAGAGGCGGCCCGGCTCCCTCCATGGCAGCGAGGGCCCGGGGGCGGAGGAGGAAGGACGGTCGGTCGGAGGGAGACCAGGAAGGGAAGAGGCGTCGCCGCTGCCGCCGCTTCCTCCGCCGCCGCTGCCCGAACTCCTCGCTACGTCACCAGCGGCCGGCCCGACATTATAAATAACTTCAGGGGCATCCTCCTCCTCCTCCTCACGGCGCAAGAGTCGCCCACTGCGCAGGCGCACGCTTCGGAGCGGCGCGCGCTGCGCAGGCGCGCCGAAGCCCCTCCTCTCCCCCGCTCTCCAAGAGCCGAGCGGCTCTCGTTTTGCCGCTAAAGAGCGTCCTCGCCACGGCGACTCCGCTTCTGCGCACGCGCCGCATGCCGACGCTCTTTCCAACTCCTCCCCCCACCCGTTCTTTCATCGCCATAGAGATGGGGAAAAGTAGAGCGGCTGCTTCCGGTGAACATTGGAACAGGCCGTTGCCTGTTTTCGATTCTCTCACAAGGATTAAAAAAAGAGAGGTCGATCTAATGATATTATACAGACGCAGTAAAAAAAATTTTGAAGAAAGAAAGTCATAGGCGTATATAAAATATACACTGCCGGCAGTTAATGGCGCATGCGCTGAGCAAACTGCGTAGCTATAAAAGGCACTATAGAGATTGGAACGTGGAAGGGTGGAGTGGCGCTCCCATTATCCGTTATGTAACAATGTCCTTTATATTACGGCGTTGGAATGGAAGCCGGAAGTGAAGGCTGTGCGTGTAAGACTCTCAATTTTCTACCTCTATACTAAGAACGCCTTAAGGGCCTTTAATGTTCTCTGCGCATGCTCCTTAGTGCACGCGCACATGAAGCGCAATGTCCACGCCATCAAGCGCAATGACGTAAGCGAGCGTAGGGTGGGGTTTATGCATAGACACCTGTGTTGGGTACTGTAAGGGGGCGCGACCAACTCAAAAGGCTCCCCCTCCTTTCTTCGCCGCCTACCTCAGCGCGGATTGGCCATGCTTACCCTATGAGGCGGGCTCACAATGACAAGCCTGCCCGCTGATTTGCAGAAATGAAACAGGCGCTTTCAAGGATCGGTGGCTAATGAAGCGCCTCAGAAAATAGTGAAATTTCCTATCACAACAGAAGCGTGAGGTTTTTAAAGCTTACACTGCAGGGTTCATCAAGGGAACCACTGATAGATAAAACCAGGGCCAGCACTGAGGCATCATGGGATAATCTGCCTTCCTCAGCCTCTTGGTATAGCGAATGCCTGAGTCATAGCTGCCAAGTTATCCTTTTTTTAAAGGGAAATTCCCTTATGCTGAATAGGCTTCCTCGTGAGAAAAGGGAAAACTTGGCAGCTATGGCCTGAGTTTATGACACACACCAAAGACAGGGGTTTTTAAAATTCCGATTCAGAATAATAAAGAAAAAGTCTTTATTATTCTACTAGCCTACAAGTTAATAGCAAAAAGTTACTGCCTGCCTGCCCATATGTAGCTGCGTTAGTAACTTTGAAAGTGTGGGGAGGGCAGAGGCAGATTTGCAAAGCTGCTCTACCTCCTCACCTGGAGGCAATCCTTACCCAAAAGTGAGCAGCTGCTTTCAATTCTAAAGCTGAAGTAAAAAAATAAAAAATGCTAGAACTACCAAATCACAACCTGGAAAACCATGCCTTCCTTTTAGCTGCCTTCAACCATGGCTTCTCCCACCCTTTTTTTGTAGCCCTCTTCCCATGCTGTCTTTTTGGGGCAAAAACATGCAGACAAGGGAAAGGAGATTAGAAGGGGAGCGGGAAGCAGCTGGAGAGATCATCCCTTTTGGAGGATGCACCACAGCACATTCCCATGGAGGCAAATCATGGCATTGGGGTGTTAGGTGTCTTGTGCCTAAGCTGTGTTTCATTCAGCAAAATCTCTGTGAGGCAAGAGGATGGAAAGTCAGCCAGCAAATAAGCCAAAGCTCTCTGACCTACTTTCTTCCTATGCTTTGGGAGCCCTTGGCCTTAAAACAGGAAGCACCAGGTATAAGTGGCTAATTAATGTCTTCCTGGAGGCCTTTACTGAACCCTGCCAATCTCCTTTCCTTCCTACTCATTTTCCAAGTCAATTAATGAAGGGACCATTCACCTGGATTGGATTTTTTGTCTTCATATGGAAAAATGCCTGCATGATGCCACTTCTCTTGCTATCTTCCGATCCCTTTGAACAGACAACACAACTTTCCCCATTAGGTTTTAGGGTGTGTGTGTTTTTAACAGGACCCATCTGCCACCATTGCTGAGCACTGGTTGAGGGAGTCCAGTAACATCTGGAGGGCCCCACAGGTTCCCCACCCCTGCATTATAACCAAGTTTGACTATGTGTAACCAAAATGATTGCAACACCTTGTTAATCTCCTCCTCTGTTTCCTTCTCCTTCCCTTGTTGCCTCTAGGGTTGGTATCAAGGACCACAGCAATGATCAGGCATCTGCAAAGGCCCCACATGCCAGGTGGATGCAAACTGCCAAAAGCCTCTTAGATCTCTTGCACATCAGCATCATTGCAACCTACCTGTTTAATTGCCTACCTTTTGGCCCAGGAAATGAGGGGTAGGGAGTAAGTGCAGGAGATTCTGCTGCCCAGGAGGTGGGGTGGGGTGTTTTTTGTCAAAGTTGTTGACCTTTTTTTTGCTTTTGAGCTATTTTATTTTTTAATTCTCCAACAAAACACTTCAGACATTTCTACCACTGTCTGTTTGCTCAACGGCTTCTTCCCCGGCAGGAGAGGCAGATAATGGCAGCGAGTAGTTAGTCTCACTGAGGCGGGATGTGTTCTGCAACAGACATTTATCTCTGATGATATCTAGATTGTAAGTGCCTGGAGGCACGGTTGGTGCAATGAATAAGTGTGATTGTCTAATATCTATCTGCCACCAAATGCTGGCAGAGGCACAGAAAGATCCAACCGCTGAATAAGCCATGCAGTAATCCTGATATAATTACATGTCCCACCTATGTTTGGGAGCTTGGAAGTGTTTACAAACTCCTGTGTTTTTTGCTGGCGTGCTCCTCTGTTAGGTCAACATGTACTGTATTCCAGGAGGTTTTTGAGTGAGATGGATTACCAAATAAGAGGAAAGGAACAATCCTAGGGATTGCAGCCCTAAGCCTGAAAAAGGTTTCCCACCTCTCTTGTGTAGAATTGCATCTTCAATAACTATTTTGCATTTATGCTGGGGCAGGCACACACTCTTTTTGGCATGTGTGTTTGGAAAGTTGACTAATGCGATATTGTTGTTCTCAAAGGTGAAAAGCAAAATACCAGGCGCCCATGAGCGTATGACATAAAATGACACTTTTAATTTTGCTCAAATTGTGAACAAATATAACCCCTCTCAAAAAAGCGCAATTTTGAGTGCAAAAATATTACAAAATATAGCAGGTAGCGTGTGAACTATTTCTTCTTCCTCTTCTTCTTCTTCTTCTTCTTCTTCTTCTTCTTCTTCTTCTTCTTCTTCTTCTTCTTCTTCTTCTCTCTCCCCCCCCCAAAAAAAATAGCACAATACCAGTTCTTCTGAAGACTGGTTGCTTTTATAAAAATAAAGAGCAAAGTTGCAGGAAAAGCCATATTTTTGAAACCGGACCAAAGTATGTTAAACAAACAACAGAACTTGTGAATAACTTTGCAAACAACTTTTGCACGTAAACAGACAGAGGCTGGAGACAAACAGTGGATGATTCATCATCATGCTTTGCTCGGAAGCTTCCAGACACATCTGGCTGACAGCTGTTGCAAAGTGAGTGCTAGGCCAGATGGCATCTTGATCTGGTCCAGCTCAGTAGTTCTTCTATAGGTTCCATCCACCCACCTCAAATTTCTTGTTAGGAGAATCTGGTCTCAGGCTTCAACTCCTGGTTTTGTAGGACTTCTCATATATAGCAGTCTATAGGGATAGACGAGGGCAGCCTTCCCAAACCTGGCACACACACACACACCAGACGTTTGTAGGAGATTTATGCAGCCAAATCTGCATAAAATTGTGCATAATAGTAAGAAATGGGTTAAGGATCACAGAGTTATTAAATGCTAAAGAAGTTTCAGATTGGTCCTGACCCCTCACCTATGGCGAGGGAGGAAATAAAGGCTGTTTCCTGTTCCTTTATCTCTTATTTTTGAACCATATAACTGACCAGATGCATAAGGCCGGAGCTCCTAAGCCCAGACTCCATGTTTGAAGATACTTTTCATATTTTTGTACTCATGAAGTTTTTATCTGTGTTGTTTCTGCTGTAGCATTGAGTGAGACTGCTGTGTAAATAAAGCATTTTAGCTTACTTAAGGTAAGTCTATTCACTCCTAGAAGCAACTGAAAGCAATTAATACTGGGACATTTTAAAAGCCTAACAACCTATATTTCCCACACATTACAAACACTGCACATATTTCTGTTTTAAACTCTGCTGAAAGGGTTTTTGGCTAGAGAGTGAGTCAAGGCCCGCATGCTTTTTGAATTTAGGCAGTCATCCATTTTCCTTTTGCAGTTTCCCACACATCTGGGACTTCAGGATTAATTGGTATTCACCAATTATTTCCCCAGGCCATATCTGCTTCCTCCTCTGCAACCCTCCCCAATGCAACCTCTACAGCAACCTCTTGGTGAATAGGAGATGTTGCTGGTCTTTCACCCTCGTTCCCAACGTAGATCTTTACCCCCTCCCATTCACTCACACCGTCTTCCGGGGGGGAAGCACCACTTTGTGGCTTGCCTCAGGTACCGAAATGTATTGGGCCAGCCCAGAGAGAGAGAGAGAGAGAGGAAGGAAGATGCGTGTGGCCAGTCCATTCACAACAACGTGATCTCGCTCGGAGGGAGGGTGAGTCGCTTTTCGCGGGCGTGCAGCAAGCTCTCCATGTGGGTGGCGATTACTCGGCAAAGCTCCAGGCCCTGGAGAGGGAAGGAAAGCAAGAAGGTGGACGGTGATTTGACGTTAGTTGAGAGACGCTGCCGTAAAAGCTACTAGCTCCACTAAGTAGGGCTTAGAAGGAATTAGATGGATGTCAGATCCAGCAAAAGCTCCCTGTTAATTCTTTTTGGATTTTTGGTCCCATAACATGGTCTCGGCAAGGTAGCAAGGCAGTTCATTCTAAGAAATTCAACAACAGATCCATAGAAACCAAAACAATACTAATTATGAGATGCATAGATACTAAAGGTTTGCACCCTAGGTATTAAATACACCTTCTTAGCCATCACTATTTGTTGGCATTATCAAACCTCTCCACAGTGAAACTGCCTGTTTACAAAAGTTAAAATGGGGGAACCAGACAGATTCAAGTTGGTCTTTCTGTTAAGAGACTCTAATAACACTGAAATGATAAGGAAGGCGTTCAGAGGGTGTCGTTGACCACATCCTGTCCATCCAATCCTTTTGGGAGAAATGTAAGCCACTTCTCCAGCACAAAGCCATCTCAGATCCTCACCTTTACTTTTTCAAAGCCTTCTATGGCCTTGCCCCCCCCCTTATGTCTCTGCCCCGATATCCTGATATCTCCTTGCGTATGACATGTGCTACTCACGAAAGACATTCGCTCTTCCCAGCTTTAAAAGGCCAAGGAACAACATGAGCTCAGCAAACTTGTGAATGGCTGTTTCGAGATCTGAATACCAACTTTGCATGGTGCAATTGTGGCGGCTAACAGATGAAGTCACGAGTCACCTTTTGCATAATAGCAATATTCACCTACATTGCAGGGCTGTTGTAAATATTACAAAAATAATTTGTGCTTTGGACACATGAAAATGCAATACACTGGCATTTTTTAAAAAATAAGTTTTATCACCCCAATTGCATGCTACCTACCATCTGAAGGTTAAGCTTCACAGAGCCAGTGGAAGGAGACAGGAGAAGACAGAGGAGACAGAAAGAGAGGGGAGGGGAGGAGAATGATGTGAGTTAAGCATATTTGCAGAGTTGCATCATATTTCCAACAAAGTCTAAATGAGCATAATAAATTATAAAGCTTATGCTAGATTCTGAAAATGCTCTGGTGCGCAGCATTGTAATGTGCCACAAGGTTTTATTTAGGCCAGGAGTCTAAAAGCCAAATGAACAAATGCTTTCTGGATGCAAAGAACAAAACAAAACACCCTACTCAAATATTTTCCCAATCAGATTTTTGCCAATCTGAATTTAAAGGGCACAGATCCACAAATGGAGATGCAGGTCACCCCACCGATAAATTTTGCTAGCATTCTCACAACTATTCACTTTTCCCTGGACTTTCCACAGGCATTTCACTCAAAGGAACCTGAAAATCTGCTGTGGGGTAAAATCTGCTTTGCCGTAACACCTTCGGGGGATGTATGGATCCCACCCTCTCTCCCTTAAGAAATGATACGAGTCTCACCAAATCAGCTCCAGCTTCCCTCAAAATTCCTAGGATGCTTTGCCCAGGGTGGATGAAATATACACGGAGTTGATTGTTGATTTCATGCTCTTTATTTCAGCTCATGGTAAACAGTGAGTAGTGCTTTCCCCCAAAACCTCTGGCTATATATACATTATTTACACAATGGGTCCCGTGTGATTGGCTGATTCAACTCCCCACCTGGAGCCTGATAGGACTGTTCCTGCAGGCCAATCAGGTTGCTGATTCACTTCCTCCTGGAGCCGGATTGGGCGGCTCCTGCAGACCAACCAAGTTGCTGCCTTCTAGGATCGTCCTGAAGGAGCGTATCCACCCCCATCGCTCTGCCCGGACACTGAGGTCCAGTACCGAGGGCCTTCTGACGGTTCCCTCGTTGCGAGAAGCCAAGTTGCAGGGAACCAGGCAGAGGGCCTTCTTGGTGGTGGCGCCTGCCCTGTGGTACGCCCTCCCATCAGATGTCAAAGAGAAAAACAGCTACCAGATTTTTAGAAGACATCTGAAGGCAGCCCTGTTTAGGGAGGCTTTTAATGTTTCATTGTTTTATTTCATTTTTCTCTTGTAAGCCGCCCAGAGTGGCTGGGGAAACCCAGTCAGATGGGCGGGGTATAAATAATAAATTATTATTATCATCATCATCATCATCATCATCATCATCACCATCGTACCTGCCTATTGTTCTAGGATCCAAGCTCAGTACATAACAGTGGAATTCTCAAAGTCACCCCAGCTCTAACTTCAGGTGAAAATTCGGTGTTGCCCCTAACTCCTCAGGCCTGTCTAAGTGCATCTCGCTGGACTCATGCCATGAGGCTGGCTCATTAGGACAAATGCAGTGCAGGCTTATCTCTTAGGCCCAATGGGGCACTGCCCCACCAAGCTCAGCCTGCCCTCAGCCAAGCTCCACTTGACTACCTCCTTGACTACCTCCTTGTCAGCTTCTTCCTCCTCAGCATCAAGTGTTGCCTTTGCAGAACGGAGGAGGATGGGGACAAAACCAGAAATAATTGGCTCCACCTGTCATTCTTCCTACTGCCTGGACTCCTACTGCCTTCCACCCTGGCAGTTCCAAGGGTACCAGTCACCACTGCCTTTAGGGGAATTATGCTGTCTCAGGACAGGCGTTTCCCTGATTTACCTGCTCCAGCTGCAGCTGTGTGATCCTTTGGGACATCAAGCCCCCCAGCATGATCTCTACGTAGGGGTAGCTGGATCCAGCCGAGGGCCGTTGGGTGCGTGTGGACTGGATCTCTTTCAGGGAGAATGTCACAATGGGTTCCTGGAAGAGGAAGAAAAGAGCCGTGTTATAGCTGCTAGTGACTTGTGGAAATCAGCTGTTAGTTCACCACACCCCAACCAGTAGAGTACGTGAAACCGCAGCAGAGTCTTCAGAGATTTCCTGCTCCCAGCAACACAGCTTCTTCCAGAGTCCCCGGTTAATGGGAAAACTCCTTTCCCATGCAGTTCAAAGGAATGCTTTGTTTACTGTATCCAGACACAAGACAAAGCTGAACACTGCTATCTACTATGAACAGTTCTTCTGGTCTTTCAAGTAAAGACACATGTATGTACAGAGATCCACTAACACTGTCACCATGCGAGCTTACGCTGCTGTGCAAAACCCACAGCCTCTTCCCTTGAATCGCACAGATTCAGAGCCAAACCCCAACAGCAAACAGGACATCAGGACTTGCAACAGGACTTGCTGTCATGGGCCAGGAGTCAGCTTCGCCTGCTGAACAGCAGCCTGGAAGGGGGTGGGATGGGACAATCCATAAAACGTACGTGGGTTTCCTTGTTCAGGAAGTTGAGTCCATTCTGGTTCACAGCCAGGATGCAGGGGGAGATGATGGTGTTGTTGCTGCAGCTCTGGATGTAGAAGAAGGATGAGCCGAACATGGGGAAAGCGCTCAGGAGCCCTGGAGGGGGGAGCGGAAATGGAATGATCTGCAACACCAGCATTATTGTGAAATATTACTGGGGCAAGAGACAAAGGGGTGCTGTGCTCAACTTCAGTTTGATCTGGAGAAAGGGGTTTTCTCCCTTATGGAATTAAGAGTGTAAGAAAAGCCTGTTAGATCCAGACAATGGCCTCTTTAGCAAAGCAACCTGTTCTCACACGACTAACCAGATTTGCAGCTAGACTACATAACTTATTGTTGCCCGGTAACTTTTCTCACCTCACTTACAAAGCAGAATGTGCATGTTTTACCGTAAACATTTCCAGCACATTCTGGGCTTTACAGTTGTACCTTGGTTTTCGAACAGATTGGTTCTCGAACGTTGTGGCTCCCAAACGCCGCAAACCCAGAAGTTTGCAAACTATTTTTGGAAGCTGAATGTCCGACGGGGCTTCCGCAGCTTCCGATTGGCTACAGGAACTTACTGCAGCCAATCAGAAGCCATGTTTTGGTTTTCAAATGTTTTGGAAGTCGAACGGACTTCTGGAACGGATTCCGTTCGACTTCCAAGGTACGATTGTAGAAGGAGATTAGACCAGGGGTCAGCAAACTTTTTCAGCAGGGGTTCGGTCCACTGTCCCTCAGACCTTGTGGGAGGCCGGACTATATTTTGAAAAGGAAAAAAAAATGAACGAATCCCTATGCCCCACAAATAAGCCAGAGATGTATTTTAAATAAAAGGACACATTCTACTCTTGTAAAAACACGCTGATTCCCAAACCGTCTGTGGGCCGGATTGAGAAGGCGATTGGGCCAGATCTGGCCCCCGGGCCTTAGTTTGCCTACCCATGGATTAGACCAGGCATCCCCAAACTTCGGTCCCCCAGATGTTTTGGACTACAATTCCCATCTTCCCCGACCACTGGTCCTGTTAGCTAGGAATCATGGTAGTTGTAGGCAAAAACATCTGGAGGGCCGCAGTTTGGGGATGTCTGGATTAGACAATCCATGAAGGAGGAAGAGATCTAACAGCACCTACGTACCATGATCCCTAAATAGAACTTTCACTTTTGGGTGCAGTGAAACTCAGTTTGTTGCCTCCTTCATGTCCTCTTGGAAGTACTGTATCTGACTGGCTGATCTTGGAAATGGTGCTGGGCCAGATGGACGTGCCTCGGTCTAATCCGACAGGGCTTTTTCTTTATTCAAGTTCAGGAGTGGAGAACCCCACACCCACCCCATCCAATAGGCAAGGTACTCTAAGCTAGATTCCATCTGCTCTCTGGGGCCTACTGCTCGCTACCTGTTCAGTGTGGCGAGAAAAGGGCTTTGATGCTGTACTATGTGCAGCGCCGTCTTAAGCGCTCCCGGCGCCGTGGTGTGCCGGATCCTCCGGCGCCCTCCCGCCCCGTTCCGGCACCCTCCCACCCCGTTTCCCAGCGCGGAGGGCTGGTGGGCGCCGCGCGCAGCGCAGGTGTAACAGGCGCTGCTGCGCGGCAGGCAGCCGCAGCTGCGCGGCGGACCGGTCGGCCAGCGGGTGGGCGCAGCTCGCGGCGCCCTCCTGGCGGGCCGGCGCCATGGTGCCCTGCGCCACCCAGCCTGCACGTAGGGCCTGACTATGTGTGCAGCTGTAGCTTCTTTCTCTGCAAGAGGATCTGTTGCAAGAAGATCATTTCAGCAGATTTGTGCTCCTTGCAAAAAGGAGCTCATGGATTCTGCAATTGCATGCACGTAATTTTTGGGATGCAAGTGCATTTTGAAGCTTGAGGCTTTAAAGAGCTGTAAGGCGGGGCTTGCAGCTCAGGTGTGCAGCGTCCTGCTGGGATTGCTGAGTTCTTTGTGCCTTTTGTGCAGCCGGGACAGATGAGTGGTGTTGGTGAGCTTTTTATTTATTTTGCTTTTTTAAAACAAACTTTGCAGAAAGAATGGAAGAAAATGGAAGGTGAACCTTGAGTGGAGCTGCCAAGTAATAAATAAATGCCTCTGTGACAATGGGAAATAGCTTTGTGTATGTGAGTGGGTCTGGGCTGCCCACTAATTGAGCGTGGCCCCTGATAGCTTTCTACTGGGCTGATGTGGCCCTTGGCCCGAAAAAGCTCCCACCCTACTGCGCTGGTTCAACTAAGGCAGCCAGTCCCTTTTATTATGCCTCATTTCTGTAACTTTGGCTGGTCGGCACTCCCTCTGTTTACGTCGGCAAAACCTTCCCAGTGCCATGCCCTGGGTCAATTAATGCCACTTCCTTGCAAGCCAACATCTTACCTAGGAACTGTGCCCGAGCTTGGTGGGCACTCAAGGCCTGCGCTTGCTGCATGTGGTGCATGACCATGTCCAGCCACGACTGGGCCTTCTGCAGATGGTAGAACTGGGGCGGGATGTAGTCCTGAACCTCCCGCCTGTAATGGGGAAGCAGAAACACAAGAAGAAAAGAAGTCATAAACCACCTAGGATGGGGTGCAGAACCAGAAGCCCTCCTGCCGTTATTAGACTACAGCGCCCGTCATCCTTGACTATTGGCCATTCTGGCTGGGGCTGATGGGATTTGGAGTCCAACAACATCTGGAGGGCAGCAGAATGGAGAAGGTTGTCTTAGACAGACTCAAAATAAGATGCTCCATGCAATTAAAATTATTTCAGTCAGGACTGTTTTCCCCAACCTGGAGGCTTCCGTAAGTTGTTGGACTCCAACTCCCATCATTCACTACTGCTGGTCTTGCTTGCTGGGGCTGATGGGAGTTGGAGTCCAACAAATATCAAGATGACCTGGTTGGTAAAAAGGAACGGGTATGTATTGCAAAGGCCTGCACAGTTTTTAGGTAAAGGGACCCCTGACCATTAGGTCCAGTTGTGACCGACTCTGGGGTTGCGGCGCTCATTTCACGTTATTGGCCGAGGGAGCCGGCGTACAGCTTCCAGGCCATGTGGCCAGCATGACTAAGCCGCTTCTGGCGAACCAGAGCAGCACATGGAAATGCCGTTTACCTTCCCGCTGTAGCAGTACCTATTTAGCTACTTGCACTTTGACGTGCTTTCGAACTGCTAGGTTGGCAGGAGCTGGGACCGAGCAACGGGAGCTCAGCCCATCGCAGGGATTCGAACCGCCGACCTTCTGATCAGCAAGCCCTAGGCTCATTGGCTTAACCCACAGTGCCACCCACGTTTTTAGGGGAGGTCTAAAAGGAGAAGGAGAAGGCATCTTGCCAAACCTCTACTGGCAGGAAGTTCCACAGGGCGGGACCTGCCACAATCATACCTCGAGCCCTAGTAAAGGCCGACCTAGTAAAGGCCAACCGGACCTCAGGGGCTTGGGGAGCCATCTAAGAGGGCCTCAGTGATCGAGGCAGAGCATCAGAAACAGCCCCCTAGAACCTGCCAGCTCAGAATTGCTTCCTGGTCGGAGGGGGGACATGTCACCTTTTCGCCCTGTCGCCGCAGCCCCCTAACCTACAGGGCACCTACACGGTAGGCAGGTAGAAGCTGTCCTTTGCTCGGTGCTGCAGAGCAGCCAGCTTGGAGACTTGCTGGAACTGTTGCTCACTCGGCCTCATGGGAGGGAGAGTGTTGAAGAGCCCCTTCAGATAATCAGGGAGAACCTGAAGGAACGAGAGGAGGAGTTATAAATGCGAATAATAAGAATTAAGTAGCATTTGGAGCTTCCAAATATTTGAAATGCTGTATATACTACGATCTTGTAAGGTGGAACCTTCATGGATTCCGCTACCATGCAGAGGAGCTGTTCCTTAGCATGTACCTTGAGAAATGTCACAGACTACTTCCTGCCTTTGACATGTCACCCAGTTCGGGAATTTTATTGGGTTATAAATCTTTCTAATCACTGTTTGAAATACTTCCTTCCTTTCTATAGCCATATGTGCATATATTATATATTATTATTATTATTATTATTATTATTATTATTATTTAGATTTCTATACTGCCCTTCATCCGTAGATCAGAGGGTGGTTTAGAATATCAAAACACAAAAATACAGGGTTTCCCAAACTTGGGTCTCCGGCTGTTTTTGGACTACAACTCCCATCATCCCTATCTAGCAGGAGCAGTGGTGAGGGATGATGGGAACTGTAGTCCAAAAACAGCTGGAGACCCGAGTTTGGGAAACATTGCCCTAACCACTACACCACCCTGGCTCTCGTAATCTGGGCTCTACTTCGCTAGAGCTCATTGACACGACAAACCTGTTATTCTTTAAAACCCTGTTGTATTTTTGTGACCACCCACTTTATAGAAGGCTTAGCGGGGGGAGAAAGGCAGCTTCAGAGGCTCCGACCATCTTGAACCAATTACAGTCAAAATAGACTGCAGAGTCACTGGTCGACCTGTCCTAGTCAAAAATGCCTTCCTGCCCAGACAAATGTCACCATCACCAAGACCTGGAAGGAAACCTACCTGTGAGTCATTTTGAGAAGGAATAATAATAATAATAATAATAATAATAATAATAATAATAATAATAATAATAATTTATTTATACCCCGCCCATCTGGCCGGGTCTCCCCAGCCACTCCGGGTGGCTTCCAACAGAAGAATAAAACACAACAATCTATTAAACATTAAAAGCCTCCCTGAACAGGGCTGCCTTCAGATGTCTTCTAAAAGTCTGGTAGTTGTTTTCCTTTTTGACATCTGTTGGGAGGGTGTTCCACAGGGCAGGCGCCACCACCGAGAAGGCCCTCTACCTAGTTCCCTGCAACTTGGCTTCTCGCAACGAGGGAACCGCCAGAAGGCCCTCGGTACTGGACCTCAGTGTCCGGGCAGAATGATGGAGGTGGAGACGCTCCTTCAGGTATACTGGACCGAGGCCATTTAGGGCTTTAAAGACCTGCACTCGGCTGCTCCTCTCTGAAAACTTTCCCTTTTCTTTGCTGCAAAGGTCTCACCTGATTGTAGTGCATGGTGACATAGAGCTCATTGTCAAACTTTAGCGGCTGGGCCCAGATGACGCGCCGATACCAGAACATGAAGCCGCTGTCCACGTTCTCCATTTCCACGGCAACATCAAGGATGTACTCCTTTTTGTTCAAAGGCCGAACATTCTGATCTGCGTGGGTGAAATGGCACGGATCAGATTTTTAAAGCAGCCTGGTGTTCCTGGTGAGTTGGGTGGCTACATTCACCCGGTCGGTGTACAGTCTGGGCCCCCTAGCTTCCAAATGTAGACTGGTGATTTGCTAAAGTGTGGGGGGGGGGCTGCTCTTTTCCTAAATGGCCAAAAGGATGGTTTTACAGCCCTCTACCAACAGGTGGTGGTAGACATTTTCCAGATAAAGTCCAGCATCTCAAAAAGAAATTCAGTAACCTTTCAGGCGCAACCGTGTGAATTTTCACAAGCAAGAATAATAATATAGCTTACAAAATTATACGCCTGGTGTCCTACTGAAACAACGTATGACAGGCAATAAATTTATCTGAATTTTGTTATTTTTGTGCAGCGACTCTTTAGAACTCTGTGCAAATCCACCCACGATTGTTGTGGTGCTGCTAGGAAGCTGCTAGGAAGCTTCATAGCAAAGGTATTGAAATGGTCAGTTTTGGGGGGTTGGGTAATTTTGAGGTGTATTCATGGAAGATAAGACTGTTGGAGGTGGTATGACTCTGAATACCAGTTGCTGGGGAACACAAGTGGGGAGTGCATGTTGCACTCAGATCCCATTTGCAGGCTCCCATAAGTGTCTGCTTGGCTCCTATGAAAGGAGGGTGCTGGCCCAGATTGGCCTTTGGCCTGATCCAGCAGCCCGACTCTTCTCAGGTGCTTATAGTCCACCAGGAGATTAGTAAACCTAGTTTAGCTCTGTAATGTGATCTGATCCTGAAATCGGTAGTTTGAACAAAATACATGGAGTGGAACGATACATTTATTCCTGGTCTTTGGACTGAGGGATTCTCTCCTCTGGGGCTTGGCGGGACTCACTTCTGTTGGCGACAGCAAAAATGATGTATTCGTCAAAGGCCTCAGGGCGGCGTAGTCCCATCTCGTAGCATAACTCCTCTATCACATCCAGCGCAACCTGGAAACGCAGGTGAGGGACAGAGAAGTTGAGTCACAGGTGACCAGGTACATATTCTGGAATGTGGCTCGCCTGTTTGCTTGTCTGTTTGCTATGGGTTAGAGCAGGCATCCCCAAACTGCGGCCCCCCAGATGTTTTGGCCTACAACTCCCATGATCCCTAGCTAACAAGACCAGTGGCCGGGGAAGATGGGAATTGTAGTCCAAAACATCTGGAGGGCTGAAGTTTGGGGATGCCTGGGTTAGAGTGTCTTTGGTTAGATGATATCTCGTATCATCGCGAAACTTGTCATGTGGCTTCCCAATGTGGTCTTTGTCTGTGTTTGGATGCGGGACACCATTTTGAAACAAGATGGTGGACCAAAACATGACTTCGCCATGACTTCGCCCAAACGGACGTGGCAGTTACAAATGAGGTTTCCTGAGGTGGAGGAGGTAGTTTTTAGAGATGTTTGGATGCCTTCAGATGCAATATGTTGCTGTGTATGAGAGAGAGAGACAGTGTGTGCACACACAGCCCCAACACTCTAATTTATACTATCCATTTAAAAATAACAATAGGTTTAGGTTTATTAGAATTCCTGGGCAGCACCGGACACTTACTGCTAGTTTTAAATAATGCCAAAGTTCATAAGCAAAGAAAACAAACTTTGAAACCATACATATCTCTTCTGAAAGCTAGATTATTATTTGTTAAGGAGATGGAAGGAAAAGATGATTCTGAGAGAGGGCAAGACGCTAATCCCCATCTTGAATTGTTTTTACATTTTGAAGATGGTAATTGTTACTGTATGTACTGAGCTGAATCCTAGAACAATAGGATTCAGAATCAGCAGGAGCTATCCAATCCAACTCCAGGTGGAAGTGAATCCGCAAACTGATTGGCCTGCAGGAGCAGCCAATCAGGCGGCTGGCAGAAGTGAATCTGCAACCTGATTGGCCTGTAGGAGCAGCCAATCAGGCTGCAGGCAGAAGTCAATCCACAACCTGATTGGCCCACAGGTGTAGCCCTGAAGTAGCCAATCACGCAAGGCCCATTGTGTAAATAATGTATATAAGCAGATGGTTTTGGGGAAAGAGCCATTCTTCTCTTCTTCTCCTTGATGACTATGAGCTGAATAAAGAGCATGAAATTCACTCTCGACTCCGAGTATATTTCAGTAATGAAAGAAGCTCTTGCAAGTTGATTAAGTCACAACTGTTGTGGGCAGTTAGCATGGAGAAAGAAACAATTGAAAACAACCTACAATCACAAAAATAATGCATACAGTAAGCCAGTTCCTACACACACACACACTCTCACACACATCTGGCTGGACCAGATGACCTGTAGGGTCCCTTTCCAACTCCACGATTCTATGACTCTATGCAAGAAACATTATCAGAGTTCAAAGGTTCAGTTCCACCCAGGCAAAAACACTTGAGGATGAAAGCAGGGGTGGTAAGAGGCATGGCTCAGGGTGAGGGGGCATGGCCAGGGAGCAGTTGTGGGCTGGGGAGAGTCCTAAGGGCCTGGAGAGGTCACCATTTGACCCCTGGGCCTGAAATTCCCCTTCTCTGATCTATGGGGATGTGAGATCCTTCCTCTTCCACTCACCGAACAAGTTTTGATCTTGAGGTGCCTCTCAATCCCTCCCGGTAAGAGGAACAGCTGCCGCTTGGAGCTCCTTCCGGCCTTTGTAAAGGAAGGAAGGAAAGACAAAGTTCATGGGTCATAGGTAAAAATGGAGGAGAATTCTGCATTAAGTATAAACTAGCTTGTTTCATAACCTCTGCATTTATATGCAAAGTGAGAAGCAGCTAACCATCAGATTGCATACTCTTCCGAATGCTGGAGTGCACTCTTGCTTCAGAAATGTGCACCCAACAATGCGCATTTTACCAGGGATGGGATGTGTATTTTAGAGGGAAATGTGCTGAAAAGCATAGGGGGGAATGCAGGAAAATGTACAGGTGAAACTCGGAAAATTAGAATATCGTTGAAAAGTGCATTTATTTCAGTAATGCAACTGAAAAGGTCAAACCAATATATGAGATAGATGCATGACATGCAAAGCAAGATATGTCAAGCCTTTATTTGTTGTAATTGTAATTATTTGTCGTTAGGTGGTTCAATTATAAATGGAATGTAATTAATGAAATGTAATAGCGATGTTTATTTTTGTTTATTTTTTGTTTTATTACTGTAGAATTTCCAAAAGAAAGCATTTGTAAAAAGTAAACGAAAAATAAATAATAATAAGTTGCATTACTGAAATAAATAATAATAATAATAATAATAATAATAATAATAATTTATTATTTATACCCCGCCCATCTGGCCGGGTTCCCCCAGGCACTCTGGGCAGCTTCCAACAAAACAGAAATTCTAAAATACAAATGCACTTTTCGACGATATTCTAATTTTCTGAGCTTCACCTGTATATCAAATAACATACAAAACACATATTTTAAGGAAAGCATACAAAATGGTTAAAAGTGTGTATTTTTTTTTTTAAAAAAGGGGAAAACAGGATGGAACAGACTTAACGATTGTTGAGGGCGTGTGAAACTGGCATAGAACGGAAAGAGGCTGATGCACCTACCCCAATCATAAGCCATGTTTAGAAGAGGTTCAACCCCAGAAACATATTATCCAGAGGACCTTACTGCTAGGAGGCATGCTCTGGTGACTCACCTGTTTGCATCCCATCAGCACTGCAAGGCTGGAAGATATGGTCCGTGCCTCAAGGGTGCCCTCTAGACTGCAGTACCAGCCTGCCTGAGCCATCTGTCAGCTGACGCTCCTTGCCCACCAGGCCCTATAAAGCCCTGGTCTTAGAGCTCCCTCCTTAGTCAGAACAACTCATTACTGGCCAGTACAGTACCTGGCTGTGATTACATGGCTGCCCCTCTAATGCTCATTTGCCGCTTCCTCTGGAACTCAGCTCCTTCCTGATATAATGTCCATACTTGCTTTTTCCTGCTAGGGCTGACAGCCAGCTCCCTTCAGGTTCCAGAACCCAGACAGTCAAGAACCTGAGTGTTTCCTCTGGAAATGAACCCGTGCCTGCCTTAGACTATGCTAGGCATCCACTCAGGCCAGATAACAGACCTGGAAGTTGACTACTTGGGGGTCTGAACCTGCTGTGAGCCCCAACATGGATTTGAACTGCGATTTGAATGCATGTGCCCCCAAAGCAGACTGCTGGTGGGTCACTCCCAGTTCCCAAATCACACAACCATGCCACCGGCAGACTTGTCCATAGGGCCCACCAGCAGTGTTCCCAATAATTGAAACAGCATGTTAAAAAAAGGCCCATCAACATTTACAGCATTCAAATACTGTACTGTGGTGCCTCACAAGACGAATTTAATTCGTTCCACGAGTCAATTCGTTTTGCGAAAAATTCGTCTTGCGAATCGCGGTTTCCCATAGGAATGCATTGAAATCTCTTTTTTTGCCCATAGGAACGCATTAATTAAATTTCAATGCATTCCTACGGGAAATCGCGATTCGCAAGATGAACTTTTCGCAAAACGAATTCGTCTTGCGAGTCACCATCAGATCGCAAGACGCATTCGTCTTGCGAAAAATTAGTCTTGCAGGGCATTCGTCTTGTGAGGTACCACTGTAATAGAAACAGGAAACAGTTCTTAAACACAAATCACAGCACCAACCATCCCTGTTTGGAAGCCATTCTCCTTCTGGTGTAAACCCACCCACCCCTCCATTATATCCAGCAAAGCCATCATGGGACGGCAGAGCACTCACCACCATGGCTTTGAGCTCCATGTTACTGGGGAACTCGCAGCGGCCACCAAACTGAAAGGTTTTCTGCAGGTTCTGCTCACATGCCTTGGCGATGCCTGATGGAGACCATGAAAGAAATATGAAAGAGAGGCAGAGACAGAAAGTGTGTGTGAGAGAAGAAGCATCCTAGAGGAGAAGTGAAATGTGGGGCTCCAGATTTCTCAAATGCTGTAGAGAGATTCAGCTCTCTAGACCAGGCATCCCCAAACTTTGGCCCTCCAGATGTTTTGGGCTACAATTCCCATCATCCCTGACCACTGGTCCTCTTAGCTAGGGATCATGGGAGTTGTAGGCCAAAACATCTGGAGGGCCGCAGTTTGGGGATGCCTGCTCTAGACTCACCTAAGCCTGATTGAAAAGACAAAGCACCGTAGGCTAAAATGCCTACAGGTGTAAACAGATGCTTACTAATAAAATAGCAATTGGGTGACACCAAGCATCCCCAGCTCTACTGAACAGGGAGAAATAAAATGGGTAGAACTAATGAACAGGAAGCTTTTAGTTAATGGTACAGCAGCCCTGAAAAGCCTCAGTAGCATTTTGCCTGTGCATACTGGAGAGGCTGGTATTGCAACTGCATTTTATTTACACACAGAGAGATACCGTGCCTCCCAAATGCTTAGAATCTTCAAACGGAGAACTACTTAGCCCTTAGCCCACGTGACCTTAGAAACTGGATTTTTGATCAGGCTGCCAACCAAGACAGAGCACCCACCATCACCACCAGTTACTCTACTTGATACCCCCAAATTAAGACCACTCACTCAAGGCCTCATTACCTTGAAACTCTGACCTCCCCACAACTACGCAGGGCCTTTGCAGAACTAAGATTCCAACAGATGCCCTTGGCATATTTAGAGGGGAGATATCAGGGAATTCCCCATATGGATCGCAAATGCATATATGGATGCGATCAGGTAGAGGACATCACACACTAGCTGCTGATTTGCCCCCTGTATAGAATGCCCAGAGGAAAATTTATATCGCCAATTCTTAATAGGCTTCCAGGTCGATCTGCACAGGAAGTGACAGTTGAACTCCTAGGAGAGAAACATCTATATATTACACACCAGGGAGCCAAATTTGCGCTGGCAGCCAAGAAGCTCCGTTCCAGGTATGTGAATGCATTCCAATTTTAAAATTTAATGCTGTGAATTTCTTTTTTATGTTGCAAGCTGCTACAGGCTATGTTGTAAGATCTTAGAGGGAAATTTTCCGTTTATTCTCTGCCGTCCATTGTAAAGGCCTTTGGCTATATACAACAGAATTGACCAGACCCAAATGCTACAAAGCAGATCGGAAAAAATGCTGGAAGAGAACACAGAAAACACTGAAACGCAACTGATATTGCTGTCACCTGGAGTGGGTGAGCAAAGATGGCAGGGAGGGGGGAAGGTTGGCTTGGGGGCAACCTGGGACCGCTATTTGCACTGAATTATATGGAAGACTCAATTTCAGCAGTTAAGTGTGGATACACATGATGGCTTTGGCATAGAGCAGCCAGGGGAAAACCCTACCCTTCTAGCTGATTCAGCTTGTGCTGAGCTGATGGCATAGATTTGCTACCATCAGGTGCATTCAAGATTTGGCAGGCCACCACAGCCTGAAATTCATCCTGGGGCACTGACAGATGGATTAAAAACTCTCTGCCTAGTTTTTCATGTTCCACATCTTCCAAGCTCCAAAACCTCCGTGGTAAGAAGACCATCTGTGGGGCAGACAGAATTCTAAAGGGACATGGAGTGAGTTGGCATCCCCAGCTAACAGCGTAGCTTGGGCGGGGGGAGTCATCTATCTTTGCCAATGTTCCTTTCCAGCCACTGGAGCCAGTTTTGGAACCTGCGTCTTTTAATGAGGAAATAACCACCGGCTGCGACAGGTGAGCTGCCTTCCGACTGAAGCTGCCTTCTAAGAGCTGAACAGATGGGACTCATTTCCATTTATTAATGAGCGATGGGGCAGCAGCGAGGAAACCGTCCCAAACAGGGCAGCCTGATGGATGAGGGCAGGCGGAGGCAGCCACCATTTTCTTCCTGGGCTCTAACCCCCTTTCCCTGCCCCAGGAGTTGTGAAATGTTAAATTCGGATAAGCAGTCCTGATGCAAAGCAGTTTAAGGCGAAAATGGTTATAACATCTGTGAGAGAAAAATGGGAGCACCCTCAATGCATTTGACACAAACCTAGTTTTTTATCTTGGGAAGCAAGCTTATAAATAAATAAATTCTGTGAATCTCCAGCACAGCCATTCTCAATAGGGGAAAAGCTGGCTATAGGGCAGGGGATGGGAACCTGAGATCCAGGAGCTAAATGGAGCCCTCAAAGGTTCCCCACTCAGTGTTTTTGCCTGGCTAGGAATGTACCCTTGAACTCTGATAATGCATTTCGCTGGCCTGGGTGGAGGACAGAGAAGCAGGTGGGAAAGTATATGTAGAAACTAGTCTACCGAACAAAGGCAAAATTTGCATTTGTTGGACTACAACTCCCATCATCCCTGACTGATGGACCTTCTCACTAGGGATGATGGAAATTGTAGTCCAATAACATTGCCCCCCCCCCCCCCCAGGGTTGAGAAAGGCTGATACAGCTTAATATTGTCCACAGTGGCTGGCAGCAACTCTCCAAGGTTTCAGACCACGAATCTTTCTCAATCCTACCTGCAAATGTTTGGGATTGAAATCTGGGATTGCATTACAGGGGGTTGGACTGGATGAATCTACAATTCTATGATTCCATGGGTCCTTCTGCATGCAGAGCAGATGCTCCACCACTGAGGCATGGCTCTTTCTCAGCCAGGACAGCGCATATGTAACCTTGTGACTGGTTGATCAGATGGTCTCCAGGGGCGAATTTCCCAATATCTCACCTTGGAAATGCAAGCTGGGACTGTTGCAGATTTCTTGGAGGAACTGCAGCAAATATGGCCGGAGGACTTCGGAGCATCTATAATAAGCACTCAGGATGTAGAGCAGCCTCCAACCTTTCTGGCAGCTGTCCCTGTGTGGAAACCCCTCCCCCCCAAAAGAAGGGAATTGGGGGTTGTTAAAATAGTATGCAAGAAATGAACAAACAGAGAAGGGTACCAAAGACATGCCTCACCTGGGATACAGTTTGGACAGGTAGTATCCCTCTCTCCTCCCCCTCTCCCCTCCTACAATATGTAGGGACCTTTTGACATTGGAAGCACTCTATATCCCTGAAGTGAGGACTTCTGAATCAGCATGAGTTGGGAGGGTGGTGGGATCAGAAGAGCAGACAGAGGAGACTCCTGATGCAATGGGGGCCTGGGGCCCCCACTCATCACTAGGACGGGGGACAAATGCTATCCAGTTCACCTTTAACGGCAAACCTGCCCAATTTGCACTTTCTGAAACTAGGTGCAAATTGAAACACAGCCATCCTTCAAAACTGGCAGTACTCCAAATTCTGCAGCCGTGTGAAAATGCGTATACAGTGGTACCTCTGGTTACGAACTTAATTCGTTCCGCAGGTCCGTTCTTAAGCTGAAGCCGTTCTTATCCCAAGGCGCGCTTTCGCTAATGGGGCCTCTGGCGCGCGATTTACGTTCGCATACTGGGCCAAAGTTCGCAACCAGGAGCAGCTACTTCTGAGTTAGCGGAGCTCGTAACCTGAAGCATTCATAACCAGACGCGTTCGCAACCGGAGGTACCACTTTAGTAGGGTACAGTTGTAGACAGAAATGCAAATATCAGTGAAAAGAACATTTAAAAATGTGCTACATTTGGGGAAGTTGCATACAAAAAGGTGTACATTATGATAAATGTGCACGAAAATGATGAATTTACATGTGGACATTATTATTCTTTTAATCTCAAACAGGTTGAATGGAAGATACCTGAATTTAAGGTGAGAAACATCGATAATTGCATTTTTTTCTGGGGGTTTACAAGCCGTGTGCTTCTACTGGATGGAAGCCCCCCCCCTTCCCCCTCTATCCACCACTGTGCACAGGCCTGCGGGATGTTACCAGAGACTCACGTACGTCTTGGAGCTGGTGTTGTCCGTGATCTGTTTGATGATCTGGCAAAACACCTCGTCCCTGATGACCTCGTGGTCTCCGCAGAGCTAGTGGAGAACCAGGAGCAAGTATAGAGTTATACATGCCTCAGGGGAGTCCCAGCCCTTGCTCTCTCCCCATAAAGACCTCTGGCCTGGGAAGCTGATGGAAGAGTTTGCCATAGTAGCCCACCAGTGCCGGATTTACGTACAGTGGTACCTCTACTTACAAATGTTTCTACTTACGAATGGAGCTCCGTCCGCCATCTTGGATGCGGTTTAGATAGGATTTTTTCTACTTACGAATTTTTAGATAGGGTTGCTTCGACTTACGAATTTCCCCCCCCCCAATGCATTCCTATGGGATTCGACTTACAAATTTTTTCGACTTACAAATGTGTGTTCGGAACGCATTCAATTCGTAAGTAGAGGTACCACTGTATAAGCTAAACAAGCTGTAGCTTAGGGCCTACCACTCTCTTGGGCCCCCCAATTTTTTTAAAACAACAACTGGATGTACATTTCCAAAATATAAGATAAAAAACAAATAAAATAAAACTGACATACAGCAACAATGTTTGTGTTGTGTAGGCTCCTATGATGTAAGTCATGGGCCCCGCCTGCTAGCCTGCTCCCTCAAATATCACTGGTTTGCTCATTTCTATATATAGGGTGCCTACATTCTGCATGGACTGATTGTGTGGCAACATGCGCAAATGGCTTTAGATACCTGTTAGCTCCATAAATTGATAAATTGCCATACAGTATAGCATATATCCAACACAAAAAACAGCGACAATTTGTTGTTGACAAAGGACAGCTGGACACATAAAGGGCCTCATTACCTTCAGTAGCTTAGGGCCTCATCCAACCTAAATCCGTCCCTGTAGCCCAGTGTTTCTCAACCAGTGTGCCTCCAGATGTTTTGGGACTACAACTCCCATCATCCCTAGCTAGCAAGACCAGTGGTCAGGAATGATGGGAGTTGTAGTCCCAAAACATCTGGAGGCACACTGGTTGAGAAACACTTCTGTAGCCTGTGCCATGGCTATGACAAGCTCAGCAGCTGCAACTCGCGAGTAGGATTTATTCCTAACATTGAAATTTCTGGCCAGAGTTCTTGGTGTCCTTCTTTTCGGTGTATCTACAACTAGAACTCCAATTTATTTACCTGTTAATCAGAAGAGCATGCTTTAGGCTACAGCGGTAGCATGTTTGGCTTAAAAGCAGGTATCAGGTTGGAAGAAGGTTGAAGGCTGCTGCTCTAAGGCTAAGGGGCAGCCCATGTTTTGTCCTTGATATGTTGTTGGACTTTAAAGGGGTCACCATCGTGTTGGGGCCTGTGGGCACATGTGGAAATTGGAGAAACCTTTGTGCGCACGATGCACGCACAAGGCTGCAATGGAGCGCAAGCCGCAACGTTATTGTAGTGGCTACAACAGAAGGCTTCTTGCAAGCCTGATTTCACAGGAAGAAAGTGACCCTATGGGTGCATGTTCACCTGTGGGTGCCACAATGGTGACCTCTGGACTATACTATAGCAGCTGCACTCGAGAATGAGAATGTTTATTAGGAGGTATTTGGGAGAGACTAGAGCAACCAGGCTGGCTTGGCGAGTGCAGCCCCAGTGCAGATATAAGGAGGGAGTTCCCTCAGCTCCGGACTTCGTTGGGGCTTGCATTGGCTCCGCAGGTTCCATTCCCCGCAAGGGCCAGAAAGCAGCTTACTCTTGAAAAAAATCTCGCATAAGCCAAAAATGCCCAGGGGCCACAGTGTTCGAGATCACTTTTTGCCATTTGGTCTAATCTTATCTTATATACAAAGAGTCTTAACCATTTTTGGAGAAAAAAGTTATTGTTTTAATTAAGACCATGGAATCCTTTGGTAATTAGAGACCACGCATCCTTTCCCTCATGATATGTTTTATTATTGACTCTGTAAAGCTGCCCCCTGCACTTCCTTACTGGCAATTGAGACAAATCCCTTTTAAACAAAACCCACTAAATTGTCTTTCATTTCTTTCCCCCTGTGACCTGAAAAGAAGAAAGGAAGCTTGATTACCTTGAGAAGAGCACACACCACCTCTAGCTCAGTTTGTCCTTTGAGTGGGAGGTCGCCCATAAACTTCATCACAGCTGGAAAAGCAGATGCAGATGAGAGAGAGAGAGAGAGAGAGAGAGAGAGAGAGAGAGAGAGAGAGAGAGAGAGAGAGAGAGAGAGAGAGAGAGAGAGAGACTCCAGATAAGAAGTTAAGAAGAACCTGTTGGATCAGACCAGTGGCCCATCTAGCCCAGAGTCCTCTTTCCCACATATTGCCCCTGGGAAACCCAAAAGCAGCACTTGCAATTCTTAGCCACTGGTATTCAGAAAGCCATACACAATCTCTGATAGTGGAGACAGCCTGGACACTGTAGCTTGTAGCCACTGACAGCTTTATCCTCTGTGATTTTTTTCTAATCCTCTTTTAAAGCCACCCACCTTGTGAGAGAGAATTCCTTAGTTTATGTGCTCCAAGATCATTTGGAGTCTTACCTTTGGCGCGCGCGCACACACAGAGAGAACAGAACTACAACTTTACGAGAAAATGATACTGCCCCATCATGCCTGATCACTTTTCTCCTTGTGCGATCAGAGGAAGTGATACTTCTGATTACCAGCTGCTGGGAATCGCAGGAGAGAAGTGTGCTGTTCTGCTCAGGTCCTGCTTGTGCCTTCCTAAAGCGGACCTCCCAGCTCCTCACCTTGGAAAGTTTCTGCAGCTATTTTGTTCAGGCTGCTGTCCGTGAATTCAATGAGCGACTCCTGGATGGGGGCCTGTGCAGGGAAGGAAGGAAGAGGCTTGGTGCCACAGGCAATAGGCAAAGGCATTAGGGCAAGTAAAGAGGTGTGGCAGCTGCACACAATGCTTTACACACCATGGGTATGCAAACTAAGGCTCGGGGGCCGGATCCGGCCCAATCACCTTCTAAATCTGGCTCACAGACGGTCCGGGAATCAGTGTGATTTTACATGAGTAGAATGTGTCCTTTTATTTAAAATGCATCTCTGGGTTATTTGTGGGGCATAGGAATTTGTTCATCCCCCCCCCAAAAAAAATATAGTCCAGCCCTCCACAAGGTCTGAGGGACAATGGACTGGCCCCCTGCTGAAAAGGTTTGCTGGCCTCTGCTTTACACACTTGAATAAAATCCCTTGGACCTGAACTGCGTTAGTTTAACTAAACACAGAAGTGGAGACGGACATTTTATTTCATGGGTTGTATCCAGTTAAGCTTTACTTAGAGTGGATCCATAAAGTCATGGATCTAAGTCATAGAATCATAGAATTGTAGAGTTGGAAGGGAATCTCCTTTCTTGTAACTTGAACCCATTGGTTCGAGGGCTACCCTATAGAGAAGGAAAAAACAAGCTCACTGCATGACAGCCCTTTAAATATTAATTTCCATGAGTTTACTCTGAATATGACTAACACTGGATACAAACCATTTTTTTAAAAAAAAGTACAACTAGTTTTTAATGTTTGTCTTTATATGCATTTTGTAAATGTATATTTTAGACTGCCTTTTGTAAACCGTTTAGAAGTATTTCTTTTTGGAGGGGGAGGAAATGGGTATAAATGGGTATAAAATGTTGTCCAACCACAAAAATAATAGCAGTGGGGTCCCATTCGGGTCCACAATACACACATGGAGAAGCAGCCAGTGAGAAGAAAACTGTCGTTGCTCAAGAAAACTATCTGCATTACCTTGGTGAATTTCAGAATATCTGCCATGCCATTCGATTCACCACTTTTTTTGGATTTCTGCTTGTTGGGATCCCTGAAATTAATTCCAGACATGAATTACAACCTGCCTTTCAGGGAAGGTTCCAGGTGGACAAGGGTCTTTCCCTCTTCCCTTAGGATCTGTGACTGCCTGGTCCCCTAGGGCAGTGTTTCCCAACCTTGTGCCTCCAGATGTTTTGGGACTACAACTCCCATCATTCCTGACCACTGGTCTTGCTAGCTAGGGATGATGGGAGTTGTAGTCCCAAAACATCTGGAGGCACAAGGTTGGGAAATACTGCCCTAGGGACCAGCTCAAGCCCATGGGGGGGGGAACCATCTCCTGCCCTTTTTGCCGGATAGGCATTTCGTCCACAAGGATTCCCCAAATTTCAACTCATTTCCACATGCTAATAAATGGAGTACAGAGGAGGGGCTATAACTGGGACAATTGTTGTGTGTGTGTGTGGCCACCTCCACAGCATACATTTAAAGCACTATGATACCACTTTCAACAGCCATGGCCTTCCTCCCAAAGAATTGTGGGGGCTGTAGTTTGTTAAGGGTTCTGAGAGTTGTTAGGAGACCCCCTATTCCCGTGCCTGAAGCTGGTTATACCGTAAGCATTTTGCCTGCATGGATTTGCTGCTGCCTTTGCTATGAACCAATGCATGATTATAAAGTAAGTAAATCTTTTAAAATTACTTTACAAGTTGTTGCCTGATTCATTGTTAAGCAGAGGAAGAAGGGGGAAGCCAGCTTACCAGTACTTCATAGCTGGACTTGCTCAAAACAAGGTTTCGCTGCCTAATTCCTATGCGTTTAATTTTGCTGCTAAGGATGGGGTTTTGAAACTCTCCTTAATCCACACATTTGGGGAAATGGAGGGATAAACGGCAATTAATATACCCTCTCCTACCTGTTAAAACCCACCCCATGCTGTCTTCCCTGCCACACATACACATATCCAGCTATAGGGTGCAGTAGCTTGTGGGTCTGTTTTTCTCTTCAGGCAACCCCCCCCCCAACTTATCTCACTTCAACCTCCGATGCAATTTACTTCCTTGAGAGGCAAAGGATTTCCGCGAATCACGGTGGTTGACATGCTGCAAGAGAGCCAACTGCCCAGGGCAAAGAGTGGGCTCTTGACTTACCTCTTGGTCATCCCAAGACATGCGATGATCGCACCCCGTAAACGTTAGCAGGGGGTGTTATAACTAACTGGTAGGCTGAGGTGGGTGGAGGGGCACGGTTGCAGCACCCCAGAATTCCTTTGCTTTCCTTACACGGGGGATTGCAGCCTCGGGACACCAACTCTGACAACACCAAACTTGAGATGACGGCCTCCGTTTCTCGAGGGCAAACAAGCCCTTAGGGGGCTCCATCCGTCCGCACGCACTCACATCTTTGCCCTCTGCCCTTCTCGGAAATACTTCTTGGAAAACTCCAGCATGTTGAAGGGGCCGCCTCGTGGGCCGATGTCCTTGGCGCCCTCAAAGCCTTCAGCACTCTCTGCGAATTCGCTCCCTGCCAGACACACCTGGGGGAAAGGAAAGGAGAGGCCCAGGGTGTTCGTCTCTTGGTTTTGTCGGGAATGTGTGGGCACAGCCTTTTTGATAAGGCCACAGGCCTATTGAAGCCCAGGTGGATCTGGGACTCTGCCTGCCTCTTTCCAGTTCTCAGTTCCCCTAATGCAGTGGCAATGGGTTTAGTGGCAGAGGGCTTGGGTGGCTTGCGAAGAAGGGGCATCCATCCAGGAAGGAGCGTCTCAACCCCCATCGTTCTGCCCGGACACTGAGGTCCAGCGCCGAGGGCCTTCTGGCGGTTCCCTCGTTGCGAGAAGCCAAGTTGCAGGGAACCAGGCAGAGGGACTTCTCGGTAGTGGCGCCCGCCCTGTGGAATGCCCTCCCATCAGATGTCAAAGAGAAAAACAGCTACCAGACTTTTAGAGGACATCTGAAGGCAGCCCTGTTTAGGGAAGCTTTTAATGTTTGATGGATTATGCTATTTCATTTTTCTGTTGGAAGCCGCCCAGAGTGGCTGGGAAAACCCAGCCAGATGGGTGGGGTATAAATAATAATAAATAATAATAATAATAATAATAATAATTATTATTATTATTAACAGATGCAGTTGCCCTTACAACGCAGATGCCAGAGTGGCTCAACGTCCCCTTGGGTCCAGTGGCTCAGAGGAAGATGCATCCGCTCTGCACAGCAAGGTTGGAGCAAGGTTCAATTGAATTAATTAATTGATTAAAACCTGAGACCCAGATGCAGCACGCATGCCCGCGCGCATGCACACACACACACACACACACACCAGTCTTCTCTGTCTGGCCCTCATAATTCTTTCCAGGCCACACCCCTCTAATGGAGAGGAATGGCACAGGGGAAACGGCCAAGGGGCTACTGTTGTTGCATCGCCAGTATCTGCCGCCTGAGGCAACTGCCTAATGGTAGGGCTGGACTTGCCCTGCAATTCTTCTCCCAAGATGAACAGCAAGGAGGAAGGGAGCATGGTGCTTTAGGGACAGCTTCCTGGCGGTCTTCCCTCTCTGGTCACCTTGGTGAGAGAGTGGTGGGCGTTGCAACGTTCCTGGGGCTTCCTTCCTCGCCCCGAATCCTGCTTCCCGCCTCGCTTTGAGGCCTGGCATGAGACACATGGCCACCCCCTCCACATTGCACTCGCCTCAGTCTTCTTGTCAAGCTCCTGAGCCACGGCTGCAGATGCAACAGCCACAGCCACTGAGGCCGGGACAGCCACTTTGGCCTGCTTGTCCTTGGGCTCCTCCTTCTTCTCCGTGGGCAGGTGGGTAAAATCTGGCGCTGCCACCGGCTGGACGCAATCGGCAGGGAAGAAGCCCGATTTCCCATAAATGGCGCCAAACTTCCATCCTACACCAGGAAGAAGGCATTGAGTTATATGCTGTCAATATCCGCTGCCCCCCCTTTCATGGTGGTAGAGCTGTTGCTGCTCCCTCTCAACATCAGGCCAAGGGATTTCATCTATCGTGGCAGAAAATGGAGACAGATAGAAGGAGCTGTGTAATTAAAGCTATGGTTTTCCCAGTAGTGATGTATGGAAGTGAGAGCTGGACCATAAAGAAGGCTGATCGCCAAAGAATTGATGCTTTTGAATTATGGTGCTGGAGGAGACTCTCGAGAGTCCCATGGACTGCAAGAAGATCAAACCTATCCATTCTGAAGGAAATCAGCCCTGAGTGCTCACTGGAAGGACAGATCGTGAAGCTGAGGCTCCAAGACTTGGGCCACCTCATGAGAAGAGAAGACTCCCTGGAAAAGACTGTGATGTTGGGAAAGACGGAGGGCACAAGGAGAAGGGGACGACAGAGGATGAGATGGTTGGACCCTGTTCTCGAATAGGGTTGCCAGACTCAATAGAGGACAGGACTTCTGTGCCTTTAATTGCCCTGCTCTGTTTTGAATCTGGAAACCTTAGAGAGAAACCAGAAGACACTTTGCTTGGAAATTAAACAAAGGGTCTGCTGGTTTCTCTTTAAGGTTTCCAGACTCAAAAGAGAGCAGGGCAATTAAAGGCACAGACGTCCTGTCCTCTATTGAGTCTGGCAACCCTATTCTCGAAGCTACCAACATAGTCTGACCAAACTGCGGGAGGCAGTGGAAGACAGGAGTGCCTGGTGTGCTCTGCTCCATGGGGGTCACGAAAAGTCGGACATGACTAAACGACTAAACAACAACAAGAAGGAGCCAGAGGAGAACTATGCCCCTAACAGGCAGTGGAAGAAGAAAGCCGTTTTTTCAGGGCTCAAATCCGCAGTGAGTCTTTTTCTTCTTCCTTCCCCCCCTTCCCCCTTCCCCCCCTTTTATTTTTGATTTTCGCAGTGGGTCTTGAACCTCCAGCCTTAGGGATGGCAAGTGGGCATACAGCTTTTATACTGCCTCTGGTCAAGAAGGGAACTGCATCAAATAGACCAAAGTAGGTTATGGGATAGTCCCTGGTCAGAGTTCCAGGTCAGATTTGCTTGAGCAACTGGGAGCCCCGAGCCCCATCTGCATGATACATTTAAAGCACCATTGCAAACAGTACTTTAAACACTTATTGCAAACAGCAGGGCCGGATTTAGATTTGATGAGGCCCTAAGCTACTGAAGGTAATGAGGCCCTTTATATGTCCAGCTGTCCTTTGTCAACAACAAATTGTCACTGTTTTTTGTGTTGGATATATGCTATATGGTAATTTATGGACCTAATAGGTATCTAAAGCCATTTGCACATAACAAAATATGTATTTTATCAAAGTAATTGTTGAACTGAAATACAATTAAGAAGAAGTATATTAATGGTGAAATACAATTAAGAAGAAGTATATTAATAGTGAAATAATTATTAAGCTCTAACTTAAAATGATGTAGGTTTTATTTTATCTTATATTTTGAAAATGTACATCCACGTTTTCTTCCCTTTATTTTTTTTTGGGGTGGCTTCCAAGAGAGTGTTTAGCTTACAGTATATGTAAATCCGGCCCTGGCAAACAGTCCTGGCTTCCCCAAAGAATCCTGGGAAGTGGTGTGCCTTAAGGGTGATGTGAGTTGTTAGGAGACGCCCATTCCCCTTCCAGAGCTACAATTCCCAGAGCTCCCTGGGAAGAGGGATTGACAGGTGAACCACGCTGGGAACAGAAGCTCTGTGAGGTGAATGAGGGGTCTCCTAACTCACATCACCCTTAATGAACGACAGCTCCCAGAATCCTCGGAGGGAAGGCACAGCTGTTAAAAGTAGTACGAGGGTGCTTTAAACGTATAGTGCAGGTGGGACCCTGCCCTTGAGGGAAGGAACACGCGAAGTTGCCTTGTGCCATGTCTGTGATCTGCCACTGAGCAAGAGCAGCATGCATAGGCCACTTTTTAGCGTACAGGAGTCCGTTTGCCCAGGAGAGAGAGAAAGGCCACCACACACAGGAGACAGGGGGACAGGACACATCACAGCACGCAAGAGCCACCCACCAAAATCCTGGGTGCCCTTCTTCACATCCTCAAGGAGCATCACTTTCTTCCGCACCACGCAGCCGAAATAGCGGTCTGTGGGGACGGGAGAGTCACGGCGGTGTCAAAGGAGGGCACGGAAGAGCCTCTTAACCTAGCCCCGGGCAGGCTCCCAGATTCACAGAGCAGGTGAGCCAGGGACCAGCCTTGATCCTCTGTTGCACCTGCCATTATCCGGCTGCATTCGGCACCAGCCCCTCGTATGTTGTGGCTGCATGCATCCCACCTCTCTGCACAATACGGCGAGGGAGGAATTTGGCTTGGGCTCGCACCACAACACGGGACAAGACACGCACTGAAATCCGTTTGAACTGATTGCGCTGCTCCGAATTTTGCGGAACGGTTATCCGTCCCAAAAGGTGTGTGCAAAAAATGCGGATGTATTCTGGAGAAAGTCTGCATACCGTATATTAGTGAAAATAATGCAGAAAAAAATGGATTGCACCATGTAAATGGCTTGCAAAAACGTGCAGACTGTTCAAAACTGCATATGGAAAAAGAGAAACATAGACTGAAATGCTCATGATTTTTTGTGTTGCTTCCCATCCTCCCCCCACAGACTTCCTGCTGGTCTCTCACCTTGATCCAAGCCTTCCATTGGCCGCAGGCAAATGATGTCTCCTTTATGGAATCGTAAGAGGCTTTTATCGTCTGTAATATGGTTCTTGATCGCAACCATGTACTGTGAATCCTAGAAGGGGGGAAAGGCAATGGGTGGGTGGCGGGGGGAGCAGGGGTACAAGGTGCTCCCAAAGAAAGGGTCTCTGCTATATCTTTTTACCTTCTTGAGTTCGTTGAGGAAATAGTCAATCAGTGCCTTAATCTGGGCAGCTTTGGGGGAGAAAAGGATGAGCTTCTCGTTGGTGAGGTTGACCTCCAGCATGTTCTTCGAGCCGGTGGTCACAAAGAGGATATCGCCGTAGCTGTGGCAAAAGGAAAATGGGGTTCATTGCCAAGCTTGGAGGTCAAGCTTGGTGCTGAAGGTGAATCCAGGAAAGGCGCATTTGGATGATGGTACTGATGACCTTCCTCCAGGGTTCTCAGAGGGGAATATGGGGGGCACTGCTGCAAAGGGAGAGGCTCCGTCTGTGGACTGAGGGCATTGTCAGGGAATGGCCCAGGGTGAAAGTTCAGGGCCTTTTGTGCTGGGGCCCCAGATGTCCTGCCCCCTTTTCCCCCAGGGCAGCTGGGTGCACTGCAATGTGGACTGCTGGTGAGACCCCCAACTACCCACCTGTTAAATGGTAAGGTAAACGGTAAAGGACCCCTGGACGGTTAAGTCCAGTCAAAGGGGACTATGGGGTTGCGGCACTCATCTTGCTTTCAGACCGAGGGTCACAGTGCTGTCAACTGTCCCATTTTTTTGTGGGAAATTCCCTTATTCAGCGCCCTTACTTTCATATCTGGGAGTTGACAACCCCATAGGATTCCTTATCTTCGAATCCAGGGCTTGACAGCTATGCCGAGGGAGTTGGCATTTGTCCACAGACAGCTTTCCGGGTCATGTGGCCAGCAGGACTAAACTGCTTCTGGCGCAACGGAACACCGTGACAGAAACCAGAGTGCACAGAAACGCCGTTTATCTTCCCGCTGCAACAGTACCTACTTTATCTACTTGCACTGGTGTGCTTTCGAACTGCTAGATTGGCAGGAGCTGGGACAGAACAACAGGAGCTCATTCCGTCACAGGGATTCGAACTGCCAACCTTCTGATCTGCAAGCCCAAGAGGCTCAGTGGTTTAGACCACACAGCGATGAGCTATAGCCATTCCCCTACAAGCCGAGTTGGATCTTTGGTCCATCTAGCTCAGTGCTGACTACACTGATTGGCAGCGGCTCTCTAGGGTGTTTCAGGCAGGAGGGTCTCCCATCCTTACCTGGAGATGCCATGGATTGGTCCTTTTGCATGCAAACCAGGTGCTCCACCACCAAGCTACACAGCCCTTCCCTGATGCTGCCAGCTGCTGAGACCCACTCCCCACTAAACCTACCCACATTTCCCTGACCTTCACCTTTCCATCTCCTCCCAGGGATCCCAGCCAACCCTGCAGCCTCACCTGTAGCCCCGCAGCACCCGGAGCTGCTCCCCAGGCAAATTGGTGCCCTTGACCAGCCGCAGCAGTTTGATCCCTGTGTCAGACACAGCCAGGATCTGCACTCCGGTGCCCACACTGCCCTGAAAGGAGCAAGACAGCCGTTAGGTGTGGCATGGCTCAGCCCACACAGGGAGGGTGAACCTGGAGAGCAAAGGGCATCTAAACAGAGAGCAATGCTTCGGATGAAGGACGGCATGCAAATTTAATAATTAATAATAAAATAAGTAAGTGATTTAAAAAGCACTGAGCCGTTTACAAAAAAAATGGACACTAAAATTGCAGATAGAATCAGGTGTTAAAAAGAAGTTAGCCAAAACAAATAAAAAGAGAGAACAGGTTGTTCTCTTGTTATGTGTTCAGGCCCTCAGAGTTTGTGGGTGTTGGGACACCCATAATTCCTGGAATTAATCAAAGTTAGAATTAATCAATGTTTGATTAAAACTGCGGCAAACACTGCTGGTTTAAGGATAACAACCCAGCCCATCTTGACATAGCTGGGTGGAGATAAGCCATCAAGAAACAAAGGCTAAAAGGGCCAGTTATTAGAGCACCCACAAGGCAGAAGACTTTGTTGGACATTGGGGGGGGGGGTTGCCAGGGTTACAGGAGGCAATGATGTAAGTGCAGGGGGAAGCCATGTTTGGCAAAGGCTCCTGGGAGGAAGAAGGAGCAGGCAGAAGCCATATCAGCTGCCAGGAACAAAGAGACACAGAGATGGCTGGTTGGCTGCCTTTGAATCCAGTGCTGCGCTTCTGTCGGACACAAGCCCCTCTTGAGATGTGAATGCTGGAAATCCCTCCACTGTAGACTCAGGTTGTATGTATGTGTGTAAACCAAACGATGTATCATAAAGACACCATAGTCTACACTGTGCCTCAAACCCTGGTTAAGGGCCAAAACCCCTGAAATGTTGCATCACTCAGAGATTGGGGTGGCTGGTAATAATATATTACAATATATTGTGTCTAATGTACATGTCTGGGTAGACTTGCTTAAACAAAATTATTTTTAACGGATACCAACAGCAGTACAGCAAAGGTGCCTGCCCAGTTTCAATGGGTCGTGAGCTTCAAAGTTTGGCTTTATGCTGGCTGTTTAAATTGTTTTATTCTCTTTCCAGTTTCTGCCTGGTTCTGAACTCCTCACCCTGTTTCTGAACTCCTGAATTGTGGCTTCTGGCCTCTGTGTCTGATGCTGAGCCTGTTCTGTTACCCACCTGAATAAAGGTATGTTCCTTGCTCACAAGAGGCTCTGTCTGCATGTCTTGGGTGGGAGCACGACAGACTGTGTCTAAAGCAGTAGATCCTGTCCTATGACAGAGATGGGGAACCCTATGGACCCCCAGATGTTGTTGGACTCCAGTTCCCATCAGCCCCAGTCAGCATGGCCAATGGCCAGGCATGATGGAAGTTGGAGTTCAGCAACATCTAGAAGGCACCAGGTTCCCCGTACCTGTTTCGTCTACTCAGTTTGTCTGGATTTAAGCGGATCCCACAGAAGATTTTTTTTTTTTTTTGCTGCAATAAGGGTGCACATGTGGATGCTTCTTACCGTAGCAGGGAAAAGGCGAGAGAAATACACTTCCCAGCCATCCCGGGCAACGCTGATGATCTCCTTCTTGACGCTTTCATCGGCCACCGGACTAAAGGAGTCCAGCTTGTTTTCCGCTGAGGAAAGAAACAGAGGCTGGCTTTACACCACTCTCGGATCCCACAAGATCCCTCAGTTACTTGTGCGTCAGAGAATGGGCAAGCCTAAGTTAATGGCAGGACTTTGGCTAGCAGGAATAAGTCCTGCCTTTGAGGAAGAACCCTGTTTGAATAGGCTACAGGGGGCCCATTTTTAATCTAGCCACATATCCTTCCCACAATAGCCAACCAGATGATTTCAGAAGTCCACGGGTTCACAGGAAGGCCAGAGTTTGGCCAAAACAACTACCATTCAAAGATATACTGCCCTTGAACATGAGGCTCCATTTAGCCTTCGTGGCTGGCTGCCACTAACAGACCTAGCCCCCATGACAGGAATGGGGAAACTTTGGCCCTGCCGATGTTGTTGGGTTCTACTTCCTATCTGCCCCAGCCAGCAAAGCCAATGCAGCCAGGGATGAGAAAGGTGAACAGTTTCTCGAAGACCACAGGGGCCCATCCCAACTTTATGAATCTGTCTCATGTCCTTCTAAAGCCTTCTAAGACTGCAGACACTAGCACATATTGTGGCAGCGAATTCCATAATTTAAGTAGGTGTTGTGGGAACAACACACACCTTTGTTTGTCCTGAATCTACGCCCAATCACTGGATGACCCCATAGCTATTGCATTATGAGAAATGGAAAATAACTTCTCTCTCTCTCTCTCTCTCTCTCTCTCTCTCTCTCTTCCTTCCTTCTTATTTCTCCCCCCCGCCCCCTCGCCACTTCCTCCACACCATGCAAATTATTATAAACACATATTTATATGAATATAAATGTTTATTCCCTTGTCCCATCGTTCTGCCCGGACACTGAGGTCCAGCGCCGAGGGCCTTCTGGCGGTTCCCTCGCTACAAGAAGCCAAGTTTCAGGGAACCAGGCAGAGGGCCTTCTCGGTAGTGGCACCCACCCTGTGGAATGCCCTCCCACCAGAAGTCAAAGAGAACAACAACTACCAGACCTTTAGAAGGCATCTCAAGGCAGCCCTGTTTAGGGAAGCTTTTAATGTTTGATGGATTTCTGTATTTTAATATTTTGTTGGAAGCCGCCCAGAGTGGCTGGGGGAACCCGGCCAGATGGGCGGGGTATAAATAATAAATTATTATTATTATTATTATTATTATTATTATTATTATTATTATTATTATTATTATTATGTCCCTCCTTGGATCCTCTTGAACACATGGGCTGACCTTTTTTTCTGGAACTCATTTCAGGTCTATGGCTTTATGTTGCCCTGGGGCAGGATTGGGGAGGGAGGAGCCAAACGTAACGAGCCACCCCAGCTGAAACAAGAAGAGTTACCGAAAAGGGCCTTCATGCGGAGTCTCTCCTCCTGAGTGATGCGTATGCAGGCCTCGGACAAGGTATCGTTGAAGATCTGCAAGGAGAAACGCATTGCGTAAGCCTTCCCCAACCTGGTGCCCTCCAGATGTTTTGGATGCTGGATCCCATCAGCCCCAATGAGTTGGCACCCAAAACATCTGAAGGGTACCAGGAAGGCTCCTTTAGAAGTAGCAAAACTTTAGGAGTTCAGCAAGACAACCCTGTGCTGGATCAGACCAATGGCCCATCTAGTCCAGCATCCTGTTCTCACAGTGGCCAACCAGATGCCTGTGGAATGCTCTCCCCAGGAAGGCTCAACTGGCATCTTCACTGCATATCTTTAGGTGCCAGGTGAAAACATTCCTCTTCTCCCAGACCTTTGGTCAAGTAAACAATCTTATTACCTTTCAAACCAGGAGGTGGGGTGGGGTGGGGTATTGTTTTGTATGTTATTACGTTATGCATTTTTGTGTTTTTATACTGCAAACCGCCCTATGATCCTTGGATGAAGGGCAATATATAAATTTAATAGTTCATCATCATCAACAACATGGGATCACACTTCACCGCCCCGATACCATCATGAGCACAAGTAACCATGAATGCACAATATTAAGGACATTTGGAAGGGCCCTCAGAGAGGAGCATAGCTGCCAAGTCTCCCGTTTTCCCCGGGAAACCCCCGTTTTTACTTACCTTTTCCCGGTGGTGCCCTGTATCACTTCGCCTCCCGTTTTTCTCCGTTATTTTCTCCTGCCGGCGGCCATTTTTTTCTGATTTGCCCTTCTATGGGCACAAAAAATGGCTACCGCCGGCTTCAAAAGTCGCATCTACGCATGACCGGAAGTGCATAGATGCGACTTCCGGTGTTGGCGGTGACCATTTTGGTGCCCATAGATGGACGGGGCGACACTGGAAGTTGCGTCGACACACTTCCAGTCATGCGTAGAAGCTACTTTTGAAGCCGGCGGTGGCCATTTTTGGTGCCCATAGAAGGGCAAAGCGATACCGGAAGTTACGTCGACGCAACTTCCGGTGTCACACGGCTGCCGGTCCCGGATTCTGCAGTCCGGGACTTGGAAGGTAAGGAGAGGAGGCCGAGGTGAAACTCTCTCAGGTCACGTGTGGCTGTGTGCATTGCAAGGGACCCAGGTTGCACCTCTTGGTAAAAGGAAGGACCTAAGGAACAGCCCCGTCAAAGCAGTCGGTAGCAGAACCGCAATCTCACCTGCCGGAAAAGGAGATCTAGCACAAGAGGGTTGTTGATGCTGTCCTTGGGGTAGAAAACCTGCCAGGAAAGAGAGCAGAAGGTGACCAGGGAGAGAGCAGAACCACCCTAAGAGCACTGATGGAACAGACCAAGGTGCATTCATCTAAGTCAAGGGTGGGGAGACATTTTTAGCTCGAGAGCCGCATTCCCTTCTGATTAACCTTCACAGGGCCACAGGGCAATGGTGGGCGGGGCCAGAAGAGAAAGTGGGGGAGGGGGAGAGGAACAAATGTACATTTTATTTTTCTCCAGTCTTTATACACCCTTCTCTATCCTCCACCCAAGTAAACGTGCCGCAGCTTATGTAGAGGGAGGGCGCTCCACAGGGCTCCACAGGGTGGGTGCTCCACAGGGCGGGTGCCACTACTGAGAAGGCTCTCTGCCTGGTTCCCTGTAACTTCCCTTGTTACAGGGAACCCACCCCCTTGTTCATGAGGAAAAGGAGAGGGCAGCCTTACTGAGAGGAAATACCTCTTTCCTGAGATAGATTTTCCAAGAGACATTGCGGTATGCATAGAACTCCTCACTGCAACGACGGTGAAGCCGCGTCTGGATGAGTTCATCCTCAGATGATAGTTCACGTGAGACCGACACTAGAAAAGAGGAATTCATCAGTAGCTGTGCTGGAGAACAGCCTGCCCCCCCCGGGCTCTCTGTTAAGAAAAGGCCACACCCCACACCCAAGAAGCCATGGTAGATCACACAAGTATCATGTCTGAGGCCTGGTTTAGCCAAAGCATGGTTTGCTTGAATGTCCAAACCCAGCCCAGTAGACTAACCATGGTTTGCTTTCTGGCAACAAACAAAGCCATGGTTTACTGTTGGCTCACAAACCATGGTTTGTTTTAACTATGGTACTGCATTATGTCTGAAACCAACAGCCTTGCTTAACCACCGTTTGTTTGGCACCCCCACGCCAGGTGCTCTCCAAGCTAAAGAGGCATGAGTAGCTGAAAAACAGAGCATTTACACAGGAGGGAGAAGTAAAAGATGGCACCTCCCACCTGAACTTACTTACTTCATTTTGCTGCATGTGAACACCAGGCCTCAGGCAGGCCAAGAGGCAGTTCACCCAGTCAAGGAATCAAGCACAGAGAACACAATGCCATTCTTTACCTGGAGAGGCCTCAGGGAAAGATCTGGTGATGGCGGGTGGCGGGCGGATGCTAGAGGACACAGCCATCCTGGCAAAAGTCACAGGCTTCACCCTGGCTACTGCCTCCTTGGCTCCCAACTCCCTGGTGACCTGCAAGAAAGCCAATCCTCACATCACACAGCCGCAAACCTGAGTTGGCACTCAGAGCATGTTCAGCAGGAACACTGCCGGTCCTGGTTTGCCAACAAGCAACACACATGAGGCCGGCACTTTTACAGTCTGCTTTCCTAGGTGGGTCCCTAGATCAGAACTGGGGAACCTCCTTCAGCCCAAGCGCCACATTCCCTTCTGGGAAGCCTTCCAGGAGACAGGTGCCAGTGGTGGGTTGGGCCAGAGACAAGTGTGGGTGGAGCAAGGGATACAAATTTCACCTTGGTGCAGTAGACGTAGTTTCTGCACACACAGCTCTCTATTCTCCATGCAAGCAAGCAAAAGGCATTGTTATCTTGAGTTCAAGATACATTCCTGCCAGGTTAAAACACTCAAGGGGATGTAAATCTATGACAGTGACTGGTGTGTGGAGAGAATTCCAAGGACCAGATGGAGAGGACTGGAGGACTGCATTCGCATATGCACAATAAGAATTATTAATTTTATTATTATTATTATTATTATTATTTATATACCACCCTTTCTCAGTAGACCGCAGGGCAGTTTAGAACCCACCACAGAAATATACTGCATAATGTAAAACCTATGCAACGTAAAAGCAAAAAACAATTACGTAAGCACAATTACAACTGGGGCAACCCAGTCAGAAAGGTAGGGCAAAAGGAAAACCACAGCAGCAACAATTACAATAAGGAGTATGTAACAAAATACAAATTTTCTTAGCAGCAACAGCACAAAAGTAGGATAAAATCTGCAGCCAGGTATCCAAAATATAAAGGTCACACACAGCTACAGAATCTTCTCGTCAAGGTAGCTCTTAGTCCTGGCCACCTACAGAAAACGACAGACCCTCCCGCTCTCCCACCCCAGGAGCTTTCCTTTCCTTGTCTCCTCACCCTGGGAAATCTCTGCTTCCCTGCCTTTCACTCCCGGTCCTTCCAGCAGCTCTCTGCCGCTTCCATGCGGTAGCAGACCTTGGCTCCTCAATGGTGTCCCAGAAGAGGAGACAGTAGAGGGATACGTCCCTTTGGTGTCTCACCTTCGAGGCGACTTCCACTGACATTGTCCCATCACGGAGCAGCCCACTGCCTGCAGCACACCTGGCTTTCCTCTCCTCATCCTGAAACAGACCCTCAGGGTGGGTCGAGCCCAGTTGGGCTGGCCGGCACCACATAGATACAGACAACTGACGCTTCCTCACAAAGCATTCTGTTTCCCTAATCCACGAGGCGGCCCTCCTGCCTTCCTCTGATGCATGCTCTCAGGCCGCCCCCAACCATACCGGAGCAGGCCGCGCTGGTGCCTCCGTGGCTGCCAGCTGTCCTTTCAGGATCATCAAGGCTTCCTCGTGGGGATCCATTTTCTTCACAAATACTTTCCCGCCTTCCTTCCTGCAAAGAAATGCGAGGTGTATAGAACCACCAAGGGATTTATGCAAGCACTCCCCTCCAGCTATCTAACAGAACCCTCACAAGCACTGTCTTGAGAGTTTCAAGGTGGTGAAGCAAGCCGGTGGTTGACGGCTGCCCTGAGAGACTTACAACTTCGAAGCTGGAAGAATAAACACCCGCCGTCTATTACACCATGGTCTGAGGACCTCACTGCCCCCAGCCACATTCAGACATATCTCATATAGGCATCCATTTCGGGTGTCTGTTATTATTTACTGGTAATATTATTTCTGAAGGACACTCCCTAGCCAAAAGAATGCGCACAGCATTTATTGTCTAAGCTGACAGTTCCAGCAGTTTCCACAGCTCCAAATACCCATGCACACCAGTTTAGCGTCTAGGCAGCTATTCCCAGGTCGTTGCTTTATGGAGCAGCTGCAAAAGCAGGGGACCACTCCCCCTCCACCAAATTTATGTACCTTCCTCAGCTGGGCTGCAGGCGCATACCCGGAGACCTCACCTGTGTGACAGCTGTCTCTGTTCTGCCCTTTTCAATCCCCTCCTGGTTCTGCGAGACAGCGGTGCAGGAGAGGGTGGGGAAGTGCCTGGCCCTTCACTTGCCCGACCTGCCTCTTTCTCCTCTTCTTCCAACTCATCCTGTGCTCCACCCTCAAGGTCTGAAGCTTCCCCTGCCTTTGACTCTTGCCTCCTGGTCCCCACAAATCACTGGCCCCCTCTGCCAAGTCAGACACCAGCCCCCCTTCCCCCCGGTGTGCACCCTCCAGCGTCCTGCCAGTCCCTGACATTATTTGCCCCTGTAGGTTCCATGTCAGCATGAGCTGGCACAACTACGTGTCTCTGGGGCCTAAAGACTGGGAGCGGTGACTGCTTTCAAGAGCCTGGATCTGACCTGGTGGGTTCTGGGATGCGTGCAGGTTGCTGGTACTGCTTGATAATGTTGCGGATGTTCTGCGTCGGCTCCGGAATGTATTCCGAGTTCAGCTTGGAGTGGCGGACAAGCTCACCAGCACGCAGCCTGGAGGCAGGATCTACACAAGGAGGGACAGAAAAAGAAGTGAGAAAACAGTGGCCTGTTTGTGTAAAGTGTGGGTTGGGGTGCTTCAGGCCCCGGGGGCCACATGCTGCCCTCCAGGCCTTTCTCTCTGGCTCTCTGAACTCTCTCCAGTCCACACCCAGCCATGCCTTGCACCCCCCCCAACATGTTTTTGTCTGGCTAGCATGTGCCATTGAACTCTGATAATGCCTCTCTGTTTGCCTGACCTGGGGGGGGGGGGAGAGAGAGAGAGAGTAAGTGTCAGTAGAAAATAAGTCTACTGTGCAAAGGTAAAAATGGCATTTGTTGCTCTGCCTGTTTTTGCCTCTGGCCCCAGCCACCCCAGCCACCACTGGTCAAAACAGAAACTCCTTACCAGATTTCTGAAAGAGTGGCATGTCTTGTGTAAGGCTCGGTGATGCTGCAGTGCCGTCTGCCATCCCTTTCTCGCCTTCTCTCTGCCAGGGAGGGGGTGAAATTAAACACTGTGATGAGTCGCAGCCTCAGAATTCTGGAGCTGGGAGCTAGAACAAAATCTAGAACAGTACTCTTGAGCCACCTAGTCCAAACTGAGACCATTCTCAAGGCCTTTCTTGGATCTTCTCCCCACACTTAAAAGCCATTCCTTGAATATCTGGGTGTGCCTAGAGCCCCTCCTGAAACTGCTCCCCACCCTCCCCAGCTCCACCAAACCTGGTCCATTGCTCTACCGCAGAACTGTGGATTTGAAGACCTGCCGTTCCCGACTGGGCACGCAGCTTGAAAAACACACAAACAAAACCCAGTGGCGATGGCCAGGCCAGCTTTGGAGGTGAGTGAAATGAATACGGGCAGAGAGATATCCAGTGTCGGGCAGCTCGAGGTCACCTAAAGGAGGGCACAAAGATTTCAGCAAAAGCACCCAGTGTCTCAGAGGAGGTGAGGGAAGCAGCTTCTGGGCTGCAAGGGCATCAAGGACAGGGCACAAGCCAGACCTGTGCAACCTTCTAGGGTTGTCATCAAAGGCTGGCATAACTGTCGAGGAGCCACACCAGAGCAGGGGAACCCACTGGCACAATCCCCCTGCACATGCTCTTCTTCTTCGCCACTACAACTTGCTTGCTCACCTGGCCCTTGTTCTGGCTTGGCAGGGATTACAAGGGTGGCGTTATGGATTGGTGAGGCTATCCCGAACATGCAAGGAAGTCAATCCCAATTGTTGGAGGACATGCACAGTCAAAGGTACATATTACTATATGTGGTGGTGTCGTGACATCATCAAACCCTTTTGGAATGCTGTCTTCAAAGAAATAAGCCTGATATACAACAAAACAATTGAAATGTTCCCTGCACAAGCACTACTTGGGCTTAGGATCCCGTCTGCTCATGATTATCCTAAAGACGACCTCTTAAACTTTCTATTGACTATTTCCATATGGGTGCTGGAAATCTGGTATTGGGCTGAAGATTGATTCTTAGTGTAACAGAGTATGGTGAATAGCATGGCTGAGAAACTAACAGGTCAGTTGAAGCTGGGTATGTTTAGCCTGGAGAAGAGAAGGTTAAGGAGTGATATAATAGCCATGTTCAAATATATTAAAGGATGTCATATAGAGGAGGGAGAAAGGTTGTTTTCTGCTGCTCCAGAGAAGAGGACACGGAGCAATGGATTCAAACTACAAGAAAGAAGATTCCACCTAAAGATTAGGAAGAACTTCCAGACAGTAAGAGCTGTTTGAAAGTGGAATTTGCTGCCAAGGAGTGTGGTGGAGTCTCCTTCTTTGGAGGTCTTTAAGCGGAGGCTTGACAGCCACCTGTCAGGAATGCTTTGATGGCGTTTCCTGCTTGGCAGGGGGTTGGACTGGATGGCCCTTGTGTTCTCTTCCAACTCTATGATTCTATGATTCTATGAGCAGCAAAGGGCAAGCACAATCCATATTCCTTTTATAGGTAAAGGTAAAGGACCCCTGGACGGTTAACTCCAGTCAAAGGCGACTATGGGGTTGCGGTGCTCATTTCACTTTCAGGCCAAGGGAGCTGGCATTTGTCCTCAGGCAGCTTTCCGGGTCATGTGGCCAGCAGGACTAAACTACTCCTGGCGCAACGGAACACTGTGACGGAAACCAGAGTGCACAGAAACGCTGTTTACCTTCCCGCCACAGCGGTACCTATTTATCTACTTGCACTGGCATGCTTTCGAACTGCTAGGTAGGCAGGAGCTGGGACAGAGCAACAGCAGCTCACCCCGTTGTTCAGATTTGAACCGCCAACCTTCTGATCAGCAAACCCAAGAGGCTCAGTGATTTAGACCACAGCGCCACCTGCATTTCTTTTATAACATATGGCAGATGTTTATTGAATACATAAATTGTTCAGACTGTGGCAGGAATCCACCCAGCACTTGTGGATTCTCTTAGACTAGGCATCCCCAAACTGCAGCCCTCCAGATGTTTTGGCCTACAACTCCCATGATCCCTAGCTAACAGGACCAATGGTCAGGGAAGATGGGAAATGTAGTCCAAAACATCTGGAGGCCCGAAGTTTGGGGATGCCTGTGACTTAGACCAATCCAATGAAACTTTAACACATGGCATGGTAAAAGTCTGTAATTTTATCAGCACAAGTTATTTGTTGTTTACTGTTGTAACAATTTTTTTCTCAAAATTTATCTTCTGTACCATGAAAATAAATAAAAGCAGTATTATTATTATTATTTAAAAGGGAAGGTTATAGGGTTTGTTATTCTGACTGGTGTGTAATTGGAATTCAGAGTTAAAAGTAAATTACCAAATAATCAATTCTAGCATGCAAGGGGCCAACAAAATAATATAATTTGGCATCTGAACAATTGGCATTATTAATTGTATTATAATTTGGTATTGTGACAATGAGGCTTTTATTGGGTTGTTGTAATTGAAAACTAATAAAATTATTACACAAAAATAAATAAATAAATATAAAAGGAAGGAAGAAACAGCTATGGGCAAGACAGAGGCATAGTAGCTGTCCTTCCCTGCTTCCTTAGTGGCTAAGGAAGTAGGTGGCAGAAATGAAGAGGGGAAGCAGCAGTGGCGGCAGCAGTTGCTAATCATGACAGTGATGACGTAGATCAGGCTTCCTCAACCTCAGCCCTCCAGATGTTTTTGGCCTACAACTCCCATGATCCCTAGCTAGCAGGACCAGTGGTCAGGGATGATGGGAAATGTAGTCTCAAAACATCCGGAGGGCCGAGGTTGAGGAAACCTGACGTAGATAGACAGAGGGTGGGGGCCACTCCAACATTTGGAGGAGGCACTGCAACCAGTGATGCACTGGGAAAAAATGCAGCTCTGTGCACTGCCAGCTATGTCTTGTGCTCAACAACCATCTCTGGGTGACAGAGGGCCGTGTAGTGGTTAAGAGCGGTAGACTCGTAATCTGGTAAACCGGGTTCGTGTCTCCGCTCCTCCACATGCAGCTGCTGGGTGACCTTGGGCTAGTCACACTTCTCTGAAGTCTCTCAGCCCCACTCACCTCACAGAGTGTTTGTTGTGGGGGAGGAAGGGAAAGGAGAATGTTAGCCGCTTTGAGACTCCTTCGGGTAGTGATAAAGTGGGATATCAAATCCAAACTCCTACTCCTCCTCTTCTTCTTCTTCTTCTTCTTCTTCTTCTTCTTCTTCTTCTTCTTCTTCTTCTTCTTCTTCTTCTTCTTCTTCTTCTGCCACTGACCAGAGAACCAAGAACCCCAGGCATCTTCTTTGCATCTCATCACCTGTACACATAAGAGACTCACCTGGAGAGGTAGGCCCCCATGAGGCCCGGCATCATAGGTGCTGCTCCTCTGGGTCCTGGAAGGGCTTCTGTGCTGGGGAGACCTGGGGCTGGAGTCCTGGCATGCGCTGAGTGAGGTTGCACCGGCCAACGCTGCTACAGCGGCCTGCTGCCGTCGGCGGAGAGCCTCCACTTGGGCCATGTGTTGAGCCTGCCCCAGAGAGAAAGAGCAGGGGTTAGGGTTGCCACCCTTCTTTTTCCAGCAGGGCTCCTGCGCTTTTAACAGCAGGGCCCCAAGTGGCAGTTAAAGGTGCGGGAACCCTGACGGAAAAGAGAGAGTGGCCAGTTTTAAAAGGCACATCCTATGATCCCAGGGAGAAAAAGCAAAAGGAAGGAAGGAAGGACCATTGTGGGTGCACTTAGATGTCACAGAAATGAGGTTAAGAAGACTGTTTGTTAGTCTGCTGAGCATGTCACTTGTGAATGCTGTACATGGGGAAACAGAAAGCAGGACAAGGTGCTGGGTCAGAACTGGAAGCACAGTTTGTCAAACGTAGGAATGCATGGCCCTTTTATGGCATCACTTCTATAAGATGGCTCATTCCTTATCCAGACCCTTGAACGATGCCATCTTCCCCCATGTATGACTCCTGAGTCCTGCCTTTACTTACCAGAAGCAACTCCTGCTGGTTACGGAAAGCTTGCTGCGCCAACAGCAAGGCCTCATTTGTTGCTGCTGCGGGGAATAGAAACAAGGCCAGTTATTGTGTGGTATACAGACGCAGTTAATAAGGACTTTTCACAAAGGTAGGATGACGGGTGCTGTGGTCAGGGAGAGATATACAGTAGCTCAGGGCAAGAGCATCTGTTTGACATGCAGAAGGTTGTAGGTTCAATCCCAGCTAATATCTGTATCAAATTTGACTTGATTTTATAAATGTGTGATTAAAGTTGTTTTTGTATCTATAAAGCGGTTTTTAAATGTCTTGCATATGTAAATGTTTCTGCTTTTTCTTTTATATCCAATTGTTCTATATAAGTTTTTATTGCATTGTACATTGCTTTGGGAAGCCTAATGGGAAGTGATTCATAAACGAAACGAATCATTGTCATCTTGATGTTCCTTGGATGTTTCAAAGGTGTCCTAGGACAGAGAGCACCCCTCCCTAGGATTGGCGTAGCCAACATGCGCCTCTTCCAGATCTTGTTGGACTACAACTCCCAGCCCCCTGTCCATTGGCAATGCCAACTGGGAGCAACAATCCAACAGCTTCTGGAGGATTCTGGGAGGCACCAGATCGGCTGCCCCTGCTCTAGGAAGATCAGGCTTTGAAGAAATCGCCAAAGGAGGCTCTCTCTCGATTTTTCTCCATGGGAACAATTCCACATCCATTGTTTCACAGCTGACCTCACTTTGGTTGTTCACCGTTTGGCCATGGAAAGCAGCCCTGCCCACACTCACCGGCTGTTTGGGGTTCCTCAGCTGGTACACCGTCTCCATTGCTCTGGCCTCCATTCCCCGCACCGATCTGGCCTCCTCCCTTCATCCTGTGGGAGACGGCAGACGGCCTCTCCAGTTCCTGGGCCAGGACGGAACAAATAATAATAATAATAATAACAATAACAACAACAACAACAAATTTTTATTTATACCCCGCCCTCCCCAGTCAAAACCGGGCTCAGGGCGGCTAACACCATTAAAATTACAATAAAACATAAAAAGCAATTAATTAAAATACAGATTAAAATACAATATTAAAATTTAAAATGCAGCCTCATTTTAAGTACAGTAGTCCATAAATCCAAACCACGAGGGAGGAAAAACACAGGGGTCAGACTAAGTCCAGCCCAAAGGCCAGGCGGAACAGCTCTGACTTGCAGGCTCTGCGGAACGATGACAAATCCCGCAGGGCCCTGGTCTCCTGTGAAAGAGCGTTCCACCAAGTTGGGGCCAATACTGAAAAGGCTCTGGCCCTAGTAGAGGCCAATCCAGCCACCTTATGGCTCGGGATCTCCAGAATATTGTTGTTTGTGGACCTTAAGGGAGAGGCGGTCCCGTAGGTACGAGGGTCCCAAGCCGCATAGGGCTTTAAAGGTCAAAACCAGCACCTTAATACCCAGCTCTACCTCTCTTTCAAATCAGAACCAGTGAAGGCAGTGAAGGTCCTGTTTGAGTGCCTGGAGGCGGTTGGAGGATGGATGGTGGCTAACAGATTGAGGTTGAATCCTGACAAGACAGAAGTACTGTTCGTGGGGGACAGGAGGCGGGCAGGTGTGGAGGATTCCCTGGTTCTGAACAGGGTAACTGTGCCCCTCAAAGACCAGGTGCGCAGCCTGGGAGTCATTTTGGACTCACAGCTGTCCATGGAGGCGCAGGTCAATTCTGTGTCCAGGGCAGCTGTCTATCAGCTCCATCTGGTACGCAGGCTGAGACCCTACCTGCCTGCAGACTGTCTAGCAAGAGTGGTGCATGCTCTAGTTATCTCCCGCTTGGACTACTGCAATGCGCTCTATGTGGGGCTACCCTTGAAGGTGACTCGGAAACTACAACTAATCCAGAATGCGGCAGCTAGACTGGTGACTGGGAACGGCCGCCGAGACCACATAACACCGGTCTTGAAAGATCTACATTGGCTCCCAGTACGTTTCCGAGCACAGTTCAAAGTGTTGGTGCTGACCTTTAAAGCCCTAAATGGCCTCGGTCCAGTATACCTGAAGGAGCGTCTCCACCTCCATCATTCTGCCCGGACACTGAGGTCCAGCACCGCGGGCCTTCTGGCAGTTCCCTCGTTGCGAGAGGCCAAGTTGCAGGGAACTAGGCAGAGGGCCTTCTCGGTGGTGGCGCCTGCCCTGTGGAACGCCCTCCCAACAGATGACAAAGAGGAAAACAACTACCAGACTTTTAGAAGACATCTGAAGGCAGCCCTGTTCAGGGAGGCTTTTAATGTTTAATAGATTATTGTGTTTTAATTTTCTGTTGGAAGCAGATGGGCGGGGTATAAATAATAAATTATTATTATTATTATTATTACATAAACCTGATCCTGTACTCCACCGGGAGCCAGTGCAGCTGGTAAAGCACTGGATGAATGTGATCCCATGGCCAGGACCCCGTAAGGAGTCTCACCCCGCATAGAGCGAGTTACAATAATCAAGCCTGGAGGTGACCATTGCATGGATCACTGTGGCCAGATCAGGGCGAGAGAGCGTTGGCACTTGGTGGGGTGGTGGTGGTGCAAATGAAATAAGGCCTAAATTCTAACAAACTCCAAGGCCTGAACGGGAACCAGTCTTCCCACCTAGGTATTTTCATACTGCCTTGTTGCAAATGTTGTCACCTGCATCATGCCAACATTTGGTGCCGTGGTGTGTTGGGGGGGGGGTTGTCTTGCTTCCGGGGTAACTGTTCCCTCCCTTGCTATTGATCCTGGAAATTGCTGTCCTTTTTGCTGCCACGTTTGACAGAGAATCCAGGCAACACTGCTGCCTGGCACACCTCGGAATTTTGTGCATTCACCTCCTGCTTCATTTTTCTTTTCTTTCTTTAAAATCTGAGGTTCAGAACAATCTGTTTTACCACTTGGGAGAGAGACACCTTTTTTTGGCCGCTAACACCAGAAGAAATATCGCTTCCATCATTCTGAGAATTAGGTGGCCTTTGAGAAACAGGACACTGGGCCTGACTGTGTAGCACCCACTTTGCGTCTGGGGATTAGGGAGGGGACGGACGGTGCTTTCCTTACCCCATTCCCATAGGACAGGACAGGGTCAAAAAGGCTGTCCAGGTAATGATCCAACCCCTTCTGGCTTCTGGGCTCGCTGAACGTGTCCGAATCTGCTTCCGGGTTCAGAAAGACAAATAAAAAGGGAATTAGCCAAAAAGCAGTCCCCATAATGTGATGATTCCCGTGGGATCCCTCAGCCCAAAAATCAGGGTTGCCAGGGTGATTAATCGGAAATGGAGGGTGAGCCTCCTACAAGCTGGGTAGAAGAGTTGGCAAGCCCTGGTTTCTAATGCGTTTGAAACTTTGCACCTGCCACTATGGTCTGTGGCTTTGATGGAACACTGACTGCACGAAGGAAGGTACACTATTCAAGCTGATCATTTTGATGTGGAAAGGCAGAGCTTTTTAACACCTGCAGCAACGAAGGAACATAACTACCAAACACCTGCCCCACACAGATCGTGGTGGAATTATCCTGGGTTAACCAATCTTTTACATAACTGATACAGTGGTACCTCTAGTTACGAACTTAATTCGTTCTGGAGGTCCATTCTTAACCTGAAACTGTTCTTAACTAGAAGCATGCTTCTGCTAATGGGGCCTCTTGCTGCCATTGCGCCACCAGCACACGATTTCCGTTCTCATCCTGGGGCAAAGTTCTCAACTCGAGGTAACTCTTCCAGGTTAGCAGAGTTTGTAACCTGAAGCGTTTGTAACCTGAGGCGTTTGTAACTCGAGGTACCACTGTACTTTCATAATGGAAGCAAAGGGCTCATGGCTAACTGAGTTTGCCTCACAGTTGGGTTTGAGTGTTATTTCTTTATTGCTCTTGTTGTGTTTATTTGTGTATGAATCCAATAAAACAAATTATCATGGGGCAAGGACGGTGGACGGTGGACGAAGAGGGACTTTCAACAGACGCTGCTTCTGCTACCCAGACACCGTTACGATCATCAGTTGAATGTCATGGCTTGCAAAGAGGAAGCACAAACAGTTTGAACCATGCAGGCAAAGGAAAATGTTCCACCTGTCAGCTGGGGGCAGCCATTCCATCAGGCTGCCTCAGTGGGAGAGATGGGACTCTGAAGGCTCACCTTTGCCAAAAGTCCAGGTCCTGCCCCTGCACTGAGCTAGCTGGCCATTATAACAGCAACTGTTTAAGAATTGGTGCCTACGTTTAATTCCCAATCTACCCTCTCTGTCACTTTTACCCTTGTTACAGGTAGGTAGCCGTGTTGGTTTGACGCAGTAAAAAAAAAAAATGTTTGTCATAGGTATATGCTTTCGTGTGCATGCACACGAAAGCTCATACCTATGACAAACTTAGTTGGTCTCTAAGGAAGGATTTTTTGGCTACTGGAAGGATTTTTTAAATTTTGTTTTACCCTTGTGTTATTGTGCTTTTATTTTCTTTTTTAGATTGCAAGTCTGCAGGGCAGGGACTGCCTGGTTTTAATTGACTGCATGGAAGTCACTCTGGTAGTCCTTTCAGCTGAAGAGCAGGGTGCAAATGCCCTCAAATAATTTAATAAAAATGGGTCACCTGACATCATTGTGACATCAGGTGGCTGGCAGGGGTGGTGGTGACATTTTTCTATGAGCGATGTTATGATCTTCTGTCACACACACACACACACACACACACACACACACACACACACACACACACCAACAAGCTCAGGGCTTGTCCATACATTCACTCGTCCTCCCAGTTCGCTCCAGGAAAACTTACTCTTTACTGCTGAATCGGAGCAAATGTCAATCAAGTTTTCTGTGATTGACGTTTGCTCTGATTCAGTGCTAAAGAGCGAGTTTTCACAACGAAAGCAGCAGGGCAAATGTAAAAGCGCTTGGATCCATGCCTGGAAAGCACAGAACAAGCAGGAAACCTGCTTTCTAGGCGCGAGACACCAGTGAAGGGTGGACGAACCCTTGGTCCTTACCGTGACTGCAATATCCTTCTGAGTCTGGCAGGTTGGTGGGGGCCACTGTAGGGGCCTTCATAAGTGGCGGAGGAGGAACCTTCTCACCAGAATCCAAACTGTGTCTGAATACTCTAAGGATAAAAAGGGAAGGAGAGCAATGGGAGGAGGAGGAGGAGGAGGGAGGGCAGACAACACCATGTTTCAAATCGGGGGTGGCACTAAGAAGAGTGAGCGAGCAGAGGGGAAAATGTCAAGGTAAAATAAAACTCCAGCTGGAAATCTGCAGAGGGGATTCAGCACATGCAGAGTTTCATGCTTGCACACTGTTCTTTTAAAGTCTAAAACAGGGGTGGGTAACCTCCAGTCTGTGGCCTGCATGTGATCCTTCACACCTCTCTAACCAGCCCGGGGGGGGGGGGAATCTCCTTAAGCCCACCGCCATCAGGAGCCCTGCTTTGTGCCCTTAAGTGCTTTTTGCATGGCATGAGCATGTCTCCTGAACTAGGATAATGCCTCTTGCTCGTCTGGGTGGAGAGGTGTGTGTTGAAACCTCTGTTTTTCTGCATGCTGAAATGTACAAAGGCAAGAGTCACAGCTGTTGCTCCGCCCGTTTTTCCCTTTCTGGCTCCACCCACCACCCTGGAAGGTTGTCCACAAGGGAATGGCTGCCTTGTTTGTTGTTTTGCCTGTCGTGGCCCCTCCCTTTCATTACTTGGCAAGAGATTATTGCCCTCCCTGGGCAAGTCATGAACCCTTGTCAGGGAGGGCTGTGAGAGGACACTCTGCAGAGAACTATGTGGGTGCTGTGCTCTTTGGGATTCCTTTCCTTCCTATTTTGTGTTGTGTTCCAAAATGAGCTTGTGAGCGGCATGGGGGGGGGGGTTAACCCCTGCTGCTAAGGGGGTGCCTGGGGGGCTGAAAATAGCGGGAATGTTACTGGCTGGGCCACTGATTTAAAAAGAGCCCCATACAGTCATACCTCGGTTTAAGTACGCCTCGGTTTGAGTATTTTCAGTTTAAGTGCTCCACGGACCGTCTGGAACGGATTAATCCACTTTCCATTACTTTCAATGGGAAAGTTCGCTTCAGGTTAAGTACGCTTCAGGTTAAGTACAGACTTCCGGAACCAATTGTGTTTGTAAACCGAGATACCACTGTATTTTAAAGGGTTCTTAGTTTTTCTGACATGTTTAAAATAGTTTTGTTGTTGCTGAACAGCCTTTATTACTAGTACACCCCCCTTTTTTTGCTAATATTGTTTATATTTTTGGAAGTGGGCATATTGAAATATTTCCTAAGACTGGGTTAGGCAAATGGGAAGATTCTGACCATCCTCAGATCTGACTGGTATTCATATATTTGTTGGATTCATCAAAACCAAAAGCTGCATCCTTTATGGGAGCCACTAGGATAACACCAGGGCAGTTTCACATCTGTATAGAATCAGGACTGTAGAGTTGGAAGGGACCGCGAGGATCATCTTCTAGTCCACCCCCCCCCTGCAATGCAGGAATCTTTTGCCCAACGTGGGACTCGAACCCACAGCCTTGAGATTAAGAGTCTCATGCTCTACCAATTTAGCTATCCCTCGAGGCAAAACAGAAAGCAAGCTTGTGTCAGAAGTGGGATCCTTGATCTCTGGGCATCCCAAGCACTTCAGGACCTGTCCTTCCAACAACCTTCTGCAACCCGTGTCCACTATATTATGCTCTTGAAACTGCACTGAACTGTTCAGAGAAAGAGCTAGCAAATCTCCTCTGCTACTTACGCTTTGCCGCCAATATTTCTCTCCAGCCCTTCTGAGGCAACAATGAAGTAGGACTTCTGCTTTGGGAAGCCACGGATGAGTTCCAGGTCGGACACCAGGTCTAAGACGTAGTCGTGTCCGGCCAGCTCAGCCCACTGGGTGCCGTCCTTCATGGCGACTGACCAGCCTCGCCATCCCTCTGCAAGGCCCCTGTGAAGAAGGATCAGTCCTGAGCTGCCCTGGGTGCTTAAGATCCAGGAAGGAGAAGGGCACTGGGGATCAGCAGAGAGCAAAATCCCTAAAGGCAACTTCAACTGAATGCCCAGTTGTCAGGAGCAGTTCATTCCCAGAACTGGAATCAGACGAGACCTCCGCAGGGGGGGACCCCGTTAGAGGACAGGGGTGGGGGTGGGGAGAGGGAATTCCTGAGATTATAATCCATGGCAATACCCTACCTAGTGAACCTTCAGATCAGGGGATCTAATGTGCCTCACCCTGGAATTACCGGTATTTATCAACTTTTTTTTTAAAAAAAATGTTTTATTTTAGATTTTTCACCTTTAACAAAATTACATCTTACAATATAATCACAAGGTAAATTCCTGACCACCCCCACCCCCATGACTTCCCCCCAGCTTTCCTTTCTGGTTTATTCATCAACTTTTGACTCTCCACATTCTATAGGTCGTCGTACCATTGGCACAGTATATACAGCTCCTGCCATTGGAAGGCGCAATAGCCACAAATTCAGTTATCTGGACACAAAGAACTATGCCCCAAACCTTGCTACACAAACAGCCGAGTCAGGTATCCGAACAGCCAGAGTTTGCCCTCTTCCTTACTTCCTTGTTTGTACTTTATTGGTTGGCAGCAGCCATTTTTGGTCAGAAACCATGTCAGGAAGGAGGGAGATCAGGCAAATCACGGAGCAGGAGGATTCGGACAAATCAGCTTTCCCTTTCTCTCTCTTTTGTTGGTTGGCTTCAGCCATTTCAGGGGGGGGAAACCAAGCAGGGAGCAGGGAGAGAGACTGGACAAATCATGGATTCAAAATGTTCCCTTAGGGAATAATGGAAATCGAAAGGTCGTTATGCGAACGCTCGCCTAAGGAGCGATTTAAAAGGAACTCATTGTGTCCAGAAAGTGGGACCTGTGTGTACTCATTTAGCAGCACAAGGCATCCTCTGTCCTAGTCCTGTGCAGAAGGAGGAACTGATGCCATAATAATGGGCAGGATCAGGGCCCTAGGAAGGCTGGAGCAGCCAGGCACAGCCCTCCAACTTTCATTGGAATTGCTCCTAGTCTAGCTGCCTTCTAGACAGCTCCTTTCCTGCTTCGTACCCTTTGGCTTCTGATTCTGCTAGACGGTTCCCCTGGAATGGGGACCATAGCTGCCAAGTTATCCCTTTTTTTAAGGGATTTTCCCTTATGCTGAATAGGCTTCCTCGTGAGAAAAAGGAAAACTTGGCAGCTATGATGGGGACACCAACAAGCAGACCCCGCCCTCCCCAGCAGATTTTCATTTCCTTCTACCTGTATTTCAGTACATTTTCAGCAAGGTTTTCTCCGGTGGTCCAGGAATGGATAGGGCAAGAGAAGTGATCTCCTGGCGTGGTAAAAACAAAAAGCTATTTAATGCAAGTGGTTTTCATTTTTAAAAATAAGCATCAATTTAAACTATCTAGTAAGTCGGTAGGGCCAAACGGCAAGGGAAAAAACACTTTTTGAAAGCTGGATCGCTCCTATCCTCAGGACAAGATGATCCTTGGATAGCACTGCGGTAGTATGCTTTTTATTTCATTTTCAAAAGAAGATCCCTTTCAGAGGAATCACTGTATGGACATGGGTTCGAAGCCAATCTGTCCTCTGATCATTTCCAGAGTGCTTTTTCTTTTCTGATGGGAAATGGGTTTTTTTAAATCAGAAAAAGAAAAGCACTCTGCGCATGATCAGAGGTTGCTGGCTTAAAGTGGCAGAATTTTTGAAATCTGTCACAGGTCTGTGATCCAGTGTTCACACCAAAGGATCAATGTGTTCCTCTACATACCTCTGCTCTCCCGTCTCCCAGTTAACCAGAGAGAGAAAGAAGCAAATAAGGGGAAACAATAAAGGGGCGCCATCTTCTCTGGTTGCTCATATTTGAGCAACGGCTCAGGGCCGCAATACCTCAAGGACCGCTTCTTCCCATATGAACCTACCCAGAACCCTGAGATCATCTTCTGAGGCCCTCCTTCGTGAGCCTCCTCCTCGAGAGGTCTGGAGCGTGGCAACACGAGAATGGGGCCTTCTCTACAGTGGCTCCCCGTCTGTGGAATGTTATCCCCAGGGAAGTTCGCCTGGCGCCTTCATTATACACCTTTAGGCGCCAGACAAAAACATTCCTTTTCAACCAGGCCTTTGGTTGATCCGATTTACGTACATCCTATGCCCTTTTAAAATATGGTTTTCTTTGGGGGGGGGCTATTTGGTTGTTGTTTTATTTTTGTTGGGTGTGGTTTTGTATCTTGATTTCATTCTGTGAACTGCCCTGAAACCCCTGGCTATAGGGCGGTATATAAATTCTAATTAATAATAATAATAATAATAGGGGAAGGAGTGTAGGTTGGTGGTAGTGCATCTTGCATGAAGAATCTCCCAGGTCCAGTCTCCAACATCTCCAGGTGGGGCTGCAAATGTCCCATTTGAAACCTTGGAGAGCCGCTGCCAATCAGTATAGACAATATTGAGCTAGATGAATCTAGGGCCTGACTCATGGGAGATTCTGTCTATTTTGAATTCTTTATTTTAAGCCCTCCTGAAAATTCACCAGAATTTTACTACAAATTTCTCCCAGTGTAGAGATGTTCACAATACAATGTTCCCAAATATAATATAATGCATCTTTGTATTTATATATTTATTGCTAATATATGTGTTTTTATGCACATATGCATTTTCGTAAACATTACCTGGCTGGGGACCTGCATTGCAATATCCAGGGAAGTGTGAGTTTCAAAGGATAGGACAGGGATCGGCAACATCCGGCCCATGGGCTGGATGTGGCCCACAAAGGCCGTTTATCCGGCCCACAGGCCGCCCGTGAACCGAGTCGCCTGCTCGGTGAGTCCACCGCGCGCTGCGCTAAACCGGTGCAGTGCAGCACGGGGACTCGCCGAGCGGCACCGGAAATCACGTCTGTGCATGCCCAGGTACCGAAAATCACTTCTGTGCAGGCGCGATTTCTGGCGTCTGCGCAGCCACAGAAGCGATTTCCAGCACTGCGGGCATGTGTAGACGCCATTTCTAGCATTGCACTGTGCCTGTCCGGCCCACGGACAATGTCCGTGGGAACAATCCAGCCCATGGCCGGATAATCTTGCCAACACCTGGGATAGGACCTCATTACAGTCATACCTCATGTTATGGATGCTTCAGGTTATGTGTTTTCGGGTTGCGGACCGCAGGAAACCCGGAAGCACCGGAACGGGTTACTTCCGGGTTTTGCTGCTCACGCATGCACAGAAGCGCTAAATTCTGTGCATGAGCAGAAGAGCCAAATCGCTCTGGCGCCTGTGCAGATGCGGCACCTCAGAATGCAAACGCTGTGGGTTGCGGACGTGCCTCCGTCACAGATTACGACTGCAACCCGAGGTTCCACTGTACTCCCTCATCGCTCAGCATAAGGGAGCTTCCTAGGTTCCCATTAGGCTGAAAGAGACAATGGGGCTGAGCTCAGTGCCTTAGGCTCACCTCCCTGTCCTCATAATACAAGCCTATTTCTTGCCCTCTGCACCTTGATTCCTGGGCAACCAGGGCTCTCACCATTGAAACAGTAAACATCCAGGGCCATGTTGACTCTGTCCCGGCTGGCTGCCCACTCCAGCAGGGTGGGTGGGTAGGCCCGGGTGCCTTCAGCACCGTCCTGGGCCTGAGCCATGGCTTGCATGAGCTTGTGCTGGCAGATGGGCTTGTAGCCGTCGAAAGCGTAGTCGGAAACAAACCTGCAGGGGAGGAAAAACAGAGATCCTGGGAGAATAAATAAGCCAAGCGGGGAGCACAGCCTGGTGTTAGGATCCTGCACCTTCAAGCAGATGCCAAAATAACAAAGCCCTAGCCGGCTCCCGACCACACAACTATTCTGCCTAGGGGTGATGGGAGTTGTAGTTCAAAACATCTGGAGGGCACCAGGTTGAAGAAAGATTGTATGGAGACAGTACTGAGCTAGACTGGCCAAGTCTGAACTGAAGCCTAAAATCTATGACAGGTCTGGAGGGTGGCAACATGAGAACGGGGCCTTTTCTGTGGTGGCTCCCCATTTGTGGAACGCTCTCCCCAGAGAGACTCGCCTGGCACCTTCATTACATTTCCTTAAGCGCCAGGCAAAATCTTTCCTCTATAACCAGGCCTTTGGGCCTTTAACTATCTGCGGTGGTTGGGATGTTTTTAATGGTTTTCTTTCCCCTCTTGATTTTAATGTATCTATGTGGGGGAGGGGGTTGTTTGTTTGTTTGAATAATAGAATCACAGAAATGTAGTCAGAAAGGGACCCTGAGTGTCATCTAGTCCAACCCCTGCAGTGCCGGAATCTCAACGAGATAATACACGACAGATGGCCATCGAACCGCTACTTAAAACCCTCCAAGGAAGGAGAGTTCAAGCGACTAACAGATTCAATCAATCATAATAACTATTAAAAAATCAATCAATCAGAAGCCTGCTCCACAGTAACATGGAGCAGGGCTTTCAGTGTGGCTCCCCTGATCTGTGGAACATAATCCCAGTTGAGATATGTTGGGAGCCCACTAGAAGCTAGTACCTTCTAGGAACAATTGAATATATTTTTATTCCGACAAGCTTTTCTAGCTGAATGACAAGTTCATACCCTCCAACATGTCTTTGGTGAAAAACAACAAGCAGGACCTGAGTGAAAGATTCCTAGCAACTGGTATTCAGGGGCATAATGTAAGGTTACCAGATTTTTTTTCAATGAATCTGGGGACACTTTTCAACTTCAATGGATTCTGTATGGGGACTGATTTGTAAATCCGGGGACTCTCCCTGGGAAACGGGGACGTCTGGTAACCTTAGCATAATGCCTTCAACCCTGGAGGCAGACCAGAGCCAATGCGGCTAGTAGCCCCCTTCTCTTCCTCTCCCTGCTCTTCCCAGCCAGGGCCACTCACTTCAACAAGTATTTATCCAGGCTGTGGGAAGGTGCAAAAGCACTGAAGGCGGAGGCCAACAGGAGCCAGCCACGTTCCTCGTTGTTGACGTTGGTGTTGCGCCACACTTGGTTGGCGATCTGGGCCAGGATCTCGTCTCGCAGGCTTGGGATCGACAGCCCCTTCTGCACAATGTAGTTCCCAAAGAGGACCTCCTGTGTGCCGTTGAGGTGGGGGTCGCCCATGAAGCGGAGAATCTGCCAAGGAGAGAGGACGTGACCAGAAATACACACCCTGCACGCCACAACAGAAAGCCACCCTCTTCCTGCCTCTCCTTGTGAGGTTTATTAAAGGCTGAGATTTTGGGGTAGAGGTGCTGCAATTTTTTTAAAAAAATTATTATAGATTTCTTAGTGTACCAAAACACGTGTGTTGTATCTTTTTTTCAAGTTGTGTTTTCTACAATTCAGTTTCATTTGGTGTGAGGCATTAGTGTTACATACGTTGTTAGGTTAGGAAGAAAAGAGGGGTTACTTGTATGGGTTCTCTTACAATCTGAGCACTTCAGTTTCCTCCAAGAAGAAGTTCAGAATATTATTACTACTGCTATTTATCCCCCCCTTCTTCCTCCCCCATCTTTTTCCTCCTTCTTCTTCTTCTTCTTCTTCTTCTTCTTCTTCTTCTTCTTCTTCTTCTTCTTCTTCTTCTTCTTCTTCTTCTTCTTCTTCTTCTCTCCCACCTCTGATTTTCTCTCCCCCTCCGTTAATTCTTATGTTAACCTCACATCACCCTTTGAAAAAATTAGCTTGACAAGCCTTTCTGATTATCTGCGCTCTTTACAGTACAGTACTCTGATGTATTGTACTATGGTTTATGCATAGCCTAGTGACTTTAATATGTGTAACATTTAATTATGACAGTTGTATCATTTATTTTTCATTGCTTTGGGATAGAAAGGAATTGGGGGAAAGCTCCCAAACTCCAGCTTAAAACTCTGGGGTGGAATCCAGCTGAGATAGTTTCCATTATTACTGCCACTGTGGGCTAGAGGAAACTTAATTCTTCTGTGGAGTGGGGAAAGAGAAAATTATGAAAGCCTTAGTTTATATTTGTTTGTTGTTAATGTTTATTTTTCCTCTTCAAGTGTACTGCTTGTTTTTGTTGTTCAATAAATAAATAATGACTACCATGGGGGATATTCCCCCCCTTGTTACTATGTTATGCATTTTTGTGTTTTTATATTGCCAACTGTCCTGTGATCCTCAGATGAAGGGTGCTATAGGAATTTTAATAGTATTGCTACTGCTGCTACTACTAATATTACTACTACTAATACAGTCATACCTCGGTTTAAGTACGCTTTGGTTTGAGTACTTTCAGTTTAAGTACTCTGCGGACCCGTCTGGAATGGATTAATCCACTTTCAATTATTTTCAATGGGAAAGTTCGCTTCAGGTTAAGTACGGACTTCCAGAACCAATTACACTCATACTTCAGGTTAAGTACGCTTCAGGTTGAGTACTCCGCGGACCCGTCTGGAACGGATTAATCCACTTTCCATTACTTTCAATGGGAAAGTTCGCTTCAGGTTAAGTACACTTCAGGTTAAGTACAGACTTCTGGAACCAATTGCGTACTTAAACCAAGGTACCACTGTACTACTAATACAATAAGCCTGAGGCTCTCATTATTCTTTACTCTGCAGTCTTAAAGCTCTTGCATGCAAGATGGGTCAGAATCGGCTCTCATCTACATGATGTAACAGAAACTACTGAGAAATTCTGCGAGTCTTAGCTAGCTCATTGAACATAGATCCTTGCTCCAGCATCTTTGTACATGTTACTTGGCTGGAGAATTGCATTGCAAAATTCGGAGATGTGCAAATTCAGAGATTTCCAAATGGCTGTTTTTCAGTTTCGCATATTGTTCTGGTGAATTATGTCGCTTCATGTTTGCATGCGAACTGTGTCATATTTCTTCCCTATCCCTCTCCTCCGCTGGTACGACGACACAGACACTCACGCTCTGCATTTGATCAGGAAGGTTCCTCTTCACTTACCAGTTTGAAAAGGGACACCGCTTCTCCTCTCAGGCTCTCGTCTATCATTGTCAGTGAGGATGCCAGAGTCCTTGTGAGCATCCCAAAGAGTGGCTCCTGAGGGACAAGAGAGGAGGTGAATGTGAACTAGGGCTGCACTCTCTGGTCTCTGACACTGGACCAAGGGCCACTGAGAAGCTGCTCCTGCCCTCTCCCAGGAAGAAACTCATGGCAAAGGGAAGGCCAGCTTTGCCCCAGGCGTCAATCAGAGAGGGAGCACTGCAGGGAGTTTGCTTTGCCCCTCTATTCTAGACATGCTACGTAACTAGAAATTAGTACCTGAGTTTGCTCCCCCCACCTCTACCAATTCATTTTCCTTTTATGCCACATCTTTCAGATTGTAAGCCTGAGGGCAGAGATCATCTTCTCAGTGATCGTTGTAAGCTTTTTCAGTTGAAGAGCAGGGGGGAAATGTTTTTAAGTAAGAACAGCTGCCTTGCTTCACTGATTAGCTATGTATTTCGGCAGAGCTGCAAAAGCAGGTCAATGGAAGGACCAGTTTATTCTTTTGACAAGAATGGTGGGGTGTTCAAGCCACCAACTAGAAGAGTTGCCACCTTTTATCTGGGCAAATTACGAACAGTCCAGCCAAAGCCACTGGAAAAGGCAGGCTCAAATTTCCCACACACATTAAAAAAATCCCCTTTGCTCACTTTACAAAACTGCACCAAGGAAACTTCTTTACCCCCAAGTGCTGGCGTGTTGACAGCAACCTACACTCCACTGTATTGGCAGAAGTGGCATTGTTTAATTTGATCTATTCTGGAGTGACAAATCTACCACTGGCGATCGTGTGACCATGATTCAGGAGAAACGCATTGTTGTGCACTGGGACCATTTATTATGAGGACAGACAGGAAGGTCAAAGCGCAATGGCAGAGCAACAGGCTTGCCTGCAGAATTTCCCAATATCATTCTCTGTTGCCTGTGGGTAAAAAGATCTCTGGTATCAGGACTGGGGAATGGCTCTGTGTCAGGACCACACCCTGAAGCAGATGAGACCTCCTTGTAGGAGGAAAACTTTACTGCTGACTCCAGTTACAAAGGCTGAGGATGCTGAAGAGGCCAGAGACCATCTTGGCTGTGATTCCCGGAATATCTGATCTCTGCCTTGCAGGCCTTTTCCACCTGGCCTAGGAGGGCAGGGCCCTGACCGACTCCAGCTACAAAAGCTGAGACTTCTGGCTTGGGGTATTGTTTAATGGGAGGTGGTGGTGGTGGGGTTGCCGTTGTTACTGATATTAATTCTTTGTTTCTTTATTTTTAGATCTTATTATAATTTATGGTTTATGGCATAGCTGCCAAGTTATCCCTTTTTTAAAGGGATTTTCCCTTATGCTGAATAGGCTTCCTCGCGAGAAAAGGGAAAACTTGGCAGCTATGGTTTATGCAGAACTTGATCAGTTTTGTTGTGTCCTTTTTTAGATGTTTCATTTATTGTTTATTACTACTTTTCTAATTATATCAATCTTTTCATGTTGTAAGCTACCTTGAACATGGAAAGGTGGCATGCAAATAAAATGACTATGATGATTTTATTATTAATTAAGGTTATATCCTGTCTTTCTCCAAAGTAGGGATTCAAAGCAGCTTGCAGCATTTAAAAACAACATTATAAAATACAAAGTAATAAAAACAAACCAGTTAAAACCAGTAATTAAAATACATCAGAATGCATCTACAGCCAGCAATTAAAATACAGTTTGCTCTGACAGCAGCCTAGTAATTCTGCACTTTCAATTTTCATCACCTGCACCTTAATTTTCAAAGGCCTGTACTTGGACAGAGGGGGTTTAACAAACCCTGAAACTGCCAACCCAGAAGTCACCTCTTGGGTGGGCTGTCTGCAGAATCAAGAGACTCGTTGGCCCCCAACTGACACCTCAGCTCCAAATCCTCCACTCCCAGGCCCCAGGAACAGAGATAGCAAGGAACCCAAGCTGAACCTCAAACGAGAAGGTCTTGTGCATTTCTAATAGCACAAGGTCTTCCATCTATGAACCCTACTCAGGAGGAGGGTGTTAATTTGGGGATCCAATCAACTTTAGCATTTATCTGACAATTCCCACCCAATGCATCACTGCTTCAAACTTTTTAGCTTTGGGCGACCACAAACGTTGATTAGATCTGGAAATTAGCAGAGGAAACAAGAACCACTCCATTCTCCTGATCAGCTTAGAACCAGCCAGCAGGGTCAACTATTAGAACATTATGTTTGCTGCCTGGCAGTTGCTGAAGCAACTGCTCCTGCTGGCCAGCCCCTTGCCCTGTCCTTCTGACTCCCCTGCTGCTTCAGGCACGCCTTGCCTTGAACATTTGCCTTGCTGGACAGCTCTTCCAGCCACACCACCCAGCATTGGCAGGAACTGGACATTCTGCCGGACTGAGAAAGTTGCTGTCACTTGCCCTAGACATACAAGAAACACCATGCACACACCAAAACCCTTACCTTGAAGTGGGTCTGCACATACTTGCTCATGGGGTAATTGTTGATGTCAAGGGGCAAAGTGAATTGGGGGTCCGCCTGCAGCTTTGGAGGGGGGATGGGAGTGACACAGCCTTCATTGATCTGCTTGTGAACTGCCGGAAACAGAGAGGAAAGAGATGTGCAGAATTCCCACATTGCAAATGAGAGGACTGGCTCTCGTATAGGTAAAGGTAAAGGACCCCTTGACGGTTAGGTCCAGTCAAAGGTAACTACAGTGGTACCTCGGGTTAAGTACCCAATCTGTTCTGGGGTGCCGTTTGCACCCTGAAAAGTACTTAACCCCAGCGGCGCTTTAGCGCATGCACGAAGCGCCGATAGAGCGCTTCTGCGCACGCATGAAGCGCGCAGAACACTTTTGCACATGAGTGCACGACAGAACCTGGAAGTAAACACTTCCGGGTCCGTGGAGTATGCATCCCAAAAGTATGTAACCTGCAATGTACTCAACCCGAGGTATTACTGTATGGGGTTGTGGCGCTCATCTTGCTTTCAGGCTGAGGGAGCTGGCATTTATCCACAGACAGCTTTCCGGGTCATGTGGCCAGCGTGACTAAACCGCTTCTGGTGCAACAGAACACTGTGATGGAAATCAGAGCGCACAGAAACGCTGTTTACCTTCCCGCCTTAGCAGTACCTATTTATCTACTTGCACTGGGGTGCTTTCGAACTGCCAGGTTGAAAGGAGCTGGGGCAGAGCAACAGGAGCTCACCCCGCCATAGGGATTTGATCTGCCGACCTTCTGATCGGCAAGCCCAAGAGGCTCAGTGGTATAGACCACCGCGCCACTCGCGCCCCCTGGCTCTGATATAAAAACCTAAGAAGCAGGGGTATTGTTATAGGGAAATAGGAACTGATTATTAAACCACCCAGGGAATTGTAGATCAGTGAGGAGAAGGGGGAGGTGTCTCTCAACACCCTTAACAAACCACACTTCCCAGAATTCTTTGGGGGAAGCTGTGACTGCTTAAAGTGCTTAGAATGGATGGGGCAGATGGAGCCCTAATATCCATGCAGCCTGATAGACAGGATTTTGCATGGAGTAGAAACCCTGTACGGCTCGCTGTGTGACAGTCTCCCCACATACTCATCTATCACTTGATGCAGGGTTAAGAATTCCTCATCATATATAGGCAGGGTTGGATGGGTTTAAGCCTTCTATTGCAAAGATACCTATATGGTGAGATAGCTTCAACGGATCTCAAGCAAAGGTTCTGGAATATCTCAGAGGAAATTAAAGGCCAGTTGCCCACCTTGCCACCAGTTTGGATTAACTCCCCCTAGAGGAAGGTTCCCAACAATTATTAGCATACCAGCCACGGTGTTTAAGAGTCCAACCAACTCTGCAGGCACTTCCAGGTTTGCAACTCTCATCACTTCCCGTCTGCTCAGTACCTGGTGGGACCCGGAGAAATAGAGAGTCAGACCTCTTTGCTTAGCACAATAATGAGTTTATGGCATTATTCAGACTCATTGGTCAGACCACATCTGGAGTACTGTGTCCAGTTTTGGATGTCACAGTTTAAGAAGGATATGAACAAGCTGGAAGGTGTGCAGAGGAGGGCGACCAAGATGATCAAGGATCTGGGAACCAAGCCTTATGAGGAATGGTTGAGGGAGCTGGGTATGTTTAGTCTGGGAAAGGGGTGGCTGAGAAGAGATATGATAGCCATCTTCAAATATCTAAAGGATTTCACATGGATGATGGAGCAAACTTGTTTTCTTCTGCTCTGGAGGGTGGGACCCAAACCAATGGATTCAAGTTGCAAGAAATGAGATTCCGACTAAACATCAAGAAAAACTTTCTGATGGTAAGAGCTGTTTGACAGTGGAACAGACTCTCTCTGAAAATGGTGCACTCTCCTTGTTTGGAAGTTTTTAAGTGGAAGTTGGATGGCCATCTGTCATGGATGCTTTAGCTGACATTCCTGCATTGCAGGCGGTTGGACTAGTTGGTACCTTCCAACTCTACAATTCTATGGTCATTTTGGGAATATTTGCTGGGGTTGGACTTGATTGCCCTGGGAAGGTATCTGTCACCCATAACTACTCCACGGACTTCAAGGAAGTACCAAGGGTCAGTGCAATCTGGCACATACTGAGCACCCACAACCCACCAGGGGGCCAACCAAGCCCCCTATATCATTGCAGATCCTTGGGAACTGTAGCTCTATGAGAGCTGTTCTCAACAAACTACAAACCCCCAGGATTCTCTAGTGGCAATCATGACTTGCAAGAAACCAGTATAAGCTTCAAGGGCAGCCACCTTTATTGCCCTGCTTTTTTTTAAGGAAAATAAATTAAGGCAAGCCTAAATGTTGATTTTATCGAAATTTTGATCATTTTATAAAGTGTACTTGTTTTTTTTTAAGGACTGTTGACAGATCGTGAAGCTGAGGCTCCAATACTTTGGCCACCTCATGAGAAGAGAAGAATCCTTGGAAAAGACCCTGATGTTGGGAAAGATGGAGGGCACTAGGAGAAGGGGACGACAGAGGACGAGATGGTTGGACAGTGCTCTCGAAGCTACGAACATGAGTTTGACCAAACTGCGGGAGGCAGTGGAAGACAGGAGTGCCTGGTGTGCTATGGTCCATGGGGTCACGAAGAGTCGGACACGACTAAACGACTAAACAACAACAACAACAACAACAACAACATTCTTATACGGTTTACTACTTTATGTAAACTGCATATAGATAGATAGTCAAATAAATAAATAAATAAATAAATAAATAGTGCCTATAAACCCTCGAACTTTACACATAGTGCTGGATCTAGGTTTTGCAGTGGCGGGGGACTTCAGGCAACATGCCCCCAGTGATCTCCCTCCCCTCCCAGTGGGCCTGCCTCCTGCCCACCTGCTGTTGCTATCTCTGTTCAGCTACTCTCCTCCACTGGGCCCAATCCATACACTGTTCATTCCCCACTCTAAAAAAAAATGGTTAGATCTCTGAGCATGGCCAAAGTTAAGCCAAAGCATAACTCAGTCACAAATCTAGGTCTGTTGCACGTATGTGGAATGACTTTCAAGGGTAAAGATGCACAGGCTGCATGAGAACAAGGTAGTTGCTAGGTCTACCTTGGAAAGGAAAGGAAAGGAAAGGAGGAAGTTTCCAAAGTATCTGCTTTCCTGATAGGCAGGAAGGAATTTGGCTTCCAGGAAACCCTTGCCATGATCTGTGCTGTGCTGCTGCTCTGCATTTCCACAGAAGCAAAGGGAAAAGAAGAGAAATTGGCACAGGATCCAGCTGCCTGAGAATTTCAGCTTCCATGTCAAAGAGAGGGAGATGTTTCTAGACCTCATGGATTGTAACACACACTCTCTCTCTCTCCTTCAAAGCATATAAGCAACAATGCCTGATAGAAAGTTGGAAAACAGACTGTGGCTGAATAAGACCTTAACCTGAGATCAGAATGAGCAGGGCTTCAGAGCTCTGTATACTTTCTAGTTTCTTCCTGGGGCCGGACGGAACGGCAATTATTGTATTATGCAAAGTTACTATATTTGCATGGAGAATTCAGTTCTTTTCAAAGTGCCAAGCACACACATTCTTGTGTGTGTTCAGAATCTACTTCAGCGGTGGAACTACTCCAATCCATTCCTGGCATGAGGGCAGTGCCCACCATGTTACCTGTTCAGTTTTTTTCCTCTCCTCCTCAGCTCTCCGACGCTCCTCTTCCTTTCTCTGAAAGCAGAGTGCATTTCCATGGTCAGTGAAGCACTTAGCCCCAATCCAACCCTTTCCTGGGTAAGTGCCTGGGCACAAAACCCACAATCTCATAATGATTTTGACTGGTGACCATTTGCATGTAGATTCAAGTTCACCACTTGAGTCAGACTCTCTTGCCTCACCTAGTCCCTTCATTTTGAAAGCCCGTGAGTGGAATCCACAGCAATTCAGTAAGAATGAAAGAGCCCTTGCTAGATGATGATGATGATGATGATGATGATGATGATGATGATGATGATGATTTATTACTCCCCAGCCACTCTGGGTGGCTTCCAACAGAAGTATTAAAATACAATAATTTATTAAACATTAAAAGCTTCCTTAAACAGGGCTGCCTTCAGATGTCCTCTAAAAGTCTGGTAGTTGTTTTTCTCTTTGACATCTGGTGGGAGGACGTTCCACAGGGCGGGTGAAACTACCGAGAAGGCCCTCTGCCTGGTTCCCTGTAACTTGGCTTCTTGAGGTGAGGGAACCGCCAGAAGGCCCTCGGCACTGGACCTCAGGCCAAAGGCCCATCTATTCCATTCCTCTGCTCCCCTCGTGGCTCGCCCACAGAGGCCCATGAGAAGCCCACACGCAGGACCTGAGCACAGCAATGCTCTCCAGCAAACTAACATTTAGAAGTGTACTGACTATAACAGTAGAGGGAGAACATAGAGATGCTGGGGATTGGACCTCAAGCATCATACACAGCAGATGCTCTGCCACTCAGCCATGACCCTTCCATGCAGTTGTCAAAGTGCCAAGAGATTCTTAGCAGGCTTCCTTGCTACAAATGAGTATTTATCACGCTGCCGCCAAAGGTGTGTCGACCCTCTGTGCCGAAGGTAGGGCTAGCACCCGTTTAAAAACGTCTGCAGGCAGTTGCAATGCCACAAGTGGCCTTTCATGCCTCTGCTCCAAACCCCTGCATCACTCCCACCTGGGAAACCTCACCCTGCCATGACTCACTGCTTCTTCGTCCTCATCCACCTGGAAGCGGACGCTCTTCATGGTGTCTGTTGGGCTGCTGGGCACGGCTGCTGCCTCTGTGCCCGAGCGCTGGGGCATGTGCCAGCTATAACCCTGTTTGCCAGCCAGCTGCTCCAGTTACCGTTGTTTGCTTATGGATACGGCTGAGTCACACGTTAACCCTTTGCATGAAACTGACACTCAGCATCCCCTCTGTAAAGCTAGGGATGGGCGAATGCACCAGTTTTGGTTTTCCATTTTTCCAATCTTAAGATCAGTTTTCCGCATTTCTACATCACTTTGCAAAAAAAAAAAAAATAGTTGCTGCTGCTTTTGAGACTTCATGAAAACCCACCAGCATTTTAGCACAGATTTCTCCGATTTCAACAAATCCCACTGGAAAAACGCTTATGTCCATGCGGAGATGGCAGTATTGAATCAGTAGCTCATGTGCTTCTAGCTTGCATTCTTTACAAAAGATTTGAGGTTATTGCTCCTCTACCATACCAGGTTGCTCAACCATTGCTACTGTGTCTTTTCTTCTAGCAGATCAAGGTAACCAGGTGACAGCAAAAACTGCCACATTTTTCGCAGGGGCAATTTGAATAAGAACTATCTGATTATTGATGTAAACCTCTATTGATGTAAACCTCTAGAATGTATTTTGTATAGTTAAGTATTTACCTCTATCATCAGAACATTTTATTTTATTTTATCGCTATGGCTAACGGCTGATGCCAATGAAGATTCTTCTTATCCTGATTCTCCTAATGTACACATTTTTGCATGAAATTTTGCCCAATAAGCTCATTTTTGCAAAACAAACCCACCTAACGTAAGGCATCTTTGCATGTTACTTTCACTAACGCACACATTTTAAGGCACACTTTACAGAAGCGTGTGCATTTTTGTACACGTTGCTTGGCTGGAGAATTGCACGGCACGTTTTGTTTTGGAAAGGGCAAATTTTGTAAGTCCAAATGCAAACTGAATCTAATCTATTCCCCCATCCCTAGGCAAGGCTCAGTGCCCCATCCATGTCAGTGCCAATGACAGGTTTGCCACCTCCCCCAATTGGTTGTAAGTAATAAGGCAGACTGGCCCCCATTCACCCTAATGCTCCAGTCTCCGGTGCATCTCATGAAAGTGCTGAAACCCAGATCGAAATGTGAGAGATAATCAGCTAGTAACACAGAGGGGACCCCCCTCAACTACTGTATCCTTCTCCTCTCTGGTCCTTCAATCTCTTTGCTTCTACCCACATCAGGGCAGGTATCCTTAAGGGCCAACCAAGAGGTCACAAAACAGTGCGAACTAATAAAGTCATCGTGATAATATGGAATGTGGCGTTTTTCTTGGGGGCCAGTACGGCTTCCTTTCATTTTCACTTTTTACTTCTTCCAAACACCTCTCTTGTTGCTCTGACTAAGGATGAGGGGAAATGAGTCCCGATTCCCCAAACAAGGCACAGCAATCCTTTGAAATTTGCACTTCTCTGAATTTTGCAATGTCATCTTCCTACTCAAAAAAAGCGAACAAAGTGCATTCCAGTTAAACATCAGGAAGAAACTTCTGGCAGTGGGAGGCTGTGGACTTCATTGGAAGTTTAAATCGTCATTGGAAGATTTGTTTTTTTAAAAAAAACCCAACGATGAAAAATTGTACGTTTATAAAAAGTACAATATGCCTGCATCTCATCAATGAAGGGTGGGGCAGGGATACAGCAGGCTTTCAGAGTCTCCTGCCAGACAGGTAACACAGGTTTGGATCTATTCATTCGGGGATAGCTGGGCATCTTTGTGAGTCTAAACTGCTTCAATCAATCAAGCCAACCTGCTGCCCTTACTATGCAAACCTCTGAACAACTGGAGGTGGGGTGAGGAGAATGTGAATTACTTTGACACTTAGATACAAAATGCAATGTTTAAAATGCCCTTTTCCCCTCTGAGGAGGATGGAACACACAGGTGAAAATGCACATTCAACTCAATCCAGATTCCCTATTTAATGGCAGGAAGAGAGAATCCAGTTGCACTCAAGTCCTGCTTGCAGGTGTCCAATTCGTCTCATTTTGCCTGCTACAAAATCCCCTTCCCTTGCCACCCTCCAGGCTCCCCCACCTTCTCTGCCAGTGCCCAGACAAGACGGGACTCACCTTAAGGTATCTCCTGCGATTCACATAGATGCGTACCAGGCACCTGACCTTGATGAGGGTTCGACGCAGCCTCCGGTACCTTTGCCTGCAGGACGGGAAACCCCCCGGTACGGAGGTGGGAAAGATCACACCCAGCCTCAACAACACTTTCTCCTACCCAAGGCAAAAAACCAAAATAAAAGACGATAACGGACAAACAGACCAGACACAAATGGCACACGTTTAACATGCAGAGGGAACAGGCAACTCAAAATTCAGATGCTGAGACACACCTAGCGTGGTGTAGTGCGGTGTTCTTCACCTGTCAATCTGTCAACCACCTGTAATCAAGATGACATCAGGTGGTGCTGTGCTTTGCAGCCCCGCTGGGACTTCAAAGAGCAGTGAAGGGCTGTTTGCAAAAGGGCTTTCAAACAGACCCACACTCCTCTTTGAAGTAGCTCACAGCAGAACTGCTGTTGGATGAACAGAGTGGTATTCTCTGCAGGGAACTTAGCAAGATTCAACCTCTGATCATCAGCTGGTGAGCAGGGACTAAACCCTGCGGAGTAGGTTGGGCCCAGTGCTGGTTGGACCAATGCAGAATTGAACGCCAACCTACCACAGGTCACTGATGTCACCTGATTGGCAGGTGGATGTGGTTTTTAAAAAGGCTTTGTGGTTGAACCCTATGATGGGCCAAGGCTGACCCACTGGCCAGTGGCCCCCCATCCCTAGCCTCGTGTTGTGCAGTGTAAGATATGATGTCATTACGCTGCCTATTCCTTTGCCCCAACAATCCATCGTGCAAGGCAGGGGTGGGGATGATGTATGATGATGTGATGTTACGCCACGGGCGTCATGTCAGACATGACCACAATGGCGGCGGCTGACGCTGGCCAATGTTCTCACACACCCTCCCCAAGCGCACACAGATGCCTGTCCTCCTCTATCTCTAGCGCGGAGAGCATGTTCCAGCTGTGCACCTGACAAGATAGCCTCGGGCCCGCGCCTGGAAGAGGATGATCTTGTGGCGGAGGGCGAAGAAGCGTTTCTTGATCAAGAAGCCGCGCGTGTACCGCTGCAGCGTTAGAGCTGCCATGTGGACAATCCGTTCTCGCTTCCCTTCCAAGTGCTGGTAGACATTCTCCTTCATGAAGAGCTGGTGTGAGGGGGGGAGCATCAGAACAACTCATTAATTAATCAATTAACTGCACTCCTCTCCCACCTTTCCTCCAAGGCGATCAAGGGTGGCGTACACAGTCCTCCCTCTCCCGATTCTTCTTCACAACAACCCTCTGAGGTGGGTTAGGCCGAGAAGCAGCAACTGGCTTACAAGGTAACCCAATGAGCTTCACGGCTGAAGTGGGGATTTGAATCCTGGTCTCTCCTAGGTCCTAGTCCAGTGCTCTTAACCAACCCACTGCAGAGGCTCTGGGTGGCAGCTACCTACACCCAACCTTCCTTGGCATTCAGTTATTCATGACATTTATACAACAGCTTTCCTGTCAAAGCACTGGAGGGGCAGGAGGACCAACTTCAATAAAATATTGGTGGGCCCAAGTAAGCGCTGCCCTGTATAATTGATCACATGATGCAGTGCGCACACACACTATTTGACTGGCAATGCCCATCAATGGGGAGGGGGCACCCTCCTCAAATGTTTTATTTTGGGGGCTGAAGACCCCTTGGCCCCTAGGAGTTGGCTCCTATGCTGGGGGGTAGTTTCTGTTTTACAATAACACATTACAATCTAAGAGACATCATGTAAAAGTAATAAACAGGAATGGCAAAGAGGAAGAGCCAAACAAATCCACTCAGGTAGGCCCCGTGAGAATGCCACAGACTTTTTCATACTGTTTTGTGATGAAGTCAGTGGTAATGGCCAAGCGGAATAATCATAATCATTGATTACCCGTACCTTGCCCCTCTGACTGGGTTGCCCCAGCCACCCTGAGCAGCTTCCAACAGAATATAAGAAAACACAAGATATAGCAAGCATTAAAAGCTTCCCTACACAGGGCTGTCTTCAGATGTCTACGGAAGGTTGCATACTCATTTATCTCTTTGACATCTGATGGGTGAGGCAGTTCTTTGGCCAAATGGGAGTTGGCCCAAGCCCAGAGGCAGAGCTAGCTGCTCTGGCACCCGGAGGGGAGGGCCAGCCACCCCCAGGGGCAGGGCGAGCATTCCAGGATACCTGCCAAGTTGCTGTCGGAGAAATAAGGGACCGGGCCAGAAGTAGCAGGCCGGAAGTAGTGCTGCCGCCATTTTGGAACTGGGCGGAGCATGCTCAGAAGTGACTTTTGATGCTGCTTTGCCCAGTTCCAAAATGGCCACCGCACCAGAAGTCGCATTGCAGCCATTTTGGAACTGGGCAGAGCAGCATCAAAAGTCGCTTCTGAGCATGCTCCGCCCAGTTCCAAAATGGCCGCCACACCAGAATAAACCGGGGGGGGGACAAAAACATCTGTTTTTTCAGCTAGGAACAGCTGGAAAAATGGGGATTTCCCGGGGAATATGAGAGACTTGGCAGCTATGCATCCCAGGGGGGTGGGGCGGCAATGTCATCCCTCCTCAGCGATGACACCCGGACGGGCTGCACCCACCACACCCCCTTCCTCCGCCAGTGTCCAAGCCTTGCTGGTGGAGGCGGCCAGTAACGTCTTAAGGGTATCCAGCGCCGTGGTTCAAGAATCCTCCGGCGCCCCCACCCCCCCACGGCGGCAGTAGCGCACAGCTGAGGGGCGGAGATGGAGGATGGTGGAGCCTGGATGGCGCGCACCACCTTGCAGGGGGCTGGCCTGGGCGCAGAGCCCACTTCCCACAGAGGGGGCTGCTCGGCCTCCCGCCCTGGACCATCCCCTCCTTGGTGCCTCCCTCCAGCGGCCGTTCCGGGACGCGGCGGTGGCGCGCGGCCTTTGAGCTTCCTCCATGAAGCAGAATCAGCGAGACTCCTGCCTAGAGTGGCAGCAGGCGCATGGTGCCACTCTAGGCAGGAGTCTCGCTGATTCTGCTTCATGGAGGAAGCTCAAAGGCCGCTCGCTACTGCCGCTGTGGGGGGTGGGGGGAGCGCCGACGGCAGTTGCTCCCAGACACCAGACATTTGGCGCCCCTTCCGCGCCCCTAGTTGCCAGGCGCCCTGGCGCCTTGCGCCACCCAGCCCGGGCCTAGAGACGGCCCTGGAGGTGGCTTAAGTGTCTCATTTCTCCCTCAGATGCAACCAGGTGGAATGGCTACAGATGGAGACACTTCTGAGAGAGGAGGAGCTCTAGGGCAGTTAGCTCTCCCAGCTTGGTTGATGGATGTGGCCTTGTTGCCTCCCCTCTCCCTCAGACGCAGGCAGGTGAGCTGTCCATTCACCTTGGTCAGCTGAGAGGCAGAGAGACCCCTGGGCTCATCACCCCATGACAGAAAATCCAGGGGTGGGAACTTCCATGCTCCAAGCTGCCAAACAGTTACTTACAACCATGATCCTCAAGGAAAATGGCGGCTGTACCTTGGTGGCTCCAATGCAGTACATATCGGGGGTGACTGAGCATAGCTTCTTCAGCACTGCCGCACTGTTCCACGCATCAGGGATCATGCCTTGTCTGATATCCACAAGGCAGCGGTACCTAAAGAGACAGGCTGAAGGTGTGATTGGGTGCCCTCCAACTGTTGCTGGACTACAACTCCCATCATCCCTCATCACTGGCTATGCTGGCTGGGGCTTGTGGGAGTCAAAGTCCAAAAAGCCTTTCTATATAGTACCTGTTTTATTTTTCCTTCTCACCCAACAAAGGATACTAACATAGTGCCACAACTGAACAAAAAGTCCATTGCCACCCTGGTCAGTTTCTGGAACAGGGGCGAACACCACCTTCTCCTTCCCTTCCTGCAGCAAAACGTTTGGGGCTGGCTCTGCTAATAAGCATGTGGTTAGGGGACCCCTGGTAGATACTGTATACCTGGGACAATAAATAAAGTCCTTCCCCACCAAAGGCTCCCGGGCAAAATTAGCAAGGATACCACAGCCAAGCCTGCCTATCAGAGCCTGCAATTGCTCTTCCCCTTCCTTGCCTTCCTGGGTCAGAGCCCTTGTTGAGCATACCTTTCAATGAACGTTGGGAAGGGGATGCGAACGGGGAAGCCCTCTTTGCGGATGCGGATGGTCTCCAGAATGCCCGAGTACCGCAGCTGGCTGCTGACTACGTCAGGCTCAAAAAGTCCTGGCTTCTGGTTGAGGGAGAGCAAAAGAGAGCATTGGACAGGATAGTAAATGAGCCGACTGGTTCAGGATTCATATTGTGATGTAGGAGAAACGAGCCTGACAGAGTGTGAGAGAGGAGCTCTCTGGGCGACTCAAGACCATTGGGTTTTCAGGCCAGAAGAAGCACCATTTAGTGACAGGCCTTCCTTTACCTGTGATGGATGACTCAGCATCCATCAGTTTCTGAATGACCCAGCAGGTGCCCAAAGTGGAATTGAGGAGACGACTGGAAGGAAATGGGGGCTATGGAAGGGCAGTAGAAGGAGAAATAGTTTATAGAGATGATATGGCAGCATTGTAGAAATTGTGTTTCTGCAGGAGAAGCTGCAAGGAGGGAGAGGCTTGGCTGCAGCTGTGTTAGCACTGCAAGGAGGTGGGGTGGAAGTGAAGCCATTAAACACCATGATCAAAATTTCCTGCATTGCAGGGGGTTGTACCAGATGACCCTTGGGGTCCCTTTCAGCCCTACTGTTCTATGAAAATGCTTTTGAGGGAGGGTCATAGTTCAGTGGTAAGGCACCTGCTTCTGCATGCAAAAGGTCTCAAGTTCAACCTTTGGCAGTTCCAGGAAGGGCTAAGAAAGACTTCTTCCTGAAACCCTGCAGAGCTGCTGCCAGTCAGTGACAGCAACATTGAGCTAGATGGACCAGCAGACTGACTCTGCAAAAAGGCAGCTTCTTATGTCCCTCTCTCCTTAGGGCACAGCAAGTCCATACCTTCTTATTGTTGGGTTTGATGCAGCGGACGAAGAAAGGGTTACATCTGTGGAAGAAGAAGAAAAAACACACATACGATGGGACTATAAAATTTCTTCATCCTGAAAGTGGTGCATGTTGAATGGAATTGCCTTCTATTTGCATGAAGGAAGACGCTTCCGCCGACACGAATGGGAAATATCCTGCTCATGCAAACAGCAGGTTCAGTACCCCCTTGCTCCCCCCACAACCTGCCAGGGTCCCGATCCATGGGTCAATTAAAAAACCACCCATATACAGTATGAAAATCACCGCTGATTCACTCTATGGGAAGCAACAAATGTGCAAAGGACCTAAATCTATTCCTTTCTACGTCTAGGGAAGGGCTGCAACTTAGTGGGAGAGCGCCAGCTGTGCATGCAGGTTAAATCCTCAGCATCTCTAAGTAGAAATGAGAATGTCTCCTGTATGAAACCACAGAGAGCTGCCGCCAGACAGCATGGACCATACTGGACTAGCTGTAGCAATGTTCTGATTTGACAGGAGGCAGTTTCATCCCTTTATACAAGACCTGTAACACTGAGGACTAGACGAAACAAAAACAAAAACAAAATCCTTCCAGTAGCACCTTAGAGACCAACTAAGTTTGTCATAGGTATGAGCTTTCGTGTGCATGCACACTTCTTCAGATACACTGAAACAGAAGTCACCAGACCCTTATGTATAGTCAGAGGGTGGGGGTATTATTCAGAAGGGTGGTGGGAATGGGTGATTGGCTGATAGGAGTGGTAAACCTGTTGACGACTGTTAATGACTGCAATTGGTCTTGCAGGAAAAAGCAAGGGGTGAGGTGGCTAAAGAAAGCTTTATCATGTATAATGAGATAAGAATCCAATGTCTCTATTCAGACCAGGTCTCTTCATGGTTTTAAGCTTGGTAATGAGTTTCAATTCAGCAACTTCTCTTTCCAGTCTGTTTCTGAAATTTTTCTGTAATAAGACAGCTACTTTGAGATCTTGTATAGAATGTCCTGGGAGATTGAAGTGTTCTCCTACTGGTTTCTCTGTCTTGTGATTCCTGATGTCAGATTTATGTCCATTTATCCTTTGGCGTAGGGTTTGGCCTGTTTGTCCAATATAGAGAGCTGACAAACTTAGTTGGTCTCTAAGGTGCTACTGGAAGGAATTTATTTTTTATTTTTTTGTTTCGACTACATCAGACCAACACGGCTACCTACCTGTAACTAGTACTGAGGACTAGAATCTTACTTAATTTTCAGGGGAAGGATCATAACTCAACGCAGGTTCAATCCCTGGAACCTCCAGGCAGGGCTGGAAGAGAACCCGGAACAGCGGGTTTTGGACTCCCTTGCCTGCCACCCTGCCAAGGTCCTGATCCGGTTCATGGGCCCTCCGTGCCAGCAATTTGAAAAGCTATTCACACAAGTGCTTGCCCTATGCCTTCCTCACTCACCTCTCCATTTTATCCACAAGGTCCAAAAGCGACTGCTGGAATTTCGCTGCCACCGTGTGGGACTTATATTTCCGCCTGCTGGTGCTGCTCCTCCCCATCATGGTCTTCTGCTGAGCTATCACCTGGGCATGGCTGTAGAACAGGTTGGCCACCATCTGGGGCAAGAGCAGAGGAGGCATTTTGTAGGGGACATTTTGGGAGCAGGTGGGACATTCGCAACTCATTCCATTTTGATCCAGCTCTCCCTGCACAGAGGACGTTTGCTGGGTGATATTGGGCAAGCCACTCTCTGCCAGCCTAACCTACCTCGCATGGCTGTCGTGAGGATGAAATGAGAACAGGGAGAGATTATAAGGATGGATGGATCTGTCCGTCTTAATTTCTTCCCCCCACCCCATCTTAAATTTCAGTTCGCCCCATTTCAAGATCAGTCTGTGATTTTTTTTAAAAAAAAGTTTGCATGAACATTGACACTCATTTTCCCATGCATTTTTACTGATACACCTGTGTTTATACACCATTCGGTCTAACAGATGCAATTGGCAAGCAATTTTCCCCAGTACAATGCACTAAAGTAGTACAGTGCAGTATTTCTAAGCATTTATTTCCCTGCATACACACATTTTTGGCGCTGGAAAACTGCACTGCAAGATTTGGAGAAGTGTGACTTTCAAAGGATAAGCTATGCTCTGATCCTCATACTCGTCTGGAAAGTATTAATTAAACAGGTTAGCATTAGAATCAGTGCTGTACTGGATGAATTCCTTCCCCATTGCTAGGTGAGAATAGTGTAGACCAGGAGTGGTTGAGAGCTCTGATTTTTCTCCCCTACCCAATATCTCATCTATTTTTGCAGTTGGGTCAAAAATATAAATAAATAAAAACAGAAGCCACCCCTGGGGAGTGAAGAGACATTTAAACATCTCCATCCAGCAATGTACTTTGATGTGCATGCAAACCTGCCCCTCCCTGGTCATCCGAATCATCATTTGGTGAGCACGGAGATTGCAATAACTTTCCTTAAGCTAATATACACAGCTCAGCTGAGCAGAGAGAGGTGTGTGGGATTGTGTGTGCATGAGTGCAAGTATGTGTGTGAGAGTTGGCCACAGCCAATTTTGGCCATACCTACCCCTGTTGTGGGGTCTCTGAATGGATTGGCCAATATGCCCCTCGGGACAAAAAATGTTCAGTCACCCGAATGTACACCAGCCCTGCAGAGTAGGTTATGCAGAGAGATAGTGACTGCTCCAAGGTCAATCAGTGAAGCCAGGAATGACCTTTAATCACCACCCATTTAGACAACCTATATCTGCAAGTCCCCATTCCTATGCTCCCCACCACTGCTGGAAGTGCAACAGCAGAGATCATTCTGTGTGTAACTTAAGGGTTAATTCAATTAGTATTAAAGTCAATGAGCAGGGGGAGGAGAACAGGTGGAGGTGTTGCTTAGCAACCAGGCAGAGGGGCATGAGCCTTGCTGAGGTAACTTGCGCTCTGATTGGCTTTGTAATTTAAGGGTTAATTCAGTTAGGGTTAAAGTCACAGAGACAAGAAGAGGGATGGGTGGAGGTGTTGCTTAGCAACCAGGCAGCGTGGCATGATGCTTGCTGAGGTAACTCATGCTCTCATTGGCTGTGCAGTTCTGAGGGAGCTTTTTCCTTCCTGTTTGTGTTGTTGTATGTCTTCCTGCTATGAACAAGGCCTGAATTAAGAAAGACATTACCTCTGTGTTTATTTCTCCTCATATTATGTGGTTGTGGTTGTTTTCATTCAATTAACCCAGTTAAGTTTTATCAGTTTCTTTTCTCTCTGGACTCCATCTGTATTATTTAGGTGACGCTACTAACAACAGCCAGACCACACTGCTTCGCCCTACTCTTCCAAACACAGAAGCCATCGGATGCATTGGAGCCAGCCGACCTGAGGCCACCCCAAAACACCTACTTTGATTTTGCTGTTGACAAAAAGCTCCAGGACGTCCAGGCGAACCTGATCGTAGTTTTTATCCAAGAACTTGTGTACCTGCAGTGGGGTTAAGAAATGCATTATATTTCCTGAGCCAAAATATAGTCTATGTGTGAAGCACCTCTCCATTCAAAGCAGGGAGAAGTCTGGCCCAGGTGCCCTTACTTTCTGTGCTACGTGGGGCTGAAACTGCTGCCCTGATCATTACTGCTCCTCAGTGCCACCCTGATCTTGGCAGGGTCAGCTGATGCAATGCCCAGGCAGGCTGGAGCTATAGCCTAGATGGTGCTGTGGAGGCACAGAGCACAGTCTGCCGGGCTTGCAGTGGAAACAGGGTGATGGTGGCACAGGAGGGGCTGGAGGCTGGAGGTCCCAGTCCAAGGCACCAAGCACCTTATGTGTGCAGAATGTACCCTGTTCTTCCTCTTTGTGTTGCTCCTTCCCAACCACCCGGTGTCTCACCTGGTAGGTAACTTTGCCAGCATAGTGCTTGATGGAGAACTCAGGAAGCGGCATCTTTGGTTTGGAGTAAAGCGGGTTGGCGCCGTGGTGGTAATGACACTTCTGGAGAAATGTGTGATCTGTGGCCTGGCAAGGTGGAGGAATAACTGGGTCAGACTAGCAGTGCCCCATGTTGTCCACCCAGTGTCGGTGGGGACGTTCTGGGTTCAAGTTCACCTTTGCTGCAAGCACTGTCCATTTTAGGCCAGTGGCATCTATGAGGCACACTTTTTGACTGTGAAAGAGGAAGAATTGGCTGCCTTCTAGAGCCAATCACCATGGTTCTGCATGCTGTGAGCCCAGAATAGTGACTCAAACAGAGATGCAAGGGACAGACTCTTTTAAAGACAGGCCATTATGCTGTGCCTTTGCACTGAGAGTCGTTGAATGATCCAACCATAGTATTTATCAAGACATGAAACATTGGCCAATGCTTGCTTCCAGAAATTCTGGTGCTCTCATTCCAAGGGTCTTTGAGCATAGAAAGAGTGTCACCCCCTCAAAGGGGGATAATTGCTTCCCTTGCCTCCCTAAATGAATACATGGGGAAAGCGCTTCTGAGCAAAAGCAGTTAGTGTCATCCTGTGACTAGAACAGACTTTAAAAAAAAATTATGCATGGATTCTACCCAGCACCAAGTGGTACCTGAGGGAAACTGCTCTGGTCATCCAGAATCCTTAAAATCCCATAAGGCCTGTGGGCAATGAGGTCAATGCAAGGCTGGTTATCATTGAAGGGTATTTCTCTCCACTCAAGATGCTCCCGGATATATTCCTCCTGAATACAGAATGTATTTATTAGTTAGATTTGTATCTGCTGCCCCCCACCCTCACCAGCTGCTTTTAATTACTTATATATTGATATTTGCATCCTGCCTATGACAAATTTTTCAAGAGGACACATGTCACTTAAAAACAAATGACCAAAAATAGCAAACTATAACAAAAAGAACAAACAAGAAAATAAAACATATCAGCATTAAACACACACACACACATACGTGCGCGCGCGCACACACACGAGTGCAACACAGCTGCAGATCCACCAAAAAAAATGTGATGCTCTAAAATCCCAAGAATGGTGGTGATGATGGATTCTGGCCTCACCTGCTCCTCCTTGAAGACGATTTTGTTGAAGAAGAATTGGAGATACTCATTTGCGTAATTGATGCACAACTGTTCAAAGCTGTTGAAGCCCAGATCCTATTCAAAAATTCAGACCGCAAGTTAAAAATGTGTACATGCAGAGCAAAGGGCTACTTCAGGCTACCCAGTATAGAGGAGAAGAGCTCCACAGCCCAGCCAGCCGTTCTCGAACTGAGCCTGCCTCCGGGAATATCAGAAGTGGCAGCCATTGCAGCACTGGAGGCTGGTTCATCAGGGGCACGCGGGCAACTGCCCCACTAGTCTCTGCCCTCTGCCAATCTATACGTGCCACCTGTCTTTCTTACAGTCCAGGGGTGGTCCTGCCTGTTGGCTTCATCCTCCTTAGTCTCAGTGCTGCCCCATGCAGAACCCATCAGGAAGAAGGATGGAGGCAAAACGAGCATAAGTTGTCTCTGCCTGTTTTTACTATGGCTCCATCTACTGTCAGTCTTCCTGCTTTCCACCCAGCCTGTCCCAGAGAGCACCAGCCACCTCGGCGTGACAAGCACCATTCTGGGGGCACTAGGTGTGTGTGTGTGTGTGTGTGTTATTCTATCCTCCTCCCTTGTATCTTAGGTCCTTTGTCAAGGGACATTTGTGTTGGGCACCAAATAGCAGTTTCTGGGGAAGGCCCCGGTTGTAATTGGCTGAACACTTCTTCCCTCACCTCAAAGCCATAGATATCCAAGACGGCGATGGACAGGGTCTCTTGCCTGGGGTAGATGAGCCTGTTAATCCTGTCGATGAGCCAGTTGAAGAGCAAGGAGTAGAGGATCTTGGCAATGGCATCTCTGAGGGGGGAAAGAAAGGAAAAATCACATGCACAAGCGCTGTGGGCAAAGAAATGGAAGAAGACAAGGCCACAAGCAGGGGTGCTGAGGGTGAGTGGCTCTGTCCATTACAGTTGTGGAGATGGGCGGGGCTTCTGTTTACCTGGCATCAACGGCACTGTCGACAGTGAGTGGGGTGTATATCTTTTCTCTCATGGTTTCCTGTTGAGAAAACGAAGAAAGAAGAAAGATGGCCCCCTCTGTTGGCGGGCGCCAGTCACACAAAATATCATGTCCCCTCCCTGCACAACCTCATGGAATCTCCTCCATCCTAATCCACAGGTGCTGCTGGGCTCAAACTGGAAGCTCTTGAGTCCATCCACCGTCCCACCAGGTCAACTGGCTGGGGGTCAAGGATGACTGCAGTAATCAGTGAGATACCTTTAAAGGTAAAGGTAAAGGGTCCCCTGACCATCAGGTCCAGTCGTGTCCGACTCTGGGGTTGCGGCGCTCATCTCGCTCTATAGGCCAAGGGAGCCGACGTTTGTCCGCAGACAGCTTCCGGGTCATGTGGCCAGCATGGCGAACCAGAGCAGCACACAGAAACGCCGTTTACCTTCCCGCCGGAGCGGTCCCTATTTATCTACTTGCACTTTGATGTGCTTTCGAACTGCTAGGTTGGCAGGAGCTGGGACCGAGCAACAGAAGCTCACCCCGTTGCAGGGATTTGAACCGCCGACCTTCTGATCAGCAAGCCCTAGACTCTGTGGTTTAACCCACAGCGCCACCTGCGTCCCGAGAGATACCTTTAGGCAGAGCCTTTTTACCAAGAAGTCAGGTAACCACATTCTCCTTCCTGCTAGGCAACATATATAGGGCATAACAAAACTCTAAGCAATTCACCACTAAGGGAAGGGAAGCACTTGTCCCTCCCTGAGCCACCTGCTGAGTAACCATGCCTATTATTACTATAATTTATGGTTACGTTTATATAGAAGCCCATAATAAACAAACATTCCCCGGGCAGCTTGTGACAAAATATTGAGAGCCCAATTTATTATAATAATTAAAAACTAACAGGCAAACAATAGACCCCACTTGTGGGTCAGTGCATCTGGCTGTTAACCAAGAGGTTGGTGGTTTGAGCCAACCCAGGAATGGCTCTGAGCAGGAGTCCCCGAATTGTAGGGAGTTGGACTAGATTATATGATTCTATAAAGGGACCCAGGTGGCGCTGTGGTTAAACCACTGAGCCTAGGGCTTGCTGATCAGAAGGTCGGCGGTTCGAATCCCTGTGACGGGGTGAGCTCCCGTTGCTTGGTCCCAGCTCCTGCCAACCTAGCAGTTCGAAAGCACGTCAAAATGCAAGTAGATAAATAGGAACCGCTACAGCGGGAAGGTAAACGGCGTTTCCATGTGCTGCTCTGGTTTGCCAGAAGCGGCTTTGTCATGCTGGCCACATGACCTGGAAGCTATACGCCGGCTCCCTCGGCCAATAATGCGAGATGAGCGCGCAACCCCAGAGTCGGTCACGACTGGACCTAATGGCCAGGGGTCCCTTTACCCTTTACCTATATAATTCTATAATTAAAGACAACAAATAGATGCATTGTAGAGAAGCAGCACAAAATATTCAACACTCCAGGTTTTGTTTTGTTTTTTCCAGAATTCCAGGTCAGAATAAAAGGGTCTCTTCCTCCTGAACCCTTTAACTGTTCTTGGCCCAAAAGCAGAGCAACAGACACCTGCCCTTCGATGCCCATCCTCCCAGATCCACAGTCAGGGCTGCCTGCCCCTTTACCGTCACTTTGAAGGTGATGGACTTCTGCAAGCCCTCGGGGGAGATTTTCAACAGATCGGCCACAACGCGGATCTCCTGGGCGCTCACCACCGAAGCCACCTCCTGGCAATCTGTCTGCAAAGCACCAAGTCAAGGCATAGTTGCAAAGAGGCTGGGCGACCTTATTTATTTTTACTTGACATTCAAGAACATACAGCAAAAACAGGCTGCTGGATAAGGCAGCACCTCCTCCAGCATCCGGTTGTCACAGAAGCCAACCAGGTGCTTGTGGGAAACCCACAAGGAGGACCCAAGCACAAGAGCAGCACATTCCCTTTTTGTGGCAACTGGTATTCAAGAGCATTATTGCCTCTCGCCATCATGGCAAGTAACCACCGACATCTCTCTCCTCCATTAATGTGTGCAATCCTATTTTAACGCCATCCAAGTTGGTGACCACCACTGCCTCCTGTGGGAGCGAGTTCCATAGTTTAACATTGTACTGCATAAGAAGTCCTTTCTTTTATTTATCTGTCCTATATTTTTCAACTGTCAGCTTCATTGGCCGTCCGACCAATGCTGGATTAAACCCTGTTGAGGCCCCTAGGCAGTCAAAATCTCGGGGGGGGGGGGGCTTGTGCGCACGCTCTAGCGGGATAACATTGAACTAAGAAGGCTTGAACTTTTAGCTTCATTTCAATATCAAATTAATGTTATTTTGATCTGTTGTCGTGGGCCACCTAAAAGGTTTTGGGCCATCGGTTGGTGCCTACCCTGCCTATTTGGTAATCCAACAAGAGAAGGAGAAAAACTTGTCTCTATTCCTTTTCCCCATGACAAGCATCATTTTATAAACTTCTAAGTATCAGGCCACCTCTTTCTCTATACTTGAAAGTCCTAAATGCTGCAACCATTCTTCATACACTCATTTGCCTGATTATTTTAGTTGTCTTTTTCTGAACCTTCTCCAATTGTAATATTTGTTAGTTACTTAGTTTGCATGTATATTTGTCTGTTTATCGCCTGCCCTTCACCTTAAGGTCCCAGGGCAGGTTACAACATTAAAACATAATATTCAAAACATTTTAAAGCAATGTACGCTCATAAAAACCAGGTGGGTCCTGAAAATATACATCTTTTTGAGATGAGGCGACGAGAACGGTACATACCAGTAGTATTCCAAATGCAGCCGCACCATTGATTTGTATAGTGGGCATTATGATATTGGCAGTTTTATTTTCAATTCCTTTCCTAGTGATCCCTAGCATGGGATTTGCCTTTTTTCATAGCTGCCACACACCGGGTCAGCTGTGCCCAATTTTCACCAGTGTGAAAATGGGAGTTGGCCTCCCAAAAAGACCTCCCCACACTGCGATTTACATTTTTCACACTGGTTCGCTCTTGCTTGCCTCTCCCCTCTTTGCACCAATACGATTAAAAGTTCTTGCTGGCTACATGATCCAGGTAGTCAGGGACCATGTAATCAAGAGGAAAACATCAAGGCACCACACAGCCAACCAGACTACATCCTGAAGCTTCCTGCTTCCTCACTCTGGAAGAACAAGGGGTGTAGTTTATTGGGTTTTTTTAAGCCTTTCCTTAGAATGCACACTACATTTCCATCCCAGTAACTAACCTCGTATTTTTCAAAGTAGACATTCCCCAAGTGGAGAATGGAAGACAACATTCGGAAGATGCTGTCCTGGTCGTGGGGAGTGAAGTGCAGGGTTTCCATGGCGTCGAGCAACCGGTGAAAATCCTCTGTGTCCACCTTGCCAGGGATCTCGCAGTTACCTCCCTACAGACGGGGAAAGGGAGGCATTTGTTCCCCGCAAGGGAATGCAGACCCTGGGGTGAAAAAGGCTCTCTGCCCCTGGCCAAGACCCTCATCTGATTGGGACCACTGCCTGGGACAGAGCACCATTCCTCCTTGATTGGAATATTTGGGTCTTTGTGATAATAATAACCAGCACTTTTATCCTTCTGTACCGTAGGCATTTCAAGGAGAGGCCCATACCTGGTTCAGGTAATAGTATGTTTCTGCCTCTTGAAGGCCGAATTTCCGCTTCTGCTGGGCAGGGAGGCCAGCCAGCATCTCATAAAATATATGGTAGTTCCGTTCATTGTTGGCCTAGACAAGAGAGAATCATTACCAGGACAAATATGGACAGAGGAACAGTATGAGAGAGATTTCATTTATGTGTTGATTTATTTATTTTTAAATAGTGATACATATTTTTTGTCGTATGAATAGATGATGTCTAATTTAAACTTTTATATATTTTTTATTCTATGGTTTTATGCATAATTGTTGTAAGCTGCTCATATATTTTTAATGAACAGCAGTACATACATATTTTTATGCAGAAATAAAGTACAGTTTAATAAAAATAATAACACATCTTAAGTGGTTTACATAATAGTATAGCATATTCATTTAAAAACAATGATAAAAACCAACAAAAAATTATCAAAATATGGATAAAATCAACCGTGTATTTAACATAACATAACATAACATAACATAACATATAATATAACATGTTTCAGTAGGCTTGCCTAAATAAAAATGTTTTAGCAGGCATAGAAAACAATATGGCTCAGTCTGGAGAGCACGAGACACTTAATTTCAGGGTTGTGGGAAAAAATCCTGCATTGCAGGGGGCTGGACTAGATGACCCTAATGGTCCCTTCCAACTCTACCATTCTATTATTCTAAAATGCCTGCCTAATATTTTATACAGTCAAGTGGCGGGTGTCCTTTTGTTGGATTGATGGTGTGGTGTAGTGGTTAGAGTGTAAGACTTGGACCTGGGAGACCCAGGTTCAAAGCCCCACTTGGCCATGAAGCTCATGAGGAAGGGGGAAGAACCATGTATGTAAACTGTGACCCACCTTGAGATTTTCAGATGAAGGGCGTAATACATTAAAAAAAAAAAAGAGGTCCTTGGATAAAAAATAGAATATAAATGCAATAAATAAATAGAAAGATAGATTTAGAACAGGCCTGCTATTTCCTAACTGTCTTACAGAACTCTTGGGAAAACCTCATTTTTCTCCTAAGAGTTCTCTCCCAGCTTGCAACATTTTACAAGTCAGGGAAATGACTCAATAGCCTGGCCACAGAGCGCCTGCAAAGTAGATGGAGGAGCCATCTTTCTTTTTAAAAGCTGGCCCTTGCTTACAACAAAAGATTACAGTGGTACCTCAGGTTAAGAACTTAATTCGTTCGAGGTTAAGAACTTAATTCGTTCTGGAGGTCCGTTCTTAACCTGAAACTGTTCTTAACCTGAGGTACCACTTTAGCTAATGGGGCCTCCCGCTGCCGCCACACGATTTCTGTTCTCATTCTGAAGCAAAGTTCTTAACCCGAGGTAATATTTCTGGGTTAGTGGAGTCTGTAACTTGAAGCATCTGTAACCCGAGGTACCACTGTGTTAGGGAAATGAAGGAGAAGTGCAGAGCCTCACCTGAAAGACGACCCTTGATTTCTCCAGAAGGTACTGTGAAGTAATGGCACCACAAATGAACCCATTGCTGCAGAGACAAAATTTAATACGCGTGTTGGGTCTTTTCCGTCCCGTAACACAGATTTCCAACATGCACACCATCACAATGTAACAGAACATGGTGGGAATCAGAACTTAATCAGCAGAAATTGCCAGTGCTTATTGCGCATGTACATTAATCGTGAAATGAGGTAACATTGTATATGATTGGTGAAAATTGAAATGCTTTGTTTGAAACTTTATAAATATCACTGCCTGGACCACCAGGCGGGGTTGCAGTTTTGTGGAACGATCCGACTGCAACCTATTGCTTTGCAATAAACAACGCTGGAATCCTAACTCCTCACATTTCTGAGTTTTATTGGCATAAACTCAGGAGATACCGTATTTTTTGCTCCATAGGACGCACCTAGTTTTTAGAGGAGGAAAACAAGAAAAAAATATTTTGCTTTCTTGAATTGTCCTAGGCATAGCAGCCAACTCCTAGAGGCCTAGGTGCCTTTGCCCCCTCCCCCTTAAATATTTGAGGAAGCTTCTTTTGGAAAGGGGGAAAGCTCCATTTTTTTGAGGATCAGCTCAAAGTTGTGCATCTTTTTTGCAAAGGGGGAAGCTCCATTTTTAGGATCAGCTCAAAGTTGTTGAGTTTCCTTGCAAAGGAAAAAAATCCTGTTTTTATGGGGTTCAACTCACAGTTCTGCAGCTTCTCTAGGAAAGGAAAGGGACCCATTTCTACAGTTTCCAGACAGAAAATATAATCAGCCAGTCACATGTCCTTGGGAAACAAACAGCCTCCCTCTGCAGACAATAATTGAGGCCTGGGCAAGGGGCCTGGGCGGGCTGGGAAGGGAGCTAGCGTCTCTTATCTCCCTCACCGATCTCTTGCAATCACGGGTTCCTTTCAACACTCTCCCTCTTGTTAGCCTTTAGCTCTTTCTAAAAAACAAAAAACACGATCTGCCTTTTGTCCCTGGCCAATTCAACTCCAGGAACCACACATTCGCTCCATAAGACGCACAGAGCCTCCTCTTACTTTTTAGAAGGGAAAAGGTGCGTCTTATGGAGCGAAAAGTGCGGCAAACTATTTTTGGCTTACAACACTTCTACATGACAACAAGACACAATCTCATATATCCAGCCTGCTTTACAACTATAGGATCCTGGACCCAGTAGAAGGTACTTTCAATTATTTCAAACTTGAGGTGCCATGAGAAAAGAAGAGCCTATTGTGCACCAACATAGCAACAGGGCCAGCCCAGGACTGTGAGCAGCCACGCCCAATCCCAGAATTCCCAGAAGCTAAAGTCAGTTGTAACAACAAACTGTGGTTTGCATAGGTGCCACAGTGCCACCCGCGTCCCAAAACACTATAGAATCTGATGATAAGCAGCAAAGCAAGGTAAAATAAGTAGCAGCGGTGCTGAAGCAGATCTAATAGCTACTATATAAAAAGGCCTGGGTAAATAAAAAGTTGCTGTTCAGGCATTGGAGAGACATGAGACTTGGCACCAGGTGAACCCCATTGGGGAGAGTATTTCCCAAGCAGGGAGCCACTACTGAAAAGGCCCTTTCCTTGATTACCTCACCTCTGGAGAAGGGTCTCAGAAGATGACCTCGGCATTTTGGGCAATTTCATGTAGGAGTTGTTAAGATTTGTAATTAGCTAATTAGCTGCCCGTTCACAAGAAAAATATTGTAGCCGGGAATACCAAAAAGCACAATACCACCATTAAAACATCACAAAATCCCATCTTCACAAGGGAAAGGAATACCCACCTCTAGGGCAGAGATAGGCAATGTGTTGCTTTCCAGATGTTTGGGACTACAACTCCCATCATCCTGAGCATTGGCCAAGCTGGCTGGGGATGATGGGACTTGGAGTTAACCATCTGGAGGATACTAGGTTGGCTCCTGCGCTAGGGACACCACTGGCCTTACAAAGCACCACCATTAACTACTAGCCCTAAGGCAGCATAGTAGGATGGCTTACAATTCCTTCATCTGCACTGGGTTGGGGGGGCAGTTAAAAAGTAAAATCCTGTGCATGTTTCCCCTTAGAAGTACCGGTATGTCCTCATGAAAATTCATCAACATTTTAGTGCAAATTTCTCTTAATACACCCATTTTGCATGCAATTTCCCCTAAACTACACATTCTTTGCAAAGCAATTTCCCCTAATATAGTGCGTTTTTGTACATTATTTTCACTTTTAGGAGAAAGATTTCAAGAAAGATTTACGCTATGCATTTTTGCATATGCTACATGGTGGAGAAATGCACTGCAAAATTCAGAAAAGGTGCACATTTTGAAAGATGGTTGCATTTTGGTTCTCAGTTTGTTTTGGGAAGGGTGAATTACATAGATGTGAACTGAATTTAATCTCTCAGCTCATTCCTACTCAGGGCAGAGGACCCCTGTGCATGTGCTAATTTTATACTGTATAAGGTGCCTTTGGGCAAATGAGAATGGTGCTTTGCAGTTTACACAACAGCTTTACAAGCAAGTAAGAAATAAAAAAGCTTTTTTAAAAGGGAGGGAAAGGAGCAGGAGATCTGGGTCCTAATGCAGGGGTAAGCAAACTTTTTCAGCAGGGGGCTGGTCCACTGTCCCTCAGACCTTGTGGGGGGCCGGACTATATTTTGGAGGAAAATAGGAACGAATCCCTATGCCCCACAAATAACCCAGAGATGCATTTTAAATAAAAGCATACATTCTACTCATGTAAAAACACCAGGCAGGCCCCACAAATAACCCAGAGATGCAGTTTAAATAAAAGGACACATTCTACTCATGTAAAAACATGCTGATTCCCGGACCGTCCGCGGGCCGGATTTAGAAGGCAATTGGGCCGCATCTGGTCCCTGGGCCTTAGTTTGGAGACCCCTGTCCTAATGCAAAAGATCTTGAGCTCATGCCCTCTGGGCCACCCCCTAACATGAGCCCAATATCTCATGGGCTGGAAGCCTGGATTGCCTGCCAGTGGGTTGTAGCCTCATTGAAGTTAATAGACTCATTGAAATTAGTAGTTCAAAGTTAGCCACGACCATTAATTTCAATGGGTCTATTCTGAGTGGGAGACTAACGTTGGCTACAACTCCCTTGATCTACCCCAGGGTAGGGGCATTAGGATCAGGGCCTAAGAGTTCAGGCAGGGTCGTATGGGAGCATTAAGTATGCAGGCTCAGGACAGAGGAGAAAATTACAGAAAGACGCAGGGCATTTGGTTACTTACTTCTCCAGAAAGAGTTCCACAAATTTCCCAAACCTGCTGGAGTTGTCGTTCCGCACCGTCTTGGCATTTCCGAAGGATTCCAGCAGAGGAGTCGCTTCAAGGATCTGACTCGACCACCGCATAAAACGAAATACAAAACAGGAGGAGAAAGCACACCGGCATGCAACAATGAGGGGGAGGATGTTGTTTTCTTCGCTCAAAGCTCAAACTCCACAACAAATAAGAGGGTCGTCTCCCCACGCTAGGAAGACCCCATCATGCAACAGTGGTCAAGGAGGCTGCTCAGCAGGGCAAGTGAGGGGTACATCTCAGAGAAAGGAGTGGCTTGGAGAGCATCCCAAGGGCCAGGTGTAGATTGTCTATGCTCCGGGGCTTAGTTGGGTGCCTCTGAGGATCAAGAACTCTGCCAAGGTTGCCAAGATGCGCACATTTCACAGCAATGAAGACTGACCCACCAGCTGCAATGTTGCAGATGTACAGCACATGTGGAAATTCACACGGAAGGCAAAGGCTGCACACACACAATGTGCTGAGTGCTCACACACATGTGGTTTAACCCCTGGAACAATCAACCCACCCTTGATTGAGTGTGATTTTTATGGCCAACTACCCTGCAACAAGAAATGTAGGCTGCACGTTAGTCGCTCAGATCAGGACCGGATTTAGGTTTGATGAGGCCCTAAGCTCCTGAAGGTAATGAGGCCCTTTCTATGTCCAGCTGTCCTTTGTCAACAACAAATTGTCGCTGTTTTTTGTGTTGAATATATGCTATATGGTAATTTATGGGCCTAATAGGCATCTAAAGCCATTTGCACATAACAAAATATATACATCATAGGCACCTACACAACACAAAACACTGTTGCTGTATGTAGGTTTTATTTTATTTGTTTTTATCTTACATGTTGGAAATGTACATCCAGGTTTTATTTCCTTAAAAAAAATGGGGGGGGCAAGAGAGCTGGGCCCAAAGCTATAGCTTGTTTAGCTTATATGTAAATCTGGCACTGACTCAGATCCTTCCCCAGTACCCCAAAACAAATAGGGTAGGACAGATGGGGCAACCTTAGAAGTTGCCTTTTCACGGTAAACTTGAAGGTTGGACGCTCCAATGCAACCCCTTGCGTACGGGTCACCATCCTTCAAGGCACATCCTGAGGAGCAACTGACCCTTAATTCTTGATTATCCAGATCGGTGGTAGCTAACCCAAGCACAGAGGAATGGGAAGGGGCAGAGTAACTCCTCAGTGCTTAAGCTCAGATTAGACCAAGGCAAATGAGGGACCAATCAGCATGCAATTTAATCAATCCTTGGTTTCACTCTATAAAATCACAGCAAAACATTCACACTGCACATGGCTTCTCTGTACCTCTATCTGCGGAAGTGCATGAAAGAAGCAGAGGTTGGGAGGCAATCGGTGTGCAATTGATCAGGTTATTTTTAATTAAAAAAAAGCTCAGAATGGCTCACACTCTCCAACCCATCCCCTTTGCAGTTGCCCATCAAACAAGCTTGGCAATGCCACCCTGGAGATGGAGGCTCTAGACCTTTTAATCAGTTTAGGGGCTCATCCAGACTTCCTTTTGTGCCATGTTTTCAGGCACCGATCTGGCCTTCAAAGCTCTGCGTCCAAGCGGTTTGTTTTTTGGTCCCAGTCCTTTCCCTGAGACAACTTGCATTTTACTGCTGAATTGGAGCAAAAAGCAGTCACGTTTTCTACAGATTGACATTTGCTCCTGTTCAGCAGTAAAACGTGGGCTTTCCTGGGGAAACGCTGGGACAGGAAAACCCCAACAGCACTCAGACACAGAGCTTTAAAGCCCAGATCTGTGCCTGGAAAGGATGGCGCAAACAGGAAGTCAGAATGAGCCCCTAGTCTTGGACTGGGTTGGCTGCCTTCAGTCGGGCTGTTGTACCTGCTGTGTTGCAGTGTGCTTCTGATTTATCGCTGCCAGGTAACGGAGGATCAGTTTGGTGGCTTCCGTTTTGCCCGAACCACTTTCGCCACTACAAGCAATCAGGTGAACAAAACAGCCCTAGTTATTTAATATCACCTCTGTTCCTTGCGATGCTAAAACACACACGCTTGTAGGTTATGTATCAGTCTTGCAAATGCTTGCAGAGCTGGAGGAGATTAAGAGCTAGCATGCCTTAACAGAACGCAACAGCCTTGCCAAGAGGCAGAAGGAAGGTGTTGCGCTCAGAAGTGGCACTGAAACCTCACCTGATAATAATACACTGGTTGATTTTGGCATCTCTCAGTTTGCTGTAGGCGATATTGGTGATTGCGAAAAGGTGCCTGCGAAAAGGAAGAGAGGATTTTAAAATCTGACTTCAAATTGCAATGCAGATATCAGTGACGTGCTTCCATCAAGCTAACATTCCGGCGCACCTGCATTGACAGTAGGAACCACAGTGTTCTGGGACTGGGTGCCTGGAGGGAAGCAGTTCTGGAGGACACTGGCAGCACATTGAAATGCAGGAAGTACCTTTATTGTACTGAGTTTTCCCCTCCAAGTCCTCAACAGCTGGGAAGAACGTTTATCTACGCAAGATCCTTGAGAGCCCCTTCCGGTCAAATTAGACCAACCTTCACCAACCCGATGTTGTCCAGAGGTTTTGGACTACAACTCCTATCAGCCCCAACTAGCACAGTCATTGTAACCAGGGCTGATAGAAGTTATAGTCCAAAACATCTAGAGAACATTGGGTTGGGTTGGCGAAGGCTGGATTGGACAAGATGGAGTGATGGTCTGACTCAGGATAAGACTGCTTTATGTGTTGCTTAGCCACAGCTCTGGCATCTGAGATTTCAGCAGACATATACAGTACAAACATACTTCTCTGCAGTCATGCTTTTTAAAAAGCATGCACTTATTTGGAAGTGAACAATACACAGCCCGTTGCCTCCAGATCCAATCTGTAAGCAGCAGAGACTTACGGTGGGTTCTCCCCCAAGGCTTTCCCTTCATATTGCAGCACGTGGTCTGTCCCGTAGATGTTATACATTTTGTAAGGATTCACAGACACTAAGATGCTACCTATATAGGTCTGGAAGAGAAAGAGATAAATTCAGCGGAAGGGAATAAGCTCTGAATGCATGCATGACACTACGACCTGCTTCACACATAATGCTAAGCCATGGTTTATTCCATTCTTTCCCATTAAACCATGGCTTAGTTTTACATGTGAATCTTTAACTATGATTTGTTTACTGCCCAAAAAAACCATGATCTGAAACCATGGTTTGCTGTCGGATTATGAACCTCGATTGGTTTTAAGTTCAGTTTGAAATCCCAGAACCTATCCTTAACCAAGCTTTGTTTGGAAAGCCCACCCCAGACATTCGCAAAGCCACAAAAGCACGAGACAAGAGATGCTGCAAAATGAAACAAACTATGGAGATTGTTTGATCATCTGTGGGACAACACCTGGTTTGTTAAACAAACCGTACGTAATGGTTTAGCATTACGTGAAAACCAGGCTTCTCTTTGTGTGTGTATTGAACCCCAAGCACAGTCAAGTGAAGTAGAACCCTGCCAAGCAGCACAGTTACTCATTAATAAACAACCCAGTTTACTTGATTGGGTGATTACTCAAAAGTAATTGGGTGCTTTGTGTATCAAAACCACAAATAAGCAAGAACGGAACCTACTGGATGTAACCTTAGTTTTATCTGGAGCTCCTCCAGAACCTTTTCCTTCATCTTCCTATATTTTGCTTTCATTTATGCATTTGTTAATTTAAAAAATCCCATATTTTTAATTTATTTTAATAATTGCATCTTTATTTCATCCTTCCCTGTCCCCATAAGCTGGATGGTGTGCACCCGCCTTCTGGTGCCCCCCATATGTATTGGACAAAAGCTCCCATCAGACCCAGCCAGCACACGCCCATACGTTGCTGGAACTGATGGGAGATTAGTTGGTTGGGGGATGGCTCGTATACAGAGTTCACTTCCCACCTCCCAACCCCAGTTCCCACTTTCATTGCTACAACAATCCCAAGATCACCCAGAGTGCTTTGTGGCTTAGTGAGGATTCGAACCCAGGTCTCCATGGGCCAACACTGCATCCACAGCACCATGCTGGGTTCTTTCCCAGTAGTTCATTAAGCTTCGGAAATAAGCAAAAGCAAAAGGACAACAACCAACTTACATAAATTAGTCCCCGGTCAAACCTCAACCTGATGTTGTTAAGAACCGCATTCTCCTGGAGGTCTCTGCAAGGTACAGAAAGAAAGGACTTCTTTCAAAGACTATTTGTTACCTATTAGTTATGTTATCATTAGGTTGTTGTACCCCAAAGAAAATGCAGTGCACATGGGGGGGGTCAGGGAAGACATAATCCAGGCTTCCTCAACCTCGGCCTCCAGATTTTTTTGGCCTACAACTCCCATGATCCCTAGCTAGCAGGACCAGTGGTCAGGGATGGTGGAAATTGTAGTCTCAAAACAGCTGGAGGGCCGAGGTTGAGGAAGCCTGACATAATCAATCACATATCATTTGCAGACAGAAAGCAACAAGAGCAAACACCAATCATATTCGCTGAATTAATTTCCATTGCGGACATGGGGCAAGCAAGCAAGCACCGGCAATTTCTACTCCCATTTTCACTCTATTTCCCCAACATTCTTAGTCCAGAGGGGCAGAGAGTTTTGGACATTCAGATCCATCGGATCTGGACATTCACAATATTTGTCTGGGATTCCCAGCATTTGCACCAGGAAAGCCACCAGATTCCAAGTGTTCCTTAAAAATTATCCAACAGCAGTCAACTTACTCCAGCTGGGTCATGTCTTCCACAACATTATCCCCATGCTGCAGTGGGTGGGCTGGACATTGCAAGCTGTGGGTGGTGTGCATCTATATTTGCAGAGAGGAAAAGACAATAAAATCAGCACATGCTCAGATCCATGCTCCCATGCACTTGACCCTCAAGGAAAATGCAGGTTATCTTTTGTATGCAAATTCATGCAATCAATGCATTTATTATTCAGGGTATTATTTATTGCTTGTACCGGTAACACCCATTCTCATAGCGGCTTTCAGCAGTAAAATACAATGGTACCTTGGTTTAAGAACAGCTTAGTGTATGAACAACTTGGATTAAGAACGCTGCAAACCCTGAAGTAGGTGTTTTGGTTTGTGAACTTTGCCTTGGCAGCAGAACATGTTCCGCTTCCTGTTGAGTGTGTTCCATTTGTAAATTGAGTCCCCTGCTGCTATGGGAAATCACGCCTTGGTTTAAGAATGCTTTGGTTTAAGAACGGACTTCCAGAATGGATTAAATTCTTAAACCAAGATACCACTGTATGGCAAACAATATCAAGACATTGGAACTTATCAATTAAAAAAGAGAGCAGTTATACAACTGGTGGGAAAAGACAGACTACAAAACTATTCCTGAATAAGGCACCTGGGGTGGTTGTGACAGTGGCTGGTTCAAGACGCAGGGCACCATATACAAAGTGATTTATAGAATATTGTCATGGGCTGGTTGGGTGCAGAGGAGCGGTGGGAGGAACCAGCTGGGAAACCCCCGAGGGAAGAAGGCTCAGAGCCAGGGGACTGGGGTGGAACAACAATGAGTGGTCAAAGGGAGAAGAGGGAGAAGACTGGGAAGAGGATGTGCTGGAAGATGAAGAGGTAACAGGGTTTAATGAGCAGGAAGAGGCTGTGGTAGAGAGGAGTCCAGAGTCAGAAGCAGGAGCGGAGGCTGGAGTGGAGAGGGGCCAGGAGGCAGAGATGAGTCAGGCTGGAGACGAATCCAGGGAATCTTCCCCTCCTGCTGTGACAAGCTCCTATTCCCCACTTATCTCCTAGAACACGAAAAGGAATGAAGAGAGTGGAGCAAATAAAGGCAAGATGAAGGAGTCTCAGATTGCTTGGGAAGGACCTGGAGAAGAAATAGACTTAGAAAGCTGTGGACTTTCAGTCCTCACAACTGCCTCAATGCGTCAAGATCAACCGGGAAGAGTTGGGGTGCTCACTTGGCCTGAGCTGTTGTTTGTTTGTTTGTTTGTTTGTTTGTTTGTTTGTTTGTTTGAATAAAGAGTTAACTTTACCAACATCTTGTGAGATATTGCTGACCTGACCCTGACACCTGTCCTGACAGATATAAAGAATGATTGAGAGGATATATAAGCTGCCTGGGGGGAGGAATTGTGGGGCAGGAGCTGCCCTGTCCTCATGGCCTGAATGTTGCCAGAGTGGTATAACAGCCAGCCCCTCTTCACAGGGAACTCTGGGAATTGTAGCTCTAGGACAGGAATAGGGGCCTCCAACAACCCTCAGCATACTTCACAAACTACATCTCCCATAATTCTTTGGAGGAAGCCATGAGTGGTATTATAGTGCTTTAAATGTATGGCGTGAATGTGGCCCAAGAGCAGGAGCAAGGGAGCAAATTTGCCTGCTGTGACCGATAGTTGCATTGAAGGGCCCCTGCTAAACTCCTGAGGAACCCCCAGGGTCCCCTCCAACCCCCCATTCCTAACCCTTTAGCCACCTTGACTGTAAGTAAAACAACAAAGGGTTAAAAGGTATCTAGTGTAAGGAGCTACCAAGCCCTAATTCTTACTCAAGTCGTCATGCCATGTCTCGGCTGAATCATTTCAGACTGCAGGTAGGCAACATAGCTGCCAAGTTATCCCTTTTTTACAGGGATTTTCCCTTATGCTGAATAGGCTTCCTCGCGAGAAAAGGGAAAACTTGGCAGCTATGGTAGGCAATTACATGATTGAATTATCTTGCATGCACTAAACAAAAAACAAAAAACCCTCCCCATAGAAAACTAGCATGTCAGACCTAGACCCCTCCTTGACATGCTAGATTTCTATGCATAGGTTATATATATATATATATATAACAAAAGGACACATGATTATGTGAGCCCACCACCTGCACCAGTGCAGCCTAGACACAAGTTGGCTCTATCCCTGATGCTTTTGAAACACCAAACAATTTTTTTAAAGTAAATTTTTATCCTATCCCTTTTCCAAGTAGCTCAAGGGAGCATAGATGATTTCCCTCCTACATTGTAACACCTAGTAAGCTTCATGGAAATGTGGGGATTTGAACCCTGATCTCTCAAGTCCTGAACCAATGCTCTAACCTTCACACCATACTGGCTCTCTATAAACATTCCCACTACTTCTAGGAAAGTTATGGATAATCCCCAAGAAAGTAGTGGAGGAGGCGGTGTTGCTTAGCAACCACGCACAGTAGCCTCTTTTTTTCTGAGGTAACACGTGCCCTGATTGGCTGAGCACTTCTGAGGGCGTTTTCCTCCGTATGTTTGGTTGTATGTCTCCCTCCATGCACAAGGGCCGAACTAAGAAAGACAAAACCTCTCTATTACTTTCTCCTGAAATCATACACTGTTTGAAGAGTTTGAATTTGATATCCCGCATTATCACTTCCCTAAGGAGTCTCAAAGCGGCTAACATTCTCCTTTCCCTTCCTCCTCCACAACAAACACTCTGTGAGGTGAGTGGGGCTGAGAGACTTCAGAGAAGTGTGACTAGCCCAACAGCTTCATGTGGAAGAGTGGAGACTCAAACCCGGTTCCCCAGATTATGAGTCTACCACTCTTAACCACTACACCACACTGGCTCTCTATGTTGTTGTTCAGTTTCGCTCAGTAAAGTGTTATCTCCCTGGGCAATGTCTGTATTGTTTAAGTGACTTTGCTTACGGGCAGCATCTCGTTTTCAAGCCTGCCGTGGTGCCCTGTTTGTTGGCATCAAGTCTGTAAAGGCGGCAGAAGATTGGTAAGCAAATACTTATCAAAAGATAAGCTCCTCAAAGCTGGGCTTTGAATGATGATCCGCTTCAGGCAGCTCTGCTCAAGCCAGCAGGAGTCAGCTTCGCTCTAATTAATACTCTCCTTCTGTTCCAGGCCAGCTCCATGTCGGAGATCAGGTCCTGAAATTTACATACAGCTCTTTTGCACGGACAGGCATCTTGTGCCTCTAACGGGGGCTACTACCGGTAACCCTGATGGCTGCTCTGCCTCCACTGTTAGAGGCAGTAAATGCTTCTGAATTCCAGTTGCTGGAAAAAGCAGGAGGGGTGACTGCCGTTGTGTTCAGGTGCTGCTTGGCCACTGTGAGAACAGGAGTCTGGACAAGATGGGCCACTGGCCTCATCCTGCAGGCTCATATAATTGCAAACTTAACTGAATTACTTCCCATCCCTAAGTGAGACTTTGCAAGTGAAACTGACCCAGAATTCCAAGAGAGCCTGGACAGAAAAATCCGATTCAGGATAACCTTTCCACTTCCATCCACCCCTAGTTGGGTAGGCCAACCCAAGGAGAAGACCAGGGCCAACCCAAGGAAAAGGGCAAGATGCACCCCACACAAACACATTTCATGGACAGTTGAATCCTACTTCATTACATGGGCAACAGAATCCTGAGGGCACTTGGCTAATTATGGGGGCACAGGACAGGTATTGTGTCAAATTAAACTCTTGCCTCCCAAAAGAGGCCAGAGAAGAAACAGCTAGGGAAGCTGCCCTCCCCTGAACATCCGCCGCCTGAGACAGTTACCACACTCTGCCTAACGATAGGGCCGGCGCTGTTCTGCTCCACTCCCCTTCCCCCTCCCCATCACAAAATAGTACAGGACTCTCCTTCAATTACCTTGCACCGCCACCTCTTGCTCACCCCACCAAATTCCGTGTGGTGCATCGTCGACCCGCGCGTCAGGTACCAAGCCAAGCCACTGCCTCGCTGGAAAGATGTCGATGGGTTCAAGCTCCCTGACTCCCAATCGTTGGCTTCCTGGTGCCTGGGGCTGTTCTGGTTTTGCATGCGTGACCTCCTCCTGAAGGAAGAGCCGATCCGCTGGATCTGGGGCATGACGACTGCATACCTCCCAAAACTGTCCTCCGCGTCGTTTTCATGCAGTTCCGCGGGTGAATAGGCATTTTCCCAGCTTCCCAGGTGGTTATTCCGAAAGGGTGCAGAACGGGGAAGGGAAGGGCTCCCCCTTCCCATGTTGTAGGCAGGCCCCTTAAATGAAGCTGCCCTTTGGGACAAGGGGCTGAGGTTGGGCCCTCTCAAGTGGCCAGGATTGACCCCAGAAATGGCATAGGACCAATTACTATCCAAGGCCTTGCGGGACAGTTTCGGAGTCGGTGACCGGGAGTGGCCGGCCAACCCTGCTTGCTTCGTTGATGGGGGCGGCGGAGGCGGTGGAGTAGGAGCATCCTCATAAAACAGACTCCTGGAAAAGGGGGGCAACTGTCCAGGGATGTGATCAGCCCGTGCCTGGGACGCATTCCTATCTTTCGTGCTGCTTTTCGTCAGTGAAGGAGGACGCCTGATGGACGAAACAGCCTGGGCCATCCCAGCTAATGGCTGTCCGACGCGCTGCAGGTAGGCCTGCCGGGTGCTGGGAACAGGACTCGAGGGCATAGACCTCGAAAGGCTCGAAAGGCTCCTCAGGCTTCCAGTGGCTCTTGTCTTGGGTGAGGGATTCCAAGCTGCTGGCCTTCCATTTCCAGAAACACGGTCCCACCTCTGCTGCTGCTGCTGCTGCTGTAGCCATTGACCCTCTCCTGGTCCATTGGCACCATCAAAAGCTTCGGTGAGAGGAGACGAGTTTCTCGGAGACTCCCTGATGGTGACCCTCCGGCTCCCTTCCTGTGTAAACATGTGAGGGGAGCTCCTGGCAGACAATTTGGGGGACTGGGAGCCAAACTGCCTCATGAACTGGTTTCTCATTAACGGTTTCACGGCTTTGGTCGGGGGCTCTTGTTGCCTGCTCCAAGCCTGGGGAAGCATGCCTTGAGCATCCACAGGTGGGGGGCTTGTTCTCCTTGGCGGCTGAAATGGGTTTTGGATCGGAGGCGAGCCAAAATTCCTGAGAGATGGCTGAGGTGAGGGAGGGGCTTTCAATCTCCCGGCAGTGGGACTATGGAAGCCCGCCGAGGCAAATCTTCCAGGGGTCCTATTCAACATAGCATCCTGGAACTTGGAAGAAATGGATTTGACGGAGCCATGAAATGAAGGATGGCTCAAAGGGGCCTCGGTCCTGTGACTACTGACTCCTCCTAAACTAGAGGAGGATGGAGTGCGTTGGCTCACAAAAGGATTACGTGCTGTTGGTCTAGGGGATGAAGGTGAGCGGAAGGTGGCATTTCCTGATGGGTTCCCCGTGGTGGCCGGCCTATGTGCCCATGATGGAGTAGCATTTTCTGGCGGTGAAACGACTCTCTTCAAAGAAGGAGGAGCCCCAGAAGTAGGTGGGTTCCTCCGCTGGAGGGGAGGGCTTTCATGCATGATTGTTGACCATGAAGAGGAGGGGGACCTTGAGGGCTGGTGGCCACCAGACGACTGCTGATAAGGGTTACTTGTCTCAGGAATGTGGAAGCCGGTCTGAGGCCTATTTAAGCCGAACGACCTTGTACTTTGTTTTATAGAAGAGGGAGAGTTGGCTGTTTGGCTGAATTCCCTCTGAGGTGAGCTGGGGCCTTCTTGGTGGGTCTTTGTGTGGGAAGATGACCGGGCATATGGAAGTGTGTTGTGGAGCTCTTCCTGAAGAGCATCTCGTAGTTTCGCTGCAGGGTGAGAAGGAGCAAGGCCACTGGCGTGCCTCCCTGGAGCCCCAAACCGCCTCATGGATTGAGGAGAAGATGCTAAACTGACCATTTGAGAGAGCCTTGCCCCCAGTTGAGGAGAAGGCAGCCCCATATGCCTACTCTCTCCTAATGGTGAAGACAGAGTTCTCCTACTTGGAGATGGCGTAGTAGGCCTGCTAGATCCACCATCCCCGCGGTGCTTGAGTATGGGCTTTGGTTGTGAGAGAGATCTTTGTAGGAACTGGCCCAGAGGGCTTCCAAATTCTCTGGGGGAGAAGCTAGGATTATTCGCAGCTGGGATCAAATGCCTTCTGGGTGAGTCTGGGGAGAGAGGCCTTTGAAGCTTCCGAACGAAGCAGCCAGGGAGCAGCTTTGAGAAAGTCCTCGGTGACCTGGGAGGCTCTAGATTCTCATCATCAAACTGGGCAAAAGGAGATGTCAAGGGCTCTGATTCTTCTTCCTCTTCCTCCTCCTCTGGATCAAAACTGGCAAGTGGAATGTGTGGCGAAGGAGGGAGGGAGACATCAAGCTTGTCTGTGCCGAAGAGTTTCACCTGAGGCCTTGGGAAAAGTCGGAACCCTCTTTTCACAGACAGTTTGGAAGGCAAATTTTCTCCCATACCTTGCTGCTCAAAAAAGGAAGAATTGGAGAGCGCGGAGGGGTAGTGGCCCTGTTCTTCCACGATTCCTTCTGTTTCGTCTGTCTCCACGATGTCATCCAACGGATAGGCATACGGGTTGTACGCAGACTGTGTCTGAGGGGACCATTCGTGCTCACTGTAGCTGACTTCGTGCTGAGAGTAGGCGCCATCATCAGGATACCCCAGTTCATCTTCCCCTGCAAAATGGGGCCCATGTGTTCCTTCGCGCTCTTCATAACCACCCCCAAAGTCATCATAAGATTCATATGGGGAATAGCTGGCAGAGGGTTCATAATCTGGATCATCACGGTTAGGATAGTCATACTGGTGTTGCTGATAGAACTCCACCGGCTCCTCAAATGGTCCAGATTCTTCATCTGCTGGACACCTGTCGTCATGCTCACCATCACACGCCTCTGGGTCATAATAATCTTCCTCTTGGCAGTCATCGTAGAAATTCAGTGGGGTGGCAGAATCCACGTCCTCCCAGTAGCCGAACTCTTCCTGGCCTTGGCCGTAGAGGGTGCTGTTGCCTCCAGGGGTCTTCCTCATGTTAGCTTTGTGCTTCAGAACCTCATCCCCCGATGGGAAGGGCAGCTTCTTGGCTCCAATCTTGGTCAGCCAGGATTCATTGGTGACTTTTCCATCACAGGTGCATCGGCCGTGTTTGGCCAAGAATCTCCTGGTCAGCCAGCTGGTTGCAGCTGCAATGTTGCTGACGATCTCAGCCCGGGGCTTGAAGTTGCCGACCTTCCTCTTCCGGCACAGGCCGCCAAATAACCCTTTCCCTGCAGCTGTCCCACCGCCAAAGCGTATCAGCATGAAGGTCGACTTCTTCCCCTCAGTCTTGGGTGGCGCCTCTTTCTTCCTCTCCTTCTTCTTCTTCTTCCCAAGAGACTTAAAGCGCATCATGATGTTGGAGGTGGACTTGAGGATGCCCTTGTTCTTCTTGGACTTCTTCGTGGTGCTGTGCTTCTTCAGCCCCCAGAAGAAGCGGGAGGCGTTCTTGAACTGGCCCTTCTTGCGGCTCTTCTTTGGGCCCAGCCCTCCGAAGCCCATCAAGAACTTGGACGTGCTCTTCAAGCTCCGCCTCCTAGGGGGCGGATCCTCCTTCTTGGCTATTGCCATGGCCTTGGTGGCCCCTTTCAGCTGGGCTTTGGCTTGCTCCTTCTTGGCCCCTTTCTTCTTCTTGGCATCGTCAGTCGCCAGGCCGATGACCAGCTTGGAGGCGCCTTTCAGCTGCTTTCCTTTCTTCTTCCCAGAGGCATCTTCCTCCTCCTCCACCACCACTGCCTCCTCTTCTGCTGCCCCTTTCTTGCCTTTGGCTGCCCCTTTCTTACCAAATTTGGCCAACCCCCCTTTCTTGTCTTTCCCCTTTTTACCCTTAGGGTCTTCTTCGATCTCCTCTTCCTCCACCACCTCCGCCACTTCCGCCACCTCCGCCACCTCGCTGCCCACCTCGCTCCCCTCGGCATTTAGGTCAGCCTCCGACACCTCCTCGGAGTCAGTGACGGCCTCCTTCTTCCCCTTCTTGGCATCTTTCCCTTTCTTAACCATTTTCTTGGTGTCGGAAGAGGCTCATCCTCTCCTTTCTCTTGGCCACTTCGCCACAGGGTTTGCCCTTGGGCAGAGGTAGACAGGAATGCCCATGGAGACAGAAGCAAGGAAGAAATTCTCAGGGCAACATGCGCATGGTGCTTCTTCAGATTTGGAACCCAGCCTCAAGACCTTTGCAGCAAAAGTGGGAACATTTCCCCCTGTATTAAAATTGCCCTCTTCAGAACTACAGGGGGAGAGGCGGAGAGAGAAAGAGAGAACAGGCTTCTCTTAATTTACCTTCTGTCTGGATTAGGCAAGTCCCCGCAGGTATCACTGAGTTTTTTTTCCTATGCTTCGGATGGTGTGATGCTGACCTCTTTAATTCCCCCCAAGAAAGTTAAGAACTAACGCAGGATCTGGCCACGGCAGAGGTTGCTTCCGAGGCTTATCTTCCAGAAGTCTTTCTCCTTATCGTTCTGCAGGGGGAATTGTCCTCAGTGCCCCCTCTCCAGGCTTCCACAACAACCCGCCGGTCAGGAGATTTCTCAATTTGCTGTTTTCTACAGGGTGCCAGGAGTTAAAAAGTCAAGGTATAGCCACTGACTGAGAGGCTGGAATGTAACTGTATCTTCCTGGGCTCACGTACATATGAATAATGTAAGTGGGCAGCTCCATCTCTCCCCACGGAGACATCCTTCCAAAGCAGAAATAAAGCTTTTTCTTTTTAAAGCAGCCTTGCCCAACCTGGTGCCCTGCAGATATTGCTGGACCCGCCTCCAATCAGCCCTAGACAGCACAGCCCAAGGTCAGGGATGATGAACTGGGCAAGGCTGCTTTAAAAAGGACTGGGGAAGAGAATGGAAACCCAGAACCCCAACCCTACTCTTTTCATTTTTTTCAACCGCATCCAACTCCAGCCAACAGGTATGGCACCTCTATCATGTCCCCTCTTAGGCCAGATCCACACTATACATTTAAAACACATCCGAAATACATTTCAGGCACATGACTCACCCTAAAGCAGTGATCCTCAACCTTGGGCCTCCAGATGTTTTTGGCCTACAACTCCCATGGTCCCTAGCTAGCAGGACCAGTGGTCAGGGATGATGGGAATTGTAGTCTCAAAACAGCTGGAGGGCAGAGGTTGAGGACCACTGCCCTAAAGGACCCTGGGGGCTGTGGTTTATTCCTTAAAGGGCTGCAACCCTCAGCACCCGTAACCACAGTTCCCAGGGAGCAACTACACAGGGAGAAAACATTGTGATGTTTGGGGCTTCTTGGTTTATTGTGTCTCTGCTTAAATGCCCTTTCTCTAGAAGTATATAAAACTATGGGGGAAGTAGATTCATTTCTCTAATGAACATGGGGACGTCCTAAGGAAAAGTGGGACATTCTGGGATCAAATCAGAAACCTGGAAGTCTTCCATAAATCTGGGACTGTCCCAGGAAAATAGGGACACTGCCATTCACAGCCAGCATTGCCAATGAGCCGGGGTGTTGAGTGTTGGAGGCTAACAATATCTGGAGGCTAACAATATCTGGAGAGACACAGGTCATCCACACTCTGCACTCATCTTAAGCTTTAGAAGTTAAAGCCCAGAACGCTGAATAATTGCATGCAGCATTAAACACTCACACGGTCCACTGCGAGATGGTTAAATTCTTTTGAAATAATATATATATAATGAGTTTAAAAGAATGTTCAGGTACACCTTTCCAAAGAGACCTGAAGCATTTCTATTAGGAATGGTTGGAGAGGAAATACCAAAAATAGATCAGAAATTGTTTGTGTATGCTACAGCAGCAGGAAGAAGAAGAAGAAGAAGAAGAAGAAGAAGAAGAAGAAGAAGAAGAAGAAGAAGAAGAAGAAGAAGAAGAAGAAGAAACGCTGTAAGCTCTGGGTGGCTTACAGCATATCTAAAAACATAAAAGGTCAAGCATTAAAAACCTCCCAATACAGGGATGCCTTCAGATGTCTTCTAAAAGTTGTGTAATTCTTTATCTCCTTGACATCTAAAGGGAGGGCATTCCACAGGGAGGGCACCACTACCAAGAAGGTACGCACAGTGGCAGAGCAAGCCAATCAGGCACCTGGGGCGGCGCGCATGCCCTGCGCCCGGGGGTAGGGCCAGCCGCCCATGGGGCAGGAAGATCCAGGACAGGACGTTCTGCGGGGCCTCCAATGAGTCTGCCTGCCTCCTCCTACTCAGCTGCCCTACAGCTGGGGGGGGAGGCAGCGGCCGGATCGTTTGGGCAGTGCGGACCCTGAGCGCATCCAAGCCACCGCATCTCTCCCAGGAGAGACGCATGGCTCGGGCACACTGCAAGCCTCGCAGTCAGTGCCGCCCGGCATTTTGTCACCCCCTCTCAGGGGTGACACCCGGGGCAGCCCGCCCCCATCGCACCCCTTCCTCCGCCCCTGGGTACGCATATGCGATGATTCTGAAAACAATAAAATTAGGAGGAAAAAAATGGCAGACTCGCACCACCCCTCTACCAGAAAGCCCACCTGCAACCTAAAATTTGAAAACAATATGCAATAAAGAATAAAAGTTGACACATCCGCTAAAACCAACCATCAGAAAAACCATAGGGTTTTAGAGCTACATAAATTAAAATTAACATACTAGAATATACACTGTACAGCAGGGGTGGGTGAATGTGGCCCTCCAGGCATCTCTATCTGGCCCTTGGGACTCTCAGCAGAGAACACAGCCCTCCTTAGCATTGCCTCACACCCTTCTCTGACTGGAGTGTGCCCTTGCCCTCTCGCTTGCCTGGGCCGAAGACGGAGAGATCTCCATGCGTGTAGAAACAGAAACCTCTGGATTCTGCAAGGCTCGAATGTCATCTACTGTGCAAAGGTAAGAGTTGCCTCGGTTGCTTCACTTACTTTTTGCTTCTGGCCCTTAAGACAATCAGCATGCAGCCCTTGGAAATTTACTCGCTGGGGAAGGCACCCCTTGTTCTCCACTGCTTCTACGCAACATTTATAGGGAAGGGCCGTAAGCGCAGTGGGAGAGCATCTCCCTTGCATAGAGACGGTCCCAACTTCAGTCCCCAGCATCTCCAGGTAGGGATGGGAATGTCCCTTACCTCAAAAACTTGGGACAGCCACTGCCAGTCTGTTTGCAGAGAGCAGTGAGGTAGACTCTCACTGACAAACTCTCTGACTCTCTGGCAAACTCTCTGACTCGGTGTTAAGGAGAGTTCCTATGTTCCTACAGCTACACCAGGTGTTTCTGTTTACAATCGGCAGTTCCAATTTCTGTGTCTAGAAAATCACCACACCCATTTTTGTCTTTTGGGGGACACCTGTTAAAACCAAACTACCTGTGATGTGAAATGTGTCTTTGCATTTAGTGTGCATGTTTTTTAAAAATAATAATGCAAAAAGCAGTCAGGGGGATGGAAGTGAGAGCTGGACCATTAAAAAGGCTGATCGCCGAAAAATTGATGCTTTTGAATTATGGTGCTGGAGGAGACTCTTGAGCAGGCATCCCCAAACTTCGGCCCTCCAGATGTTTTGGACTACAATTCCCATCTTCCCCGATCACTGGTCCTGTTAGCTAGGGATCATGGGAGCTGTAGGCCAAAACATCTGGAGGGCCGCAGTTTGGAGATGCCTGCTCTTGAGAGTCCCATGGACTGCAAGAAGATCAAACCTATCCATCCTGAATGAAATCAGCCCTGAGTGCTCACTGGAAGGACAGAACCTGAAGCTGAAGCTGAGGCTCCAATACTTTGGCCACCTCATGAGAAGAGAAGACTCCCTGGAAAAGACCCTGATGTTGGGAAAGATTGAGGGCACAAGGTGAAGGGGACGTCAGAGGATGAGATGGTTGGACAGTGTTTTCGAAACTACCAACATGAATTTGATGAAACTGCGGGAGGCAGTGGAAGACAGGAGGGCCTGGCGTGCTCTGGTCCATGGGGTCACAAAGAGTCGGACACGACTAAACGACTAAACAACAACAAATGCAAAGAGTGGCGTCAAAGGAGCAAGTTTCATCAGCACTGTGGCAGAAGAGAAAAGTGTTAAACTCCCCTCCCTGCCTCCTGCAATCCCAGTGATTATCAGCCTTCCTCGAAAGAACTCCTATACACATTTTTAAAATTTAAAAATAAAAGGTGTACTCTAATTACAAAGACTTGATTAACATCTCCTGCAGTTTGGCAGTGAGTGGCTAAAGTAAGGAGTGACATCTAGTGTCTGTGAAATGAGTTTCCTAACAACGCATACCACATACCGGTAGATGTATTTTGCTACCCAGATGTGTTTCTTTCATCTTGTCCATTTTTTACCTCTTGGAGGATTAAGAATGGATGAAAAAGCAGCACACTTTCAAATAATGAAACACACAATTTCATAAAACATAGGCTATCCCAAAACAAGGCAGCTGAGATCAATTGCTCAACTGGAAGAACACGAGACTCTTGATCTCAGGGCTGTGAGTTCAAGTCCCTCATAGGACAAAAAGATTCCTGCCTTACTCTTCCAACTCTACAATTCTATGATTCTGTGACTTTATGATTACATAGTGGGGAGAGGAGGATCACAGCTGAAAAAAAGCTTTTCTAGTTTGTCTACTGCAGAGATTTAAATTTTCTGACCAAACAACTCAATCTCTGCAAAGTGCTACCTAATAAATCCAGTTTTGCAGATGAGATTATATACTATTTTATTATTTTTGCAATTGTGTTTCCCCTCTTCCAGTTTTAACGTGTGTGTGTGTGTGTGTGTGTGTGTGTGCCGCATCATGTGACCCATAATGCAGGGCGGGGCTTATCTGGGCCCCCCAATATTTTATTCATGTTGGCACCCCTGATACAGTAGCAATAAACAGGGTGGTGAAGAGGTGCCAACAGAGGCATTTTCAGACTCAAAGAACAGTCCAGGGACTGGGAGCGAATCCTGCCTAAAATCCCAGAAAGCTGCTGCCGCCAACAATTGTCAACAAAACTCAACTAGATGGATTTGCGGTCTGACTTGGTAGAACTTGTGCTCATCCATCTAATGCTATATACTTGTTGGTTATAATATATTGAGCGGTATTCAACTGAGGTTTCCACAGAGTAAACCTACTGAAATCAATAGGCTTAACATGTTCATTAATTTCAGTGGGTCTTGGTCTGTGGAAACCTCAGTTGAATACCACTCACTGAAATGTGTTACACACCGACGGTGCTTTTCTCTCTTTGGGGGTACGCATACCCCAAAACATTTTGCGAATCTTCACACTTATTGTCTATTTGTTGTATTTATTTTTCCAGATTTGAACTATAAAATGGTGGTTTTCTTGCATCAAAATGAGAGTACCCCTAAACATTTTTTTTAGAAAAAAGCAGTGTGTGTGTGTGTGTGTGTGTGTGTGTGTGTGTGAGAGAGAGAGAGAGAGAGAGAGAGAGAGAGAGAGAGAGAGAGACTGATAGAAATATGCAGCAGGGGGCGTGGGACCGTCCTCCTTGCATGGCTTACCTTTTGGAAAGCCTGCCATCCGGACACAACCGAAAATCTGGGAGTCGAAGCCTCAAAAGCCCAAGAAACGTGGCATCTCCTGGTGAGCTGATGCCACCCGGTCGCCAGCCCGGAGTCGGCAGGTGAAGAAATTGCAGCTTGCATTAAGCATCTTGAGTCCCCTGCCTGAGCTGAGCAGGGAGTGGTGGGAGAGCTAAAGACGTCCGATGTTGCCTACCGGCCCACCAGGAAAGACAATGGCCGCTCTCCGAGGCTCTCTTGACAACTGTTGCTTCCCTTTCAATCCCTGCCCGGCCAGTGCCAGCTCTCAAGCAGTAAATAATGAGAGACAATGAGGCAGCCTGACAGGGTTGGTGCTCTGGAAGAAATCCTTCTCGGTCCTCTTTGGCATCATCGCTTATTGCCACCGAGTTCGGATTGCCAGAGATCTGGCTTGAAATACCCAAAATTCAACCTCCTTCCCCACAGACCCCTCAGGTGCTGAGGTCAACGGGGGGGGCCCCTCTTGGCAGTTCCTCCACCTCAGAGGCTCACCTGTGGTGGTCCAGGAAAGGGCCTTCTCTGTGGTGGCCCCTAAGCAGTTTAAGTCCCCACAGAGGCCTGGCACCTTTGCTATGCGGCTTCTGGCGAATACCGATGGCACACCTTCTTTGCCCTGGATTTGGACACTTGAGGTGTCTGTTTTTAGGACCCTCCTTATAATAGGTTGTTTTTAAACCAGTTTTAATATGATTTATTTCAGCATCGCCACATGCCCCCTTTTTCACGGGTCGAGTCGTCAAAGCGATCCATAGTTAAAAGCATAAGCCGGCAAATGGGTTCTCTTTCTCGCTCTTCAAAATACGGCAACACTAATTTATCGTTAACAGCTTTAATTTTGCCCGAGGCGACCCAAAGAGTCTTACAACCAACCAACTAAAAGAGCAATATCGTCTTCCCACCTTAAGAGAAAAGGCAGGATAAAACGCAATAGCTCGAAGAATGGTTGAGCTGCACCCAAAACATTACCCGGCCCCTTTGAGCGGGTTTTGCTGCCCTCGTGTTAAATTGTTTTATTTCTTCATTTTATATCGAAATTCAAGAGAGAGAAAAGTTGCAAGCGAAGATCTCGGCACACACCATGGATACCGACTGACGCAAGCCAGGCTGACTAGGCCTGTTGCCATGGTTTTTCTCTCCTCAGAATAGGCATTGTGCGCGATAAGGGAATGGCCGCCACACCTAGTGACAGGGATGAAGCTCCCAAGCAGATACCAAGCACCCTGCATAGTCTTTGGACAACTGCTCGTCCTTTCGATATCCCTACTGCCCCACAAATCAGTATGCTTTTAGCCAAACAAGCCCACCGTGACCTGCCATGTCCCCCACCCACAGAACCTGCCGAAGCTGACTTGCCCGAGTCCTCAAGTTACAGGGGTGGGGGACCTTTTTTCCATATTGAGGGCCACATTCCCTTCAGGGGGACCATCTGGGGGCCACATGCCAGAGCAGAACCAGAGGCAAAAGTGTGGGGGGCGGGGAGCAATGAATGTGAACTCTTTTATATTTTTAGTTTCCACCGTGTTTCTCCAAAATTAAGACACCGTCTTATATTTATTTTCCCTCAAAAAAAAAAAACCACTATGGCTTATTTTCAGGGGATGTCTTATTCCCCCCCCCCCTTTCTCCTGCCGCAGCCTTCATTGCTGGTGCACCTATCACTATGTCTTATTTTCCGGGTTATGGCTTATATTCCTTGAATGCTTAAAAATCCTGCTACGGCTTATTTTATGGCTACGGCTTATTTTCGGAGAAACAGGGTAATATATACTGGGACAACAGACCATGCTCTGCCCAGACAAGCAAAGGCCGTTCTCTTGAGTTCAAGGACACATTCCAGCCAGGCAAAAACCACTTAGGGTGTGAAACTGGGCCGGTGAGGGGTAGCGGCTGGGGGCAGTTCTGAGGACCAGATAGAGATCCCCGGAGGGCCACATTTGGCCCCCAGGGCCTGGGAGATGCCCCCACTGCTGCTCTAGTAGGTTAAGAAATATAGATTGAGTTGCCAAACTGCTTGGCTTCATAATGGAACTTCACATCCGGACGACATCTAGGCTGCAGACAACAGTCCCCATAAACTGAGGAAGGAGGTGGTGATTTAGCACCCCAATGTGTCAGCCATGGCCCTTTCTCTGGAATGGCCATCTTTTTGCTCACTCGCTTTTAAACTGTTGCCAAATCTTTGTTTCCTCCCGTCTTTCCGGAGGCCCAATTAGTGGTGAATTTATGCCGTAAATTTTTATCTTATTTTGGGGGGCAGTAAAATGCAACACCAGTACCGCTTTGTTCAGTGCAGACTGGCAAAGAACTATTGAGACTTTTTTTTTTTGCAAGGCTTTTGTATCTTTTAATTTAAAGTTTCCTCCTTGCTTGTATGTCCATGTGGTGTGTCTCTCCCCCCCCCTCCATTTGAACCAGCTCCAGGAATGTATTATTTAAGAAAAGCTGCCCTAGGTAATAAAAGCCCCACTGAACTCGTTAGGACTCATTAGGACTCATTGAACTCAGTGGGACTTTTTTCAAAAATAAGCAAAGCCACCTCCAAATATCTCAAGGGCTGTCACACGGAAGAGGGAACAAGTTTGTTTTCTCCCGCTTGGGGGTTAGGACCCAAACCAGTAGCTTCAAGTTACAAGAAAGGTGATTCAAGTTCAACATCAGCTCTACAATTCCGATTCTATTCTGAAATTCTTCAGGAAAGAGCTAGTAAATAAAATGTAAAAATTGATAGTAAGAGTCCAGAAGGCCACATATCAGCCTCTGATCTCACAATAGTTTTTGAGATAAGATTGGCAATGCCCTTTTGTGATGAGCTAGTTGCACTTAGGAGGTATCCTACTGCGGAAGATCTATGGATCCCAGAACCCTGTGTAGATCACACTGGAAAGAAGCACACAATTCAGCAGGATCTTCTACTTGTTACGGTGACACTTGAGCTGTAAGAGCAACTGCCAGGTCAGGCTATTTTGGGAACTGCCTGGGCTCAGGGCATCTACAGATCTCTGCAGAAAACTCTGGAGAAACAGATACACTTTTGCTACAAGCCAGTGTGGTGTAGCAATTAAAGTTATGGACTTTGACCCCAGAGACCCAGGTTCAAATCCTCATTCAGCGGCCGATCTCGGGCTGGTCACATCCTCTCAGCCTAAGCTACCAAGCAGGGTTGTTGCACAGATCAAAGTGGGTGAGGAATACCTATGCTGTGGCTTACATTTTAAAACTAAATACTTTGAGGAAAAAATGCATCGCCCAGGAGTATTTCGGAAGCAAGTACAGGGAACTTGCGGATTGTGGCTGAAGTCACGTGCATCCCGCTTCAAACACGAGCTGCGGGAGCTTCACTGAAACTGGAGTAAGCGGTACACTGTACCCAGCCTCAGCTCCAAATCCTCACTCTGACCCCTGCTCTCTCAACCTCCTGCACAGAATTGGTGCATAGCTAAAACAAGGGCAAGTTTGAAGGACTTGCAAACTCCTTTGAGCTTCTCAGAGGACAGGCTAGCTAGCTTGAACACTAGAAATAGAACAAAAATTAAACATAAGCCCTGGAGCGAACGAAGAAGATGGGAGCGAACGAGAAGATGGGAGCGCAACCTCCATTAGCAAAGTGATCCATTGCTGTGAAAAACGGATTGGATGATACAATTTAATAACCCCCTTGATTTGCTCACCTGGGCCGGAACGGCAGCAGCTCCACTCGTACTGCAACTGCACCCTGGAGACATCCTTTGCAGCAGGGATGCCCTCGCTGTCCCCCAAAACCTGGGGGAAGCTGAGCTTCCAGCTGGCGCCTGCTGACAGCAAGGAGATGCCTCTCCTGAGCCTACAGCGCCATGTTTGCTGCGAGGCTCTTACCGGCTACAGTGGGCCCATGCATATTTGATGAGTGCTATTCTTCTCACCTGCGCTTGGGAGGGGAAGAAACGGCTCTCTTCTACAGGGGGCCGGGGATTATTTGCAAGCTATCAGCAACTCAGGAAGAAGTAGTGTGTGTGTGTACACAGAAGTAGTCTCAGACTTCTGCAAGAGAAGGCGTAGCATCTTTCTGCATGAAAATCAGAGATAGCAAAGCTCGCTGAGCCAGCCGGTCACTAGCTCTCAGGCTAGCCCACCTCGCAGGGTTGTCAGGAGGATAGAACGGAGGGAGAAAGTCACACACACCAGCTGGAGCTTTCTGGAGGAAACTTGTGATATGAAATGTAATAAACGTAAAGAAAAATAAACCTGGGTGTGCTAGACTTCACAGTCTGAACAAATTCCCACTTACCACTGAAAAGGTTGACTGCAACAAGACAGCTGCAAGCTTTTTTGAGGTCTACTCTGGGCGCCTGCTTGGCGTCAGAATCCTGCAGCTACAGAAGCCTTGCCATTGGGTTCTGGAGGGAACCCGATTGGCAGAAACTTATTCCCGTATGATCCTACCCAAACCCTGCAATCATCATCTGAGGCCCTTCTCGGTATGCCCCCTACACGGGAGACCTAGAGGGTGGAAACATGAGAACAGACCTTTTTGGTGGTGGCCCCTTGCTTGTGGAATGCTCTCCCCAGGGAGGCTCACCTCTTGTCCTCATTACATAGCTTTCAGCACCAGCCACAAACATTTCCTCTTTGCCAGGCCTTTGGCCATTAATTACCTGTGGCCTCCTTGGTATACATTGTTGGTACACATTGTTATTGGTATACATTGTTATTGTGGTTGTAGAGGATGCCTATACCATACCTCTACCATGTCACCACCTACTCAACTTCTCTCTCATCTAAAAAGGTAAAGGGACCCCTGACCATTAGGTCCAGTCACGGTGCTCATCTCGCTCTATAGGCTGAGGGAGCCAGCGTACAACTTCCGGGTCATGTGGCCAGCATGACTAAGTTGCTTCTGGCGAACCAGAGCAGGGCACAGAAATGCCGTTTACCTTCCCGCTGGACCGGTATCTAAAAAGTCCCAAATGCCTCAACCTCTTCTAAGACGGGAGTTTCTCCATCCCTTTGATCATTTTGGTTGCCTTTTTCTGAACCTCTTCTGACTCTTCAATATCCTACAAGTACATTCTACAAATATAGGCAATGGAAGTCTCTTAATGCAACAGTTTTTCTCTCTGCCATGTGAGCCCAGCCACGCATAAGAGAACCCTGGGCTGAACAGGAGCAGCCAGAGTACCACCTAAACCCTGGCAGATTTCCAAATTGTAAAAACGTACTGTTAAGAAGAAAAGCCAAATAGAAGTTCAAAACAAGCTGTTAAAAGCAGGCAGGACCAGCCCTACAGTGGAGGAAAAGAAAAGCAGCAGCCTCAGGAACAAGAGCATTAAAAGAACCACTGGAAATATTTCACAGCAGTTAGAAAATGATACTTCACAACTTTGACATTATGGGAGTGCCAAAGAGAAATGAGAACCATTCTTTATTTCAATTGAAGGACAAATGGCTTCTGATGGGTCTGGAGTAAATTTATCGAGCAGAGCTGCAGGAGCAGCAGGTGTGCTGTTTCTTGGATGCCAGGAGGGAGGAGGTGGCCTCGTTTCCGTTAACCCCAATGGAAGTTACCAACACCACCCCTCTTAGCCAGAAAGTGGGTGGAAATGAACTTCCAAAGGGCACTCTGTGAACGTGACAAAGTGATCCACCTGTAAACAAATCCTTGCGTCGCCCGGAATCGTTTTTGTCCAACGGCAAGTGCTGGTTTTTGAACAGGGCTGTTTGTTCTGCTCGTGAACCAACACACACGGGAGGAAGGGAGGAAGAACAGGAGGAGGGTGGATGGTTCTCTCCCTGTGTTTTTCGGCTCATGAATCCAAGGCCACTTTTCTGGGCAAGCTGTCAAGTCACAACCAAACCCGCTCCGAGCATCTTAAAGGCACCCAAGACCATGCTATTGAAAGGTGCCCCTTAAGCATGTCAGTGTGTAAGACAAGAAGCTCTCTTCTCCACGTCCCTAACCTGCAAGAAGTTCCACAGAAGTCTCTTATCCTCCGTGGAAGCTTCATGGAAGCTTATGAGGAGCTGAAGGAAAACCCTCCCATTACACACAGAGGCTTTTCTTCTTCTTTTTGGCTTTTAGACAGTTTTCTGCTGAGTCGCGTTGAAAATACTGCGGAGCAGAGCAGGGCGAGGGACCAGCGACGAGGCTTATTTCTTGACTACCTGGATGACGTCTTCATGTTCCATCAAGTGGCTGAGTCCTACTCGTTGGGGGCTGTACTTGGTGCTGGTTCCCTTGAAAGCCAAAAAACAACAGTGTTTCACCAGCCCCGGTTTGGGGGTCTCTCTGGCAAGAAGAGAGGGAGGTGCCCCTACCACTCCCCAATGCCACTTGCCAATGGATTGCCAATGTCTCCAAGAAAGGGGTCCCTTCCGAGCACTCCCGCCCCTGGGATGGGCAGGAAAAACAAACCCATGGCCCTCCTGATGCTGTGGGACTCCAACTCCCATCAGCCCCAGCCAGCATGGCCAAGGGCCAGGGGTGATGGGAGCTTGAGTCCAGCAATAACTGGAGGGCTATGGGTTCTCTATCCCTGCCCTAATGTATTCAACAGCTGCAGCAGGGGTGAGCCTTCTTCTCCCTGTTGAGGGGAGAAGGTGGGGAAGACCGACTCTTTGTGACACATGAAATTGAGCTGGGGGATGTGCGGGGGCCTGGGGCTGAAGGTTGTCCCCCTGTGAGCTATGGGGTGCTGCGATGGGACACCCCAGCTTGCCCCTTGGGGCTGCCACCTTATCTTTCCATGCATTCATCCTCACCTCAGTTCTTTACCTGTTGCGAGAAGGTCAGCCCCAATCTGGCTACGCAAGAACACCCCATCTGGAGGAGGCTACAGAGCCAACAAGATCCAGCTACTAGTTTGGTAGCCCGTGGGAGCCTTCTAGATGCTGCTGGACCACAAATCCCATCATCCCTGGCCATGCTGGCAGGGGCTGATGGGAACTGAAGTCCAACACTACCTGGAGGGCACTATGACATCTGAAGGAAGCCCTGTAAGGAAGCTTTTAAATGTTTTCTTGCATTTTTCGTATATACTGGAAGCCACCCAGAGTGGTTGGGGCAACCCAGTCAGCTTAGTGGAGTACAAATAAATTATTCTTCTTATTATTATTTGACAATACCTGTGTGAAGCCCACCAGTGAAGCATAAAAGAAACATTCCGCGCTGGCCGTGAGATATTCTAACTCTGTACATGGAGGTTCTACAGAGCTGCTGTTAATAGCTCAACCCATCCCTTTTAGTGCATTTGTCAAATCTCCTTTTTAAAAAGCCACTAAAAGCTTCCCCCACGTTTCCTGCCTATATCACTATTACTTGGCAAATACACCTGAGCCCTCTACTCCACCCCACTTTCTAATCATAGCACACTTACCCAAACCAACGCATACTTGAACTGGCTGGCTAATGTCCGGTGAATTCGATGGCACTGACGGGAGAAAAAGGTTCAGATGTACCAGGTGAGGCCTTGCAATCTCAGCTCCCTAAGTTTTACTTACTGTACTCCTTGCAGAGGACAGACACCCCTTATCCCTTTCCAAAGTCGTGTCGCAGAGGTTCTGAAGTGGAGCTGCCTCTTAAAAATGAGCCTGGCATTACATACCCAACTCCTCCTGGCCAAAGTGGCAACTTCACGCTCACGGCTGTCTGCAGAACAGCTTCCCCCCTGCCCCCCCAGTGGGTCTCTTCCCCACAGTCCCCAAACCTGAAGGCACCACTGGGCAATGGCTACCATATTTCCTAGCTCAGGACATTGACGCAATTAAGGCAACAACTGCTCCTGAAGCAGAGCTGTAGCCAAAAGGCAGAGGGTGCGATCTTCCTGGACTCAATCTCCCATGAAGCCCCAGGCGGTACAGTCAGTGGGCAGGGGGCTGATCCAGGGGGCCACAGGTTAGCCACCCCTGCCCTAGTGTGTTTTCAAAGAAGAAGACTGAATCTCTGGCTGGATGGTTTCAGCCTGGGAAGAGCTGGCAGTGCAGTGTGTGGGGGGGGGGGAAATCGCCGGGGGGAGGGGGCCCTTCTGCAGCTCAAAAATTCAATGCTTACCACATGCTCCACGGATGCCCCTTTCCGTACGATGATGGCATCTGAAAAGTCTGGTCTCTCTGTCCGGGACCGAGAAAAGAGAGGAAAAAATAGCAAGGTCACTAAGGCATGAGAATTTCGGATCCTCCCTCCTCCCCTTAAGCCCGTATTCATTTTCAGATCTAGTTCCATCCAATCCTGCTGGCCTGCTTGTGCTACTTACGGCCTCTTTTCTTGGTGTAGATGCAGGTAAGGGCCAGATATTCCCACAGCATCTCCAGCAGGTAGTCCAAGTTCAATTTCATGCCGCAGCTAGAGAGAGGCGGACACACACAAAGTGGGTGGCAGGGCGATAAGGACACAGAAAAGACTTTGGCAGTGGAATCTCCTCCTCAAAGAGGCTCGCCTGGCACCTTAATGTCATTTCAAAACCAGGTAAATACCTTACTCCTCTCTCCCAGGCCTTTAAAACCTTTTACATCATTTTAAACATCTTTTTTTCTATTTTGGTTCCCGTTTCTCTGTTAATCAAATGGGGATCATTTTCTTGGAGACTGGGGGTGGGGTGGGAGAAGATATTCAGCCTGTTTGGCTTGCCTCAAATAGTTGTATTGTTCATGCTGAGATTTTTAAAAAATGTGCACGTTTTCTAGAATGGTGCTGCTCAAAGTGGTGGTCGGTGGACTGGTGTCTGTCTGCAAGATGTTGGTGGGATGCTTCAGGGACTAAGCATGGTAGTGGTTCCTAGCACATTGGGCCGGGGGGGGGGGGGGACGACACTGGTTCATCCCATCGGATAATTTGAGATGCACTGGCCCAGAGGCTTCAGCTTCTAGCGAGAATAAATCTAGTAAGTATTAATAACAAAAGGTATACAGGGAGAACAGACGCCAATGAAGACTCTTCTTCCAAAGGGCTCATCGTACCACGTGCCCTGGAGATTAAGCCAACCGCATGCTGGCCACAAAGAAACAGGGCTGAGGACCTTACCTGATCACAACGCTGTGTGGTTTCCGTGCCAGGCGATCTACCTCCTCCATGGAGATCTGATCGACTTTGTTATAAACCTAATCCAAAAGGTGGTGGAGGAGAAAGGAATATTAATGGATAAGAAGAGGCTCCAATGAGCAGGAAGAACTGCAGAGAGGGTAATTGGTGTTAGTTTGCCTCCAATAGAGACACTTTATGCCGCTCGAGTCAGGAAGAGAGCAGAGAGAATTGCAGTAGACCCTTCGCAACCTGGTCATCACCTGTTTGATTTACTGCCATCCGGAGGTTGGTACAGGACTCTATATACAAAAACATCTAGGCACAGGAATAGCTTTTATCCTTGTGCCATCAAACTGTTGAATCTGTAGTTGTGAGCGAAAGGGGGGCCAGTTGGTGGCATGGGGTTTTTTTCCGCTGTGTGGTTGTATTGTGAGGGGCATAGTGTTAGTATGAGGTACGTTTTCTTTACATTGCAATGTAGTCGAAGCAAAATTCCAAGTATGGTTGATACTTGGCCAATAAATTATTCTATTCTATTCTATTCTATTGGTGCAAGGAGTCAGTTTTCCCCTTCTCTGTTCAGCTAAATTGATGGCTGGTGCAAACGGGAGTTGTAGTTTGAAACAGCTGGAGGGCACCAGGTTGGGGAAGCCCCATTTGGAGTGTAAGCCTCTTGGAGCAGGGATATGCCTGATGGTGCTACATTAAACAGTAACAGGATTCATAAAAAAAAAACACCTGTATGCAGCAGCTATCCTTTGTAGCTTTCCGGCGATTTTATTTCCGCCGCAAAAGTTTATATAAGTAAGAGATCCGTCTCCAATCCAGTATCCAAAAAGGCAGTGAAGGCAACTGGTGGTTTGTTTATTTGTTTTGGAAAACAGTCTGGTGCTTCTAAAGCTTTACAGCCCTTTCCCCCAAGAAGGGTGCCTTTCTTTTTTGGCCACCCTTTTCAGAGAGAGAAGGCTCTGTCTGCACCATGTCTCCACGACCATAGGGGCTATGAACTTGGATTGGCTCAATTTTTTGAATGAACTTTATTCTTAGGTTAACTGACAATTGCATGGAACTGCAGACTGCACAAAAGTACAGACTGCAGGCATATTGTGCTTGCTTCCTCCTCAACTTTCCTATCCCCTTTTCACCTTTTGCATCAAGTTTGCTTTGATTGTGGACTGGAGAGGAGGGATCATCTGAATACTGATCTTTGTGTGACCCTCTGAGAGCATATCTGACTAAAGCAGGCATCCCCAAACTGCGGCCCTCCAGATGTTTTGGCCTACAACTCCCATGATCCCTAGCTAACAGGACCAGTGGTCGGGGAAGATGGGAATTGTAGTCCAAAACAACTGGAGGGCCGCAGTTTGGGGATGCCTGGACTAAAGGGTGGAGTACAAATACCACAAACAAACAGGCTTAACTGCATGAGGAAAGGGTGCTTTCTGGATATGGGATTCTGTCTTAGAATGCCAAAGCTCTGGATATTAAGCTTATTCAAATCAATGCATAATTCACTCAGAATACCTAGATGAGAGCTCTTATAGGTAGAAGGGGTGTTTGAGAACTTAAGAAAAGCCTGGAGAGTCAGACCAAAGGTCTATCTAGACCAGTATTCTGTTCCCATAGTGGTAAAGCAGATGGCCATGGGAAGCTCACAAGCAGGGCAGGAAGGCAATCGCTCTCCCCCACTGCCACCTGTGTTCCTCAGAAACTTTTTCCCTGAAAAGAAACCCTTGCTTATGGCGAAATACACCCCCTCCATCCCATTCTCTTAAAAGTACAAAACTTCTCACAAGGTACTCACATAAAGGCAGGGCATGTAGACCCGGTTGCCAACAATCACGTCAATGAACTCGTCAGGTGTGCAGTCTTCCCGGAACAGAACCTCCGCATTAAATATTTCTTAGGTGAGCAGAGTCAAGGTTAAACACTTTTGTGTTTGCTAAGAAAGTCGGTGTGTTGTGCTGTTACGAGCATCCAGCTTGGGTTGGTGAAACTCAAGGGCAAATCCCCCTTCGGCAACAAAGCTGGCCAGGTAATCATAGGCCAGTCACAATCTTGCAGCCAAACCTACCCTGAAGGGTTGCTGCGAGGAGAAAATACGCCTGATAGTCCAGTATTGTCAACACTGATTGGTAGTGCCTCTCCAGGGTCGCCCTCATCCTCGGTCTGAGCCTACTGCTCCGCTCCTGAGCCCAGCGATGTCTCAGGACCAAGACATTATGACGATTATTAAATATATTTCTATCCCGCTTTTCTCCCGAGTTGGGATTCAAGGCAGCTTACAACATTTGCAAAATTATAAAATGCAGAATACAGTGGTACCTCGACTTATGAATTTAATCCGTTCCGAACGGACCTTCGTAAGTCGAAGCCAATGGGGATTTTTTTAAAAAAAAATTGTAAGTAAAAAAAATCCTATCTAAAAATTTGTAAGTCAAAAAAATCCTATCTAAACCACATCCAAAATGGCGGGACGGAACTCTGTTTGTAACTCAAAACATTCGTAGGTCGAGTCATTCGTAAGTCAAGGTACCACTGTAATAGAAACAAACTAATTCAAATACATCAAAACACATTTAGAACCAGCAATTACAGCACAATTTGCTATGACAGCAGCAGCATCTGCATCTCAGTTTCCAAATGCCTGTCTGGGCAGGAAGGTCTTAGCCTGCCAGCAGAAGAATAACAAGGAAGGAGCCAGGCGAAGCTTTCTTGGGAGGGAATTTTGTAACTTGGGAGCAGCCACAGAAAAGGCTCTCCTGCGTCACAACCAACAGTTCTTCTGATGTTGATAGGACCAAGAGAAGGTGCTCACCTGAGAATCTCAGCACCCAGGCATGGAGATAGGATCTTTCAGGTCGCCTGGGTCCAAACCACCCACCCTCAACTGCTCAGGGCGTTACCAATGATACTGCAAGGCACCTTTACAGCTGGTGCCCTGAATCGCTTTGCTGAGAAATGTAGCCACCAAGAATCTCTGTGGAAAAGGATACTGTACTCGTGGAGGATGAGCTGCACCAGTTTCTCGGAGCACTGAGTTAGCGTCACCATTGAATTGAAGGAGATGCCCCCTCCCTTTTTGGGCTGGAAGACAGAAAAGAGGCTTTGTCAAGATGGCCCTCAACGAGGCTGAATCAGCAAAAAATTATATTTTGAGTATACTGGACACTGCAAACAGACCTGAAAGGTGAAATGCTGAGAATGCCTCTTTGGTATAGCCCATAATATTCCAATATTATAACAGTTTGCAATATACCAATAATATAACAGTTTGCAAATAGGCTCACGGGCCCAAAAATCTTGGTCTAATCTAAAGTGGTCACTCACATCAATTTTGCACGGGCTAAATCCTTTGACATCTGCAATGTTCACGTACTTTAAAACTACATTCCTGTAGTGTTAGTAAGAGTAGTAGCACTATTAATAATAATAATAAATAATAATAATGAGATTAATGGCTGGGCAGCGAAAGTGCAAGCCCTTGTGGCGACTTCAACAGTTCTGACAGTTTGCAAATATGCTCATGGGCCCAAAAGGTTTGGTGACCTTTACACTACGTGACCAAATGGGGGCAGGTGGGGCAGACTGCTTTAAGACAGCATGTGCGAATCACTAGACTGGCACACGATTCTTCTGGGTTCAAACCCAACTCAGAGCAGCGGTCAGAGTGGCTTGCAGGAGGCCTGGACTGCTTCAAGATACTGATTTATTTAATTTCTATCCTGCCCTTCCTCCCGAAGGAGGCTGGGTCCAGCTTTTCATTTTATTTACTATTAATTTCTAAAAGGGAAGGAGAACCGTTTTTTGTGGTTTTTTTAGCCTAAGGGCCTTATTCTCTCATACGCAACCTTCCAGGGGCCGCATGCCATTGACGGGCAGGAGCAGATGTAAAAGTGAGAAGAGCCAAGTGTGAGACTCTTACCTTTGTACAGTCCTAGTGTAAATTCCAGCCATGCAAATATGTTAGTGGCTTCTTCTTCTTTTCTCACCCCCCCTCTGAGCAAGAGGCATCATCAGAGCTCAAAGACATATCCTAGCCAGGCAAAACCACTCAAGGAGGTGCAGAGCAGGACTGGTGAGGGGCATGGGCTGGGGACAAACCTGAGGGCCACGTAAAGAGTCCTGGAAGGTCACATTTGGCCGCTGGCCCTGAAGTTCCCCACCAACCCTATTCTAGTCCTCTCTCCTTGCAGAGAAACAATGAGAAGTACATGGGCAGAATCTGACCCAACTGCTCACTTAAGCAGCAATACACTTAAATAAGCCAAAGCATCTTTATTTTAAGCAAAAATCTTTGCAGCTCTCTGGCAAACGCTTCCCCCAACCCCCTTCACCACCACATTTCAAGTGACAGACCCAACCCCATTTGAGGAGCCGATTTTGAGAAGCTGGGGGTGATCTCACAAGGCTGGATACTTCCTACACACAGCCGAGGAGCATTTCCGGTGGGGTGGAAGGAAGGTGAAGAAGAGTGGGAGGCTAGCCTTCCCTACAAGTCTGTTATTTCTCCCATGTGTTTATTGAGACACAAATGAATCAACTCGGTGCCCAAATGTTCTTGGACCACAGCTCCGTCATCTCTGACCACAGGCAACCTGGATGCAGCTGATGGGTTTGGGGACCCCAGCAATACCTGGAGGGCACCAAGCTGGCGATTGCTGTATTTATGTGTTTTGTACGGGAGGAGCTGTCAGCCCTACGATTCGCCCACCTGCAGTGCCTCACCTTGAAGTAGATGTTGGGCTTGATTTTGTTCAGCCGGATTCCTACTGTTTCCAGTTCCTTTTCTAACAGAGCTCTGCAGGAGGGAGGGAGGGAGGATGTGGTCATAAAGAGCCGCCAAGGCATTACCCAAATAAACCCAGTAAAATGAGAGTCAAAACCCTCTTCCAGGGACATACACAGTCCTACCCAAAAATTCCAGGGGTTGCACCTAGGACAGGGGTCAGCAAGGTTTACCGGCCATGGGCCGGATCACTCCCACGGAGATCGTCCGTGGGCCAGACTGGCTCAGCACAATGCTGGAAATTGTGTCTGTGCATGCCCAGACGCCAGAAATTGCGTCTGCGCAGAAGCGTTTTTTACCGTCTGGACATGCGCAGATGCGATTTCCAGTATCTGCGCGTGCACAGATGCAATTTCTGGTGCCGCTCAGCGAGTCCCCACGCCGCGCTGGTTTAGCGCAGTGCATGGGGGACTCGTTGAGCGGGCTGCTCGGTTCAGGGGCGGCTCGGGGGCCAGTAAAATGATCTTTGTGGGCCACATCCGGCCCATGGGCCACACGTTGCCGACCCCTGACCCAGGACCTTCTGCATGAAAAGTAGAGACTCAACCACCGAGCCACGACCCTTTTCCTTCCAGTCCAGGATAGTGCCAAATCCTCAGTCGGATCTGCACATAATTCAACCCACGCCTGGGTGCTTTGCCCTCTAGGTGCTAACCTCTGCACTTCCCCCTTTGTAGCGTCCAGCATCATGATAACGACATCAGAAGTCCGGGCTACGGCAATCACTTGGCGCCCGCGGCCTTTTCCTGCAAAGGAAAGGAGAAAATGGGAGTTACTTGCCGTGACAGCAGGACAGCAAGAAGTTGTGTGGCAGGAGCAGCTGCTGAGAAGCTACCAATGAATCTCTGCTTGTTTGTATCATGCAAACAAGGAGTTGCTTTCCACCCTGTCTTTCGATGCAGAAGACTTCCCAAAGAGGCTTACTTTAAAAAATACCGCTTCATTAGTGCTGCTCCCAAATCCTCCAAACAGATGGCAGTGCTCGGGTAGCGTCTTCCCCTCACCCTCCCCAGGCCAGTTCTCATTAGGCAACTATTCCCCCCACCTTTCCCATGCTGAAAATGCCTGCAATTCAGCAGCCCGTTGCTTGGCTGCATCCTTCTTCCAGGAGCATCCCCCAAGGACCACGAGACTTTTCACTGTCCAAGGACAGGAAGGGAGGAGGCAGGCCCAGCTGCATGATTAACCTGACTGCCAATCAAGGTGGGAGGAACCCTTTTTAATACGAAGGGATGACGGTGCACAGAGTCAGGGCCAAAAGCAGGTGGAGCTGGCAGCACTGCAAGATCAAATAGGGTTTTTAAACTCCCGTTCTAGTCCCAACCAGCCCATACTATGCCCACAGACACCGAAGGGATGTGATTCCCAAGGGGTGGGATTATTGTTGCTGTTCTTTGTATTTTTACAAAGGGGTCTCCTTAATTTTTCTGAAGGCTTACCGAGATGCTTCCAATAGCTTAGAGTTCAGGGATATTTATATTCTGCAGCAATTTTGCAACTGTCAGAATAAACTATGTACATATTTTGATGCTGTTAAGCCACCTTGGGCATGGCTTAACTGCAGAAAGGTGCTGTACAAATAGAACGAGGATGTGTTGCTTTGCTCACTTTTGCCTCTGGTCCCCACACACCATGGGGGAACAGCCTCTGGAAGGCTACCCAGGAGCTAATGTGCTCCACCAAGCTGAAGAAAAGGTCCCTTGTCACTGTGCAAAAGTGCTACTGCCCTGGGAACGTCAACGCTGCTCTGGGCAGAATGAGACCCAGACGCCAATCCCCACCCACCTTGAGCAGCTCCTTCGATGATCCCAGGCAGATCGAGAAGCTGGATGTTGGCACCTTTGTACTGGCAAAAGACAAAAGAGAAGATTGGGAAGTGGCACATGGAGGGAGGGGGTGGTTATAATGATACAGAGCACCTCCAGTGCGGTTTAATTCCTGCCCCAGCAGATGGCAATCCAATGGAACTGCGCTAACCTCTATGACTCCAGGAATACATGTCAATGTGGTGAATTCGTAGGAAGCCGCCTCACTCGCCGTTGAAGTCATCAGACTCAGAAAGGTGGACTGAAAGGGAGGATGAGTGTGTTAGCAGTGGCAGAGGATAGCCACCCACTTGTGACAAATCAGCAACCATGCTGATGTGAATTTTCCATGTAAAAACATATTTTATTTTATTGTATTATTTGTTTGTTCGTTTGCTTGTTTGTTTGCATTTACATCCCAGGCTTTCCTCCAAAGAACTCAAGGCGGTGTACTTGGTTCTCCCATTTAATCCCCACCATGGCCCTGCAAGGGAGGATAGTCTGAGAGGCAATGATCAGTATTCGAAATTGGCCAGGCGCATTTTGAACCTGGCTTTTGACCATTTGTGACCAAGTGAAGGTGCTTGGGCACAAGGATGGTGCCTGACATCTCCACCACCTGGAGGTGCATGCCTGGGGATCCTTGGATCCCGACTGTTTTCACACGCTAATACCCCATCCTGTAGAATTCTGTTATATTTTATTTGCCTAATCAGAATGAATTTCAGAAACCCAAATACGGTACTTTTTCTGTGCAGCCTGATGAGGAGTAGTGAACAACATTATAGCCAATTGTTGTAGCTTGTCTTCATTTACCCCACCCCTTCCCTTCTCAGTTGTGGAGAATATTCTTACGTTACGAATGTCGCCATAAAGAAACAGAGGTCAGAATAGGCCAATATATACGTGAACTGACCCTGGATCAAGTGACTTTTCTTCCTTAAGTTCTCAAAGCTCTTAATCCAGTCAGATGTTTAACTGAAAAATCAATCATAGTCCGTCCATCCTTTGAAAAGTAAGACTTTAGAGCTGTCCTGCCCCAAAATGGCAACTAAACATTCCGTTTTGGTGACTATAACCTTGGTTTAAGGAGCCATGTGGTGCCTAGCTTATATATCTGTGTTTCTAACCCTGCTGGGGAGAGTTCCAAATGCTAGACAGAGAGGTCTGCAGGGGCAGATTTGGCCCCTGGACAAAGGTTCCCAACCCCTGAATTATAAACTTAGGGGTGAGACTTCATTTAAAGCAGGGGTGGGGAGCCGGTGGCCCTCCAGACTACAGACACCCATCATTTCTGAATCCTGGACATGCTGGCTGGGGTTGATGGGAAGTGCAGCCCAGCAACAACTGGAGAGTCACAGGTTCCCCATACCTGCTTTAAAAGGAAGCACACGAAGTAACAGACATGGGAATAGGAATTCTCCAAGTGTCACTGACCTTACCCACAGAGGGGAAACCAATCAGCGCCACCCGGGCGTCTCCAGATTTCATCACATCGAAGCCTTCGCCTTTGCCCGCAGCCGATTTGGAAGGCTCCAAAAGCTGAGCTCTGTACTTTGCAAGCTTTGCCTTCAGCAAGCCAAGATGGTACTCGGTGGCTAGAGCAGAAATAGAAAAAGTAACGCACACATACACGACTCGGAAACAAAATCAGTGACCAATGAGTTAGCACACCTGTACTCTCCTAATGGCTCCCTCTCTGTTCCTCTTGCCTAGCTCTCCAACCTGGTCAACCAGAGCTTACTGTTTCCCCTCTCTAAAGGCGAAAAGCACCTCTGGCTGTATTTCTGTCAGTTACTCAGCTGGGCTGGGGAAAGGGATAAGGAGCCAGATTCCACCACACCCTAGGTATGAACTTTAAGAAAATGAAGAGCTTCCGGCTTTTAACTGCTACCCTGTGATAGTTTCTGGTTTGTTTGTTTTATTATGTATTTTGTGTTATTATTCTGTGTTTTTATATTGTGAACCAACCTGAGATCTTCAGATGACAGGTGGTACAGTATACAAATCTAATAAATCAATAACAAAAAAATTCAGTGTTACGAATCTCCTATTCCCCCGCTTTTAAAAGTCCCCTAGCTACCTTGCAACCGCACTAGTTTTGCTTCCCCAAATGTATTTATATGGAAGAGGGACACATAAAGTACTTTTAAGCTAAATAGCGATAACGAAAAGACACATCCTGGGCAAACAAATGCGACACACTTGGTACACAAACTTCGCATGCCGGTCCTGTAGGAGCCCATCTGAAGAGCCGCTCTCCCCCAACTCTGCAGTTCATTCCCTCCCTTAATAAATAAAATAAATCCACATCCTGCTGACCCCGCAAAAACAACCTCAACCCTCTGCCATTGCCCAGCCCAGGGCCTTAGAGCTCCTATTATTCTTTTTAACACCCTCAGGGCAAAAGTTCAGCAGGCGAAGCTTTTCAACCGAGAAAAGTCGCACCTGCTGAACTTCTGCCTGCCGAGCAGGCGCTTAAAAGGCAACAGTCAACGGGTAGCCTCCTCGATTCAACCGGCGCGTCCTAAGGAGGAGCCAAACCTTTGTTCTTCTGGGTCCGGGCGATCTCCTTCTCGATCTCCGCGATCTTCTCCAGGATCCCCATCGTGGCACTCCGGGACGGGAAGCGCAGCTGGCCAGGGAAAGCAGAGGAGAAGCGCTAACCCGGAAGTGGTTGCGGTCAGTCGCCGCTCCCACAGGAAGTGATCCCGGAGCGGTGCGACGCGCCTTTTTGTCCCCTGCGCCAACCGAAGCCGGCGGCTTTTCCGTTCCGTGCGCTTCCCAACCTTGGGTCTCCAGCTGTTTTCGGACTACAATTCCCATCATCCCTGACCACTGGTCTTGCTGGCTAGGGATGATGGGAGTTGTAGTCCAAAAACAGCTGGAGACCCAAGGTTGGGGAAACACTGGTTTACAGGAACTGAGAAGGGCGCCGTATCTGCGTGGATGGAGCTGCGGAGCCCGAGACTGGAGTACCTTGCAGGGCTGCTGTTAGCTGCCTCTCCCTCTCCCTCAGCTGGTCTTGCTCTGCGCCTCAGGGCTGCTGTGGGCCCTCTCCCTCACCCTGGGCTAGGCGAAAGGGCCGGGTGGGTGAAGGATCCTATCTCCCCACCCACCAGAGAGAGACTTCGCGGAAAACTTTCCCAAACCTTCGGGAAACAAGTCTGGGTTAAGAGGGTGTCAAAAACTTATAATTAAGCTGCGGTAGAGGATCAGACTCTTAATCTCAAGGTATGGTTTGGAGGTTCACGCTGGGCAAGAGATTCCTGTATTGCGGCGGATTGGACTAGATGACCCTCGTGGTGTCTTCCAACTCTACAATTCTGGGGTACAATTATCAGCTCCCCGCCACCCCCCTGGCAAATAAAGAGAAAGCACCGACCGGGGCTGTCATACCCTCCAACATTTCTCCAATGAAAATAGGGACGTCCCATTCCATAATGATAGTTTTACTATTTATACCCTACACATCTTACTGTTGTCCCAGCCACTCTGGGCGGCTTCCAACATACATTAAAAACATCATTAAAAAACCCTTCCCTATACAGGATTGCCTTCAGACGGCTCAGGGGTCAGGTAACTCCATACGGTCTAAAATTTCTCCAATGAAAATAGGGACACCCTACAGAAAAGCGGGGCATTCTGGGATCAAATAAGAAACCAGGATGGCTTCTCTAAATTAGGGACGTCCCTGGAAAATAGGGACACTTGGAGGGCCTGGGCTGTTGTAAGACAACCAGCCCACCCTCTCAGGCTCACCTCTCTTTACCTGCGGCATAGGTAAGTTACATAGGATTTATCCCTTTCTAACCCAAGAAGCACCTGCAAGACCTTTACACCTCCACCGCTTCAAAGAAACCCACCATCCTCCCCTAGTTTGGCATGTTGGCCATAAACACTGATGGAGTCCTTTATGGGCAGCCAGGAAACTGGTGAGAATGAAGCAGTCACCAAAGGGCTTGTTTGTGGCCAGAGCAACTGTACATCAGTTAAGGCTAGCAACATAACTACGGTATTACGTTTAAAAGCCTCATCAATATAGGGCATGATAGGGCCTGGCAGATGTCTATAGGTCAAAAGGCAAAACCTCTGAGGAACCCATGTTGATCTGTGACCTAATTTAGTTGTGATACAGACCTATGCAACAAATGGGCAGGGGAAGAGCAGCGTGCAGTTAAGGAGCAAATGATCACAGGCTTCAGTGTCCAACATACTTCCGATTGCCTCTGAATGTTGGATTTGGTCCAACATACTTCCCTGCCTACAGAATTAGAATTACACAAGAACTGCAGATACAGGTTCTAGCTTTCCTTGGGCAGTTTTTGCCTTTCTTAAAAAAGCACACAACCCCCACACCCCTGCCCTGCCATTGTTCCCTTGCAGCAGCAGCAGCAGCAGCAGCAGCAGCAAAGAGAGGACAGTGAGAAACAACACACAACACATCCTTGTTAAATTCATGTTTTTAATTTGGACACTGATAACTCTGGAAAAAACTCCCCTTTCTGCAATTTGTCTATAAATACTCTTTAATACTCTGATTTACAAGATAGCTTTATAAAACCTTTTCAATAAGACTTGGAAGATTCCACCCTCGGAAGCCACGCTGCCTGAGACAAGCCCCAGCCTGTTAGTCTTCTCCACAAGCACAATGCAACCATGCTTCATACTCTCATTTCTTTTAGAATCTGACAGTTTATAAGGGAAATGTGTGTTGTGCGTTTGTGTGTGTGGAGAATGCAAGTCAAGCCAACCTAGGGGGGGGGGCGGTTATGTGCTAAACAATAAAGCAATTTCTAAAATGCCTGTTCCTTCCCATGTCATTTTAAGATGCCTGTGGTACCTGTGGCCCTCCAGATTTTACTGGATTCAAACTTCCATCAACCCCAGCCAGCAAAGCCAGTGATAAAGCATGAAGGGAGTTGTACTTGTAGGTGGTCTTGCACAGAAGCATTTGCCAAATTAAGAGTAGTCCTCAGAACGAATGCAGCCCTTTCCAAATATCAAATTAAAGGCTGTTTTCTATGAAATGCCAAATTTGCATAACACAAATGCAGAAACTGTTGACACAACATGGACTACAGTAGATTATTATTCTGAAATGATTATTTTGAAATGCTGTTTTTGGAAGGGTGAATTACAGCAGGTAATTCTTCTGTCCATCTCTGAATAAATATGTTTGTATTTAAAAGGTAATGGGCTCGCAATTAATCGAGCTGTCTGCCAGCTGATGAGAACCTGTGCTTCACCCCCTCCCCTTTTATGGATTTTGGACTCCAAGCCATCCCTCTCCCGTTTTGTGCTATTAGCCTAAACTGCATTTGCCTTCAACTTAAGACCACTTTGCTATGCAGCACAGAGGGCTCCTGTCCTATAGATCTATACTGTACTGATATAGATATATAGGCCCAAAGCCCTCCTGGGAATGTGGAACTGGCAATTTCATGTGCTGGATCCTGGCCAGTTGGAGTGGATGTTCCAACAGTGACTGAGGTTGGCTTTGTGCATCATGACAGAATTAAAATGCTAGTATTGGCCTTGCACTGTGCTTCTTGCATGCAAAGCTTCGCAAAAGTGAAGTGACCATGGTGCTTTGCTGTCAGGAGACTGTCTCCTTCACTCCCTTTGTGGGCTATGCCGGAGATGCCTTCCCTTCCTGCTTTGTTAACACACAAGGTGGTTTCAATTGGCCTGGAGTTACTTCTGGAGACTCTTAATTTCCTCCTGAAATAGACTGAGGAAAGGACTGCTTTTCCCAAGCAAGTTGTGCCCCCTTATCTTAAAGCAAAGCAAAGGCAGAGTTAATTCCTAGTCTCCAAGTGTGATATCTTCTTAGGCATAAGATGAGAGAGAAGCCTAAGGGAAGGAGCAGCTGTTAGTACAGCCTTGGATATTTGCCCCAAAGCACTCAAAAAACCTCCATTATTGTGCATAGACAGTCAACTTGTGGATCAAAACTGGAGGGAGGGGGTAGGGTGGTAAAGCAGTGAAGAGGCTCACAAACCCAGCCATACTCTCCCCATCCACTTCCCTATCAGCTCCCAAGCTTGTATCAGGCTAACAGACGTATCTGGATGTATATTACGCACTGTGACCATGCAAAGCATTTCAGATCCGTCTCCTTTGAAAGTGAAGAGGAAAACCCCCACTGCCATTCAGATCCATTGGAATACATTTCCAACCTCAGTCTACAGGATCAGTGCCAGCCAAAGCCCAATTGCCACATTTCCTCAAGCTCTTCATATCTCTCCCATCCCCCTGAAAATAGCAGGCAGCTTCTTAAGCCTGCTCTGATTTGCAGGGGAGGGAAGGAGAAAATTGGCCTCTTTGCCACGTTTGTCTCCATGAAAGGGTGTCCTGCGTGGTTAATGTGAGCACTCCCACACACTCCTGTTAAGGCTTGAGTTAGAAAATCTGCCACTGCAATGTACAGTACATGGTTAGGGGGGGAAAGAGCAAGCCTGAACTAAGAAGAAGAAAAAATGATTCAACCCTAATCCATTAAGGGGCTTTGCTTTCTCTCCCGTACATTGTATGCAAAAAATACTCTTTAAACGGCTCAATAACTTGTTTGAGAAGATGCAGGACAGGCAGGGCTATGTGTACACTGCTCTAAAAGTATTAGAACTCCGCATCTTGGCAATCTAAATTCTGCACCAAGATAGACAAGGTTCTGCAGTCTGCACAGCAGATGTCAATTGAGCAAGCATGCACACCATTTCTTTTCTTTTGCACAATATATTCTGCCTTTGCTGGCCGAGGAGGAAATAAGGAACTACACATAGCACTACCCCGCCACTAGTCCTACCCTAAATCCACCCCCTCCTCCTCTCAACCACTGAAACCTTGTACAACTCTGTCTTCCAAACTGTCCCTAGGCATTGCCCGCACTTTCAAACATATCAAAGCAACAGGGGCTAGAAATTTGCTCTTGAATTACTGAAGGTTGACTTCCACATGGCTTACAACAATCTGCACTTTCTCCTGCGCTCCCTCATTATTGCAGTGCACACAGAGCCCTGCACGTAAAGAGGAGAGAAATTATCTCTCAGCCCCAAGTGCCATGACTATTTTATGAAATCCAAGCCACTATGAATGACAGCAGTGCCACAAGAGCAGATCCCAAATGGGGCAGCCATTGTAAGCCTTAACTTTGGGCAGACCCCCCAGGGAAAGTACCAGTACCTTCCTTGCACACATACCTGCTTTAAGCTGCCTTGTAAATCCTACAAGTGCCTACAAAGGCATAAGGAAAAATCGAAGAGAGCTGGACATTTTTCTGCAAAAGGCTCAGCTGCACAACAGTCTTGACCTACCAAGTGGCAGGGTAGTGGCCTCCATCTCCTGGGCCAGCCAATGGTACGTATAATCAAGAAGATTCTGGGGAAACCCTCTGCGGATGAGTGCCATGTTAAGCAGGCCAGCAACTTTTAGTCTTCTCTCTCTCTCTCTCTCTCTCTCTCTCTCTCTCTCTCACACACACACACACAAGCCCCCACACAAAATTTGGCACACAAGCCTTATGTTTCTGAACATTTTTAAGTCCTTGGAGAGCAGTTTATTTTAATGGAGAGTTAGGAGGTTTTTCCCTGATAGAAATCATAGCAAACACCAAATGTTTCCTGTAGCATGAGAAATGGGAGCATGTGCATGGAGCTGAATATTCACACCACCGCTAAGCGATTACGCTGGGATGAGCGGGTGTCAACACTGCTGGATTGTTGCACAGAGAGATCACCACCATCAACCAACACTGACTTTTCACTGCTTTCACCATGAGGGGGTTCAGGGAAAGCAGCCATGGTAAAAATGTAATGAGAGACAATTTGCATATACCATTGAGTCTTTTGGGGGAGGGGGGGTGGCCATAAAAATAGCTCTGTCTCTCTTTTTTTGTATGAAGTCCTTAAAGTTTTTTCCTTTAAGATCTGAGACTTTGCATAAGCATCATTACGCTTCCCACTACTATGGCCTGTTGAGCCATTCCCCCCTCGGTGCAATCCAAGACAACGGCTTACGCCTCTGTGACTGGCTAGCGCTCCTGAGAGATGCAGCCTTGCTAGCCAACAGGAACGGGCGATTTGCTAGGCCCTCCTCCTCTTGGCCAACTGCTTCCCGTAGTGGATGCCACAGCTGGGTGTGATGCAGACAGGAGCCTCATGCAATGCTGAGGCTCGAAAGGAAAGGGCATCTGTGGATGACTTGCTCTTAAGTAGAACCCATGAGCTACAGCAAAGTGCGGAGAGACATAAGCCGGCAGCAGCTTACGTTTTCCTCTAAGGAAATCCAGCTGGGCGCAGCCATTTCCTCCTCCGAAAGGGGCAGGAGAGTTTTCAGTGGTAAAGAGACTAGCTGTGCAATAAGAAAAGTGCATTGAATGGTAGCTTTAAAACCAGATTAAAGTATCAAGTTTGCCACGCAGCTGGAGGAAGGGTCAGGCTCCGGCAGCCTCAGGCTTCACATTCACGCTCTCACACCAGTCCGGTAGCCCGACAGGAGAAGAGCCTGGAGTCTCCTGTCCTGACAGGGACATCGCAGTTGTCTTAACAGAGCAAGCTCTCTCTCTCTCCCCCTGGCCCCACTGGCCATCTCTCGGCGCCACTCTTGGTATCGCTGTCACCGGAATTCATAAATGGGTGCGCTGTACTCTGGGACATGAGTCAAATTCAGAGACTGATACCTGAGGAGACAAGCAAAGAGGATTTTAATGATATAAAGGTAAAGGGACCCCTGACCATTAGGTCCAGTCATGACCGACTCTGGGGTTGCGCGCTCATCTCGCATTATTGGCCGAGGGAGCCGGCGTATAGCTTCCAGGTCATGTGGCCAGCATGACAAAGCCGCTTCTGGCAAACCAGAGCGGCACATGGAAACGCCGTTTACCTTCCCGCTGTAGCGGTTCCTATTTATCTACTTGCATTTTGACGTGCTTTCGAACTGCTAGGTTGGCAGGAGCTGGGACCAAGCAACGGGAGCTCACCCCGTCACAGGGATTCGAACCGCCGACCTTCTGATCAGCAAGCCCTAGGCTCAGTGGTTTAACCACAGCGCCACCTGGGTCCTATATAGTCTACCCCTTATTCTGCTTGATGAGGGCAACAGTTTTCAAACCGTAACACCCGGGAACTTGCTGCCACACTGCAACAGCACTCTTGCCTAGTTTTGACATACTGGCTTATTCAGAAGATGGTAACCATGGGTTCCTGGTTTCATTGCTTGCACCATGAAGGAAGGAGCACCATGTGCAGGCAAGAGGCTCATTCATATCTCCGCTTATTAGGCCAATACTGTATGAGATTGTCTGAACATGACCAACATGTAGATTGCCTTGGCACAGTGTCTTAGGCAGTCCCAGTTCAGCTGAGCCAAGCAGTAAAGTTGCAGTGAGCAACCTTCAGCTACTGAGCCCCTATTAAGCATGCCAGGCCTCCCCATTTGGCTCAAACCACTGGAGAGGTAAACCCACAGGGCCAAATTGAAGAGGAAGAATTGGGTGCACTCCCAATTCTTCATTTCCAGCACTGGTAGAATCTGGCGCCCTTTTCTCCTCTTGCCTGTTTCATTAAGACCTGCCTTTATTGAGCTGTGTTTCCAAGGAATGCCCTCAGCTCTGCTGGAGGGCATTATAACCAGACCCCATATGCAGATAGACTCTGTATGTGGGCAACCACAAGTAGAAGACATTCTTTATTCTTTATTCTATTGCCTGTTATACACAGAACCTAGGAGATGTTTCTAACTCCCATGTTTGTTCAAGAAAGCAGTCTCTCCTTGGCGGAGACGGTTCAGTGGCCGTTGTCTAATGCTTAGGTGTCGCATAAAGTGACTCTTTTTGCATTAGCAGCAAGAAAGTTTAGAAGGAGGGATTGGACAAAATAGCAGTAAATTGTAAGGAATATTCAGAGGTCTAAATTGAAATGCACTGTATGTGGTTGTGAAAGCTCCTCATTTATAGGCTCACGTGCAATACATGATTCTAGTTGTTTAAGCAAAGGTTTTGTATTGTATTTTATATTGTTTGTGTCATGGCCTTCGGCTACCACAATAAAGTTATTGAGCTTCGTGCCCTTTTCTCTTGTCCTGAAGAATAAAAGAAAGTCCTCCAGCCAGTGCTCCACAGAGGCAGCCCCTTACCATTCTGAACTCCTGTGATAGTAATAGCCTTCTATAGATGCTGCAGATTTCTGGAAGCATATGTAATAGAACCCAGCAAAGGAAGCGCCGCTGATGTCTTTGATGGTGTGATCAGGGACCAGGAACTGTTCCTGCACAAGAGTTAACAAAATTTTGAAAAGCTAGAAGGGAGCTGGGATAGTTTTTTTCACTGTAGCAAATGTCTGTTGGAGATTTTTCTACAGAAAAATAGAACACCCCCCCCCCCCAAAAAAACCCCACACTGGTCTGTTATAGCGTTCATTAGGCACCAGCCCCTAGTTATGTGTTTGCCTGCACATACAGCACAGCTCACACTGGGTTTACTAAAGCTAATACATTCAAACATGCTTTCTTTTTCTTCTCTTTGAAATTTAAACAGCGCAAGGGAACTGAATGCAACTGAGCTGCCAGTGATGAAGATATTCATAAATATTCCAATATAAATAATTTCAAAGTAAATGGCACTTAACACACGTTAAGTATTACTTTACTATAATCTTTTCATCAAATATTTCTGTTCATCTACTTTTAACTATGAACAAAAATTTGAGATATTGGTACAGCAAGTGAAAGCACAAAGTATTTTTGTAGGGAAAAATTCTGGGGAAATTTCAGGGTCAAACTCCACAAATTTTCTTCACGGGGCACTACAACCCTGCAGCCTGACTGCATCAAAGGGGACATAAGAGTGCTGCTGTTCTGCTCTTGTTCTCTGCAATGCTCTGGACTTGGGGCCAAGAGAGAACAAGGACTACACTGGAGGTGCGGGGGGCTTCTTCCTTCCTTGTAGGGTCCTGTGCAGAAAGCCTGACTGTGTAATACAAGCTGATTCCTGTACTGCAGAGGGTTGGATTGGATGATCCTCCCCCTCCCAACTCTATAATTCTATAGTGCATGCTGCCACTGCACAATATACTGAGGAATTTCAGAGATGTTTGCTCTCCCTGCTGGATGTGGAGGAGGAAGGAAACCTTGTGTTATCCTTCCATCCTGCCTGCAGCAACCCAATTAGGCAGCAAGACCAAATAAGATAGATTACCCTACGCCTCCTAGGGGTGTGCCTGCGCTAAGTGAGTTAGACCAGGCTTCCTCAACCTCAGCCCTCCAGATGTTTTTGGCCTACAACTCCCATGATCCCCAGCTAGCAAGACCAGTGGTCAGGGATTATGGGAATTGTAGTCTCAAAACATCTGGAGGGCCAAGGTTGAGGAAGCCTGAGTTAGACTGTCACACAGGCCCTCTAGCAACACACCCTATGTGAATGCACACGAAGAACTTACCTTCCACCTCATAAAGACAAAGTCATCGTTCTTCAGATCCTCATAATCAAAGTCATCAGAGTTAAATGTTTTTGCGTACTGGTAAAAGGCTGGGAACTTCCCCTAGAAGCAAAAGGGACACACAGTGCTTACAATTCCGGAGGAAAGATGTGTGCTGCATGACTCCAGACAAGTTCAAAGACCTGCCAAGCTAATCACCACCAGCCAGACCCTGGATACCACCCGCTAAAGGAATCAATTTCCAGAGAAGGATGCCAAAGTTCCCTGATCCACCCTCTCTATTTGCTGATCATGGCAGAATTGCAATCTTTGCCACAAAACCCAGCCTTCTGCGTGCAGCTACAAACTCAGCCTCAGTCACGCCAAACAGCTGGGATGCAGCGACATCACAGCCTTCCTCAAAAAGGCGGGCAGTAAGAACAAAAAATAACACTAAAATTAGAGCTATGCAATTATGTGTCATTTCTTTTAAGAGTTGCTCTTTGTCAATTTCCTTCTGTCTTTAGCTAGTGCAGACACATCTGGTCAGAAGTTGTCCAGAACCTGCTGCCAATTTCTACCCTAGAGACCGGAGGAAAAAAACACCAAACAAACCACCAACCAAGATCACCAAGAGAAGTCGCTCAGTTGAAGTCCTAATTCAGCCAAACTAAGGCCCAACACTGTCCAGAGGGGTGTAGTTCTCACTGAGCTGGTGAGAAGCATACCACCTCAAACTGCCAGGGACTCTTCCTCTATCCTTAAAACACATTCCTTCTTGTAGAAAGGGAACAAATTAGGGAGAAGACTAAATAAGAACCCTTCTTTCCAGTACTTAGATGGAGGGAATTTGCCATCTGACTATGTGAGCCTGCACCTGCGGCCTGAAGTGGCACAGCCCAGGCACATAGGTAGGCCAAGGAACTCACCCAATGTTTACGATCCACATCTTCATCTGCGTCCCACTTCCGCGTTAAAAACGGGTGCTTTTTACTAATTATTTCCCCTTCAAAGAAAGTCGTAAGGGTTGGATATTCCTGCAAGTGAACAAAGCAAGAACATGATGAGCACATACAACCCTCCCAGGCAAGTTTCCTTACCTTAGCAAGGACGTTAGGAGAGGGCTTTGTAAACTTCTAAGGAAAGAAACACACAGAACATCGGTTTTGGCCTAAAGTACTCTGCCTCAAGCACATACCTCCGTAAGGCCTTTAATCTTCAAGTATCCACAGAGATAGGAGTTCTCCATGTCCACGTGCTGGAAGACAAAGTAGAAAACCGCCCATGACTTTGTGCCCAGTTAAAGAACAACCAGCACACCAACAAACTCAAGTGGTACTAATGCACCACTTGCTGTTCCTAGTGTCTCAATGTGAACTGAGGGAAGGCACTAGGAGTTTCTTTAATCTATGCATCCTATTTCCCACAGTGGCCATCTCCAGAAAGCCCACAAACAGAACTTGCAGACAACATCCCTCTTCCATTGTTACTCTCCATCAGCTGGTATTCAGAGGTATCCTGCCCCTGCACAGCTCTCATGTCCCACATCTATGAATACATCTAATTCCAGGTAAAGGTAAAGGGGCCCCTGACCATCAGGTCCAGTCGTGTCCGACTCTGGGGTTGCAGCGCTCATCTCGCTCTATAGGCCGAGGGAGCCAGCGTTTGTCCGCAGACAGCTTCCGGGTCATGTGGCCAGCATGACAAAGCCGCTTCTGGCGAACCAGAGCGGCACACTCTGGTCCCACATCTATGAATACATCTAATTCCAAGCATGTACCTAATTCAAATTTGGGTGATAGGATACAAGTTGCTTGCTGCTCCTACAGAACCACTGGGATCCCCCACTCAAAGAAACCCTTCAGAATGAGAGAACAGTGAAGCCTCTCAGCCAGCTTTTTAAAGGCAATTTTTGAACAATACTACTTGTTTCCAAGCAACAGCAGGTTTGGATCCATTTTCATTTGCTTGGGAACCATCCCTACAAGGACAGGGATACCAAGTGTTCTGGATATGAGCATCAGCTTTCTAGATACCCATGAAATTTCCAGTCCTCCTTGGAGATGCCACAGCACTAAAACAAGTTATCCTGCTTCCCCATGGCTTTCATTACTCTGGAAATGGAGAATGGGGTAGAGGACAGTTCTTTGGCTTCCAAGGAAGTGGCAGCAGAGCTAGGAAACTGACTCATTCTACTGATTTACAGGCTGCCACACTGACTACACACAGACTCACTGAGATGGCTCAGGAAAAGGATGAGTCAAGGCAACAGGAGACACTTTCTGTCCTCTCCACTCAGTCTTGCAACTTACAAGTTCTCCTTGCCTTAGAAGATGCCTATTAACTTGACCCTTCCATTCAGATTTTTGCTCCTTGTCTCTGCCTCTCAAAATGGACAGGGGGCTGGAACAGACCTCCTGTGATGAAATATTACAATATTTGGGGCTGTTTAGTTTAGAAAAAAAGTTTGGGGGGACATGATACAGGAGTAAGGATCATTGCTGTGACATTTCGGGCATCTTTTATGCTGAGAGGTCTATTCAGCTTAATTGTTTTCAAGATGATGAATCATATTGTATTGTTTTTACAGTATTTTATGTTTTACTTTGCCTGTATATGTTGTTGTACATCACCTTGATTTTATATGAGAGGGCAGTTTATAAATTTTTTTAATCAATAAGCCATAGAAGCAACAGAACTGGAAAGTACTGAACATAAAAACATAATTTGACCTGTTGACAAATATAGCACTGGTTGCAATGAAAAACAATGGCCAGTGAGTGCTATTCGCGGCGCCTGACCTTAAGACTGTGACTCTGCTTAGCCCCCCACCCCACCCCACCCTGAGAGCAGTCTGAAGTCACACTACCACAGCTCTCTAACTGAAACAATAGTACTGTATTGTTTGTCTGGATCTAAGCACTGCACATGAGACACATACAGTCATACTTCAAACCCTTTGGAGGAAGAGAACAGCACATGTGTAATCTAATAACAGAAGAACTGAATCTGCTGTATCAGACCAAAGGATCACTAGTCCTAGCATTCCATCTTTAACTGTGGCAAGCCAGAGAACTCTAGGAAACTCACAAGCAGGGTTTGGCCATCCCCAGTTTGAGTCTGGTGGCTTGTACTGAGACATGAACTGTGTGGAGTGGTGGAAATGTGACAGCAATTCAGAAAGGCCAAAGTAGATTCCTCCACAGAATCATTGTGGGTGGCAATACCAGGCCCTAAGAGTAATTTTGTCCTGGCAACATGCTACTGTCCCCTTGATCATTCAACATCAAAAGAGGAAACTTCCCCAAAATGAGGGGATTGGTAAAAAAGAAATTGAATGGGAAAGTCAAGAGGGTCAAATTACCTCCAAATGTTTGGGAGTTGTTTAAGACCACAATATTAGAAGCTCCTCTATACCACAAATCTAGAAATGTATCACCCAGGGCCAAGAGAATGCCTGCGTGCTTAACGAGCACTGCTAAAAAAGCTATGGAGGCAGGAATGCATCCTTTAGAACATGGAAGTTTTGTCCAAATGAAGAGAATAGAAAGGAATATAAACTTTGGCAAAATAAATACAAGCAGATAATAAGGGATGTACAGTAAAAGGAAAGAATTTGAGGAGCACATGTAAGTGTTCATAAGATAATGCTAGATGCCTCTGATTCAAGATGAGCAAGTATGTCTTCTACAAGGGTTAAGTCATGTCTCACTAACCTTTTAGAGTTCTTTAAGAGTGTCAACAAGCACACAGAGATGATCCAATTGACACTGCATACTTTCAAAAAGCTTTTGACAAAGTACTTCACCAAAGATTCTCGAATAAGCTTGGCAGGCACTGAATTAGAAGAGAAGAGGTCTTCTTGAGGATCAGTAACTGGTTAAGAAATAGGAATCAGAGAGTAGGAATAAGAGTAGGAATAAATGGATGGATCTCCTAATGGAGTATATATAACGTGGAGGTCCCTCAAGGATTGCTATTGGGACCTGTGATTTTTAACTTGTTCAGGAAAAAAAATCTAGAGTTAGAAATGAATTTGCAGATGATACCAAATTGTCCATGGTGGTTAAAACAAGAAGGAATTGCAGATAACACCAATAAGATATTTCCAAACTGAGTGAATGGGCAGTAAAACAGTAAAAGCAATTCCATGTAAAAAAAGCAAATTGGAGCAAAAATCCCTTCATTTGACATATAATGCCAGTGCCGCTATGCAAATATATGATGATGCAGCCATACTTGGAATACTGTGTACAGTTCTGGTCATCTCACCTCAAGGAGGATATTGTAGAACTGGAAAAGGTTTAGAAATGGACAACCAAAATGATCAAGGGGATGGAGTGATTCCCTTCTGAGGAATGGTTCCAACACTAGGGGATCTTTAGTTTTGAGAAAAGGTGATTAAGAAGAGACATGACAGAAGTGTATAAAATTATGCATGGCATTGAGAAAATGGATGGAGGTAATACTAACACCCAGGAATATCCAAGAAAGCCGAATGTTGGGAGATTCAGGACAGACAAAGGGAAGTAATTTTTCCACATAGCACATAGTAAACTATGGAATTCACTCACACAAGAGGCAGTGAGGGACACAATGTGGATGGTTTTAAAAGAGGATTAGACAAATTAATGAAGCATAAGGCTATCAGTGGTGCTAGACACAATGGCTGGGTTTTGCCTTCACTGTTGAAGGCAGTATTTCTCTGAATACCAGTTGTTAGGAATCACAGGCAGGGACAGGGATGTTACACTCAGCTCCTGCTTTCAGGCTTCCCATGGAGATATCTCCACATCCACCGAGTTCAGCAATATCTGCACTGATTGGTTGTGGCTCTCCAGAATTTCAGACAGGGGTTTTTCACAGCCCTACCTAGAGATGCTGGGTATCGAATCTGGGTGCCTTTACACATAGATAGAACATGTGCCCTACCGCTTAGCTGCAGGCTAAGAGAGAACCAGTTCTCGCTTACCACCACCTAGTGAGCATATAGCAAGAACGAGATGCAAGGCAAAAGATTTGTACCTCACAGTGTATGTAGTCTTATACAGTACACGTCTATTCAGAAGTTAAGTTCCACTGACTTCATTGGAACCCAAAGGTGACATGTGGGTGAGTGACCAGAGCCGCGTGCCAGTGGGTATAGCCTAAAGTGAGAATGGGTAAGGGCTATTCACACATCTTGTCACTAAAGAAACAGAGAGCTTATTTATTTTATTTCAACAATTTATATATTGCTTAATACCAAGATCTCCAGGTGATGTACAAGGTTACCAAAAATAGAGAGAACAGAACAGAGATAAATTTAACCATAAAAACTCCAAGCCACGGAGGACTATTAGCAGTGGCTTCCTTGAAGAATGCATTTATTGGGCGGTGCTCTAGATATCCCGAGTTAAATGTGTAACGGGTACCCTAGTATCACTTCCAGCCCCATTACTCTTTCAACTACTGTGCTTCCTCAGCCATTTTACCTCTTGCAGTACCAAGTGACAAAGACCTTTTCAAGCTCCCTGACTTCGGTAATTAAAATCTCAATTTCAGTGTGAGGGAGGGAGGGAGAAGACTGCCCCTCTACCCATCCTAATAGCAGCAAAATACTGTAGAATTTCCAGAAGGAAGACAAAGGGCTGACACATCTTTCTTTAATAACCTAGTCTACAACTGTATGCTTGGGAACAAGCACTCCCGCTGGGACAATGCTCCTGGGCAAGGCTGTCTGTGAAGGATGGCAGCCCACCCCCTAAGGTAAGAGGGAGAGGCTCTGTATCTCATGCAGCGAGGGCAGGAGAGAGTACAGCTGGGTGGGGCCAGAAGAAGGGTCCTTCAGTGGCTACACCCAAATTATGGGGCAATTCACTTGCAAAGTGTGTCCGCCCTCCTTTCCTGTTTTTGTCAGCCACTGAAGACATTTTTATTCTGACAGGATTTTATTTGATGAAGCTTTAGGATTTTTAAAACTGTTGACCCAGTCTTTGGGGAGATTTTTAAAAAACAAAATCATAACATGTTGCAAGCCACCCTGAATGGAAGTTAACTGGGAGCATTATAGGCAAACTGAACTGCAATTCATTTGGGAGCACACTGTTATTGCTAGCATATGAAGCTAAATTATAAAATACTTTAATAAAACTGAAAAATAAACCACCACCACACCAGCAGAGCTGCTGGGTGAGAGGGAGGTTTCATTCTTTCTGATGTGGCAGAGGGCAGTAGGTGCATCACAGCTGCGCTAGTGACATGTGAGCAGCCCTCTTGAATCAGACCAAAGTTGCATTGTATCTGGCTCCTGTTTCTCACAGTGACCAACTAGATGCCTCTGGGAAGCCCACAAGAATGAGTACACTCTCCCCAATCATGTTCCTCAGCACTCTGAACTTAATGACACATCTCTTCTGATACCGGAGATAGTACACAGTCATAAGCAATAGCCACTGACAGCCTTAACCTCCACCAACTTATCCAAGCCTAAACCATGCAATTTAGTGGCAATCACTACATCTTGTGGGAGCAGATCCTAGTCTAACTATGTGCTGTGTGAACAAGTCCTTTCTTTCATCTGTCCTGAATCTTCAAACATCCCGTTTGACAGTCCCAACAACACGAGAGAAACCTATTTCTATTTAGCACTCAGCTTTGCTTCTGCCTCTGTGAAGAAGCTGTGAAGAAGCTATGCCAGGCAGTGAGAGCAGAAAAGCTGCACATGAAGAAATCTGTTAGAGGCAGCCAAGCTCGATAAAATGCAAGCCATGCAAAGTGACAAAAAGGGAGAAAATCTCAAAACCCAGATGCATCAGGCAAGTGGCCCATCTAGTCCAGCATCCTACCGGTATTCTCGCAGTAGCTCGGCAGAAGTCTATAAGAAGCCTGCAAGGAGGGCCTAAATGCCACAGCACTCTCCCCATCGGCGATTCCCAGCCGCTCGTACGGAGACACACTGCCTCCAACAGCAGAGGCAGAACATTTTGGACAATGCCCATTGACAAGCCTTATCCTCCTTCCTAAGTGCACCTAGCCTCTTTTCAAATGCCTCTTTTCAAACGCCACCCAGGCTGGCAGCTGTCATGGCAACCAGTGGCAGTGAGTTCAACTGGTTAAACTCTGCTGCTCCTGCTGCATGAAGAAACCCTTCCTCCTATCTGCCACAAGCCAACAAAACTCCATTTGAAGAAGCCGGTTGCCGAGTCCTAAGAACGCCAAGAAGAGCCTGCAGTGCATCTAGTCCTCAGCGCCCTGTCCTCGTACAGAAGAAGAGCCAGAGGTAAACCAGGTCTTCAGCATCCTGTGGGCCAACTAGATGCCCATTACAGGGAAGACCGCAAGCAGGACCCCAGCGCAAGAGCCCCTCCTGAAGCTTCCAGCAGCTGGTATTGGCGAGCATTTGTAGCTAGCCACCGATGGTCCCTCTCCTCTGTGAATCTGCCTGACCCTCTTTAGAAGCCAGAGAAGGGAAGCAGGTGCAGGGGGCGATACTACTACAGCAGGGCTGTCAACTTGAAAAAATAAATAAATGGGGGGGGGAAATAAGCGTTGCCCCATATCACACACATCATTTGAATGAATTTTGGGGGGGGGATAGCTCCGTCAACTATTTCATTGGGGGGGGGGGCGAAGGGACCTCGGCCACCTAGGCATTCTCCTCAAACAACCACACAGGGCTGGCTAAGCGAGCCCCGTCTTCGGCCTGCTGGCTGCCGCTGCCTCCTGAGGCAGGGAGTTCCGTAGTTCCACTCCTAGTGGGGGGGGAGAGAGAGGTATGTGGGGTTGGGTTGGGGCGGCGCTGCCTGCCTGCCTGCCTCTCTCCGGTCGCGGTGCTGACCTGGACGACCACCTCCACCTCGTAGGCGTTGCCCTTGGAGCGCTGCTGCCCGCGGAATTTGGCGCCGCTGTAGAGGCGGCTGGTGCTGACGCCGGGCTGCGCCGTGTTGATGGGCGGCGGCGGCTCAAGGCGGGCGGCGGACGAGGCTCCTCCCGGGGCCTCCGGAGGGCAGCGGCAGGCGCTCCGCACCGGCATCTCGGGCGGGTCCCCCGGCGCCAGCGCGGCGCGGGCAGCGGGCAGCGAGCACCGTCCTCGCCTTCCTCCTCTCGCCCGGCCGGCTTGCCTCCGAAGCGGCTCGGCCTGACTCGGCCTCTTTCTGGTTTCCCCTCAGAGCCCTTTCCTCCCCCTCAGCGGCGTCGCCGCCGCCTCCTCTTCCTCCCGCGGCTCATGATTGGCCCGCCGTGCGGCGGCGCTCGAACCCCATTGGGTGTCCAGCGTCACGTGAGGTTAGGAGGGCGGGGGAGGGAAAGGTTTTTTTTTTTTTTTTTTTAAGGAAGGCAAGAAGCCGCCGGGCTTTTCTCTTTCCACTCCCTCAGTCGCTCCTCGCTCGCTCCGCCGCGTCGCAGGGAGACGGCGCGGCGCAGGGGACAAAACGCGTTTGTGATGCTGATTGGCCACGTCTGGCAGCTCCTCCCCCACGCTCCCCCCTGACGTAGCAAGATGGCGGCGCCCATGAGCGTGGGTGAATAAGGGGCGGGCGAGCAAAAAAAGGAAGATTTTGAGGGTGGTAAGGAAGAGGGTTTTAAAATTATTGTTATTATAAGCTTTATTGAGTTGGCTTCGGGGACTTCTCATTTGTATTGCCTAGGGAAATTCACTATAATTCCTTTGGGGCCAAGAGAGGGTCTGCTTTGGGGGCTGTCCTTGGGTCCCACGACATAGATTTCCCCCAGGGCAGCCTGCTGCCGAGACCTCCTTTTATCCCCCCCATTTTAACCCCCCCCCCACAATACCCACCAGGCCTCTTCCCATGTTTAGAGAGGCTTGCTCTAGTTTGCTGTGTCCTTAAAATATAAGTTTATAAACGTAGGTCAGCTTTTTATGATGATACCTGTATCCGTAACACATAAGGAAAGGCGGAGCTACTTCTGAAGAATCGCTCATGGTTACTTGGTCCCTTTCTTTGCCCTCATTGCCCCAAATTATTATTTATTAAATTTACCAAATACTGTACCAGAATGTGGTGGGGTGGTTTACAGCGCCTGTCATCAAGATGCTCCCTTGCGGTTGGGCGTCTCTGGCCATCTGTCTTCGTTCATGGTCCAGCATTATTGCAAGTGGAGTCAAGACGGTTGTACACACCACAGGCAGGTAAGAATTAAGGTTGCAGGCTGATCCTGGGTTTGCTGTGGTTGGGGGTTCATGCTTTTTCATAGCTAGGATTGGAATGCAGGAACGCAGCACTGAGACAGAGCATTCTTTCATGTAGCTCAGTGCCATTTATGGTGCCTGGCAGCTGCTAACTATAAAGTATTTCAGTTGGGTCTTTCGTAGTTTTACCTGGAGTTGCTGGGAATTCACAATGAAATGAGATTTTGCATCTAAAGTATGGCATGTGTTCTACCTTGGAGCTATAGCCTTTCTTAAATTAGGAACAGGTAAATTTTTGGGGGCCAAGGGCTGCATGGTCTCCTTGGTCAAATCCCTCAGACCTGTATGCCAGAAGTAGGGGTGACCAGAAGAGGTTGCATGCAAACAAACTGCTGACCCATGCAGATGTCTACTTTATGTGCCATGCCTATTTTAATTCTTTTTTCTTGTCACTGCTACTGAAGATAGGTGAGGGAGAAAATTTTGCTGGGGGGCTGCAACCGAACCTCAGATTGGGATTTAGCTACCCCAGCCTTTAAAAAAATTCTCCACACCCTGAAAAAAGTGTATGTTATAGTTTTCAGGTGTCATTTTCTCACAGTAACAAACAGAATGCCTCTAGGTTGCCCACAAGTTGGTCATAAAATAAGTTATAAAGATAACAGGCTTCCCTCACTGTTGCTGTTTTAACTGCTACCATTCACCATGTTGCCTTAGAACCTTCAGATTTCATTCTGGCACCACACATTCTACGCATATCCATTGATAGACGTATCTGTTGTGATAAAGCTGGGTGTGCAGTGGGTTGAGTGTGTGATCTGATCTGGTTTTAAGCCTCTCACGGAACCTTAAGAGTTGATAAACTCTTAGGACCTGGATGGTTGTCTGATCTCCCTTTACACTGATGGCAATTATCCTGCTGTATTGATCATTGGGACAGAGCCATGCGACTTATAAGTTTGGTTTCTCTGTTTTGAGAGGGCTTAAAACTAACAAAAGATGTCTTTAGAACTCAGCTTGTGCTTTCTACAAACAAGGAACAACTGCTTACTACCTGCATGGTTTGAGATGCAGAAGTTCTTTTTTTCTTTTGCAGCTAGATGGCATCTAACATCTACAGGCAGTGCATTCTGGGAGATGTAATTCACTGAGAAAATGGGCTGGACAAAGCCTTTAAAATAATGTTGGTTGGCAGCTGATAGGCAGAAAGTCAATGGATAGAGTGGCAGCTCCTCTAGGGTACTTGTCTCCACTCACTTACATTCTAGACACTGAGCTACACCATGTACTGAATGTAAAATACATTGACCATTTGTTACAGTTGTTGTTTAGTCGTTTAGTCGTGTCCGACTCTTTGTGACCCCATGGACCAGAGCACGTCAGGCACTCATGTCTTCCACTGCCTCCCGTAGTTTGGTCAGACTCATGTTGGTAGCTTCGAGAACACTGTCCAACCATCTCGTCCTCTGTCGTCCCCTTCTTCTTGTGCCCTCCATCTTTCCCAACATCAGGGTCTTTTCCAGGGAGTCTTCTCTTCTCATAAGGTGGCCAAAGTATTGGAGCCTCAGCTTCACAATCTGTCCTTCCAGGGAGCGCTCAGGGCTGATTTCCTTAAGAATGGATAGGTTTGATCTTCTTGCAGTCCATGGGACTCTCAAGAGTCTCTTCCAGCACCATAATTACAGTATCTTATCCCAAAGGATGTTTTCTAAGAGATACATTTAAAATTGGTGGTTCTTGAGCTTCCTGCACTCCCCTTTTTCATCTTTGGTACTTCACTGCCTCTGCAAAGCATATACTGGCACACATAAATGCATATTGAAAATTAGATTGCTAGCAGTTAAGCAATGGATGAAGAGAATAAAAACCTAACTGTGTAAAGATCATCATAGATAGCTGAAAACCATGGGGGAAGGGAGGGACAAGCGTTCCAGAAGGCTGACTGTTGAGTATCTTTGAACAGAAAGATTCATATTGATTCAGTAATTGCAGGAGTGGGGAAAGAAACCAGTACAATGTAAAGAAAGAACATAAGAAGAATGTGCTGGATCAGGCCAACAGCCCATATAGTCCAGCATCCTGTTCTCACAGTGGCCAACCAGATGCCTATGGAAAACCCTCAAGCATCATCTGATCCAAAGAGCACTCTTTCCTCCTATGTTCTCAAGCAGCTGGTATTTAGAAACATTCCTACCTCCGGGCCTTATTGATTTCAATGGACCTAGACATATCTACATTTGCCTGGGTTGTGAACATCAGATTTGTTGTTTAGTCGTTTAGTCGTGTCCGACTCTTCGTGACCCTATGGACCATAGCACGCCAGGCACTCCTGTCTTGCACTGCCTCCCGCAGTTTGGTCAAACTCATGTTCGTAGCTTCGAGAACACTGTCCAACCATCTTGTCCTCTGTCGTCCCCTTCTCCTTGTGCCCTCCATCTTTCCCAACATCAGGGTCTTTTCCAAGGATTCTTCTCTTCTCATGAGGTGGCCAAAGTATTGGAGCCTCAGCTTCACAATCTGTCCTTCCAGGGAGCGCTCAGGGCTGATTTCCTTAAGAATGGATAGGTTTGATCTTCTTGCAGTCCATGGGACTCTCAAGAGTCTCCTCCAGCACCATAATTCAAAAGCATCAATTCTTCGGCGATGAACATCAGATATGTGCATATTTTATTTATTTCTTAAACAGAGATATGTATTTTTCTTGCAGAAAGGAAAAGGTTCTACCAGAATGTCAGCATCTCCCAAGGTGAAGGTGAGCACCTCTGTGTACTGTAGTTTGTCTGTCGTGCAGATGTTTGGAACAGGCTCATCTGGACTTCTTCTCCATCCTAGCTCAAGGTTATGTTATGGTGAAAGGCAGAGACTTTGCCAAGGTGAGCTTTGTAGTGGAACAGGTGGAGCCACGCCTTCCACGCTGGCTCCTGTGTGTTGCAAAAGATTCTAATGCACCTAGAAGAGGGATATTGCAACACATCCAGGAAAAGTATTACTCAGGCTTTGGCAAATCTTTGGTGGAAGAGAGTCCTGTTTGTGAGGCAGCTGTAGAAAACTTATTTTGATACCTTCATATTTGACACCAATGTCAGGATGCTTTTGCTGCAGTTGAAAGCACACGTTTACACTGGTATTTCTCTGATCATTCATATAATTTTGCTGTCACTCTTTGACTTTGTTTTATTGAAACATTTTGTTTTTCTTATGTTTGTTTTGGACCACCTTGATATTTTTTGCTGAAATTGAAGGGGGGGATTAAATCAATAAATGAAGTGTTTAGTTATTGTTAAGAAAGCTGTTTGTTGGTTTTCAGTGATAGGGTATGAGTAGGACAGTGTTTTTCAAACTTGCGTCCCCAACTGTTGTTGGACTAAAACTCCCATCATCCCTAGCTAGCATGACCAGTGGTCTGGGATGATGGGAGTTGTAGTCTAACAACAGCTGGGGATCCAAGTTTGAGAAACACTGGAGTGGGAACTTCCATCATGGCACCATTCAAGAATTTAATATTGGATGCAGAATTTGTCATTGTGAGACTCTCAACTTTTCAAATAAATGAAACCCATCACAAGCCGCTGGTCCTTAAAACTGCAAAGAGTGACTGGAGATAGTGTCCAGCAGAATCTCCAAAGCTGCAGGCTTAGTGGGTTTTTCTTAACCTTTATTCTTCAGGTGGCTTTGAAATCAACTTGGACCACCGAAAACTGAAAACCCCCCAGGCCAAGCTCTTCGTGGTGCCAAGCGAGACTCTGGCTCTGGCTGTGGCGACTGAATGGGACTCTCAGCAGGACACCATCAAGCTCTACGCAATGCACCTGGTGCGTGAAGGAGTGGGTGGGGCATGTGAACAAACAAATGGAGGGTTGAGATTGCAGCCAATCTGTTCTCCTTGAGTTAGGCAGAGCAAGGATGTGCACTTGGTAGCTAATGTAGGCTAATGTTCGACTGGACTGTATAAATCAGATTGCAGGTGGGAGATACTCTACTCAACTATGTATGCATGTTGTGCTTTGTGTTTCTTAAGACCCTACAAGTAAAACAAAGTGGCATGTCAGGATAGCTGGCCCATCCAGCTCCATATTGTGCTCTTTTTCTGCGCTTCACCTTTTGCAACCTGGTGCCCTCCAGATATTTTAAGCTACAGTGGTACTTCAGTTTAAGAACAGCCCTGTTTAAGAACTATTCGGTTTATGAACTCCCCAAAACCGGAAGTAGTGTCCTGGTTTGCGAACTTTACCTTGGTCTAAGAAGAAAATCCAAATGGTGGAAGGGCACTGGTAGCGGGAGGCCTCATTAGGGAAAGCGCACCTTGGTTTAAGAATGGTTTCGGTTTAAGAACGGACTACCAGAACAGATTAAGTTCGTAAACTGAGGTACCACTGTATAGCTTTCATCAGCCTCTACCAAAATTGTTGTGCTGGCTGGAGCTAATGGGAATTGTGGTCCAAAACAGAAAGACACCAGGTTGGAGAAGGCGGCTGTTGCAAGGACTTTTGTACAGGGAGTATGACGATATTGATACAAGCTGTTTTACAACTTCAGAGCTTGTGGGGAGACTTAAACTGGGAATTGGCCGGCTCATTGCTTCAGCTGTGTTACTCTGCTAGTCTAGCTCTCTATTTCTGTAGCTTCTTTCTTGCCTTTCAGACAACCTTGTGCAACACAGCTTTGGACAACCCGGCGCAGCGAAGCAAAGATCAGCTCATCAAGGCAGCTGTGAAATTCTTGGAGACAGACACAGTTTGGTAGAAATGCATTCTGGGAAGGGGCTCCCTTAGAAGCTGGATCTTAAAAAATTATCTGATCAGGGGATGAGAAAACCAGTGTTTCTGCAGTCACTGTGTAGTGGGTATGAATGAAAAATCCACTGCCACATTGAAGTAGAAACAGAAGTACCTCTCCTAGTGCAGATAAGTCCTCATTTATTGAATTCTACCTCAATCTCCTTATCACAAGATTGGCTGACCATTTTAGGCCGAGGGGCCTCATCACCCCATTGCATCCCAGATGTGATCACCCCAGCAGTGGCATGTTCACATGCGCAAGTGTGCAAGCACACCAGAAGGGATCCGCTCTCCTCAGTTATCTCCCATTTGGACTACTGCAATGCACTCTACGTGGGGCTACCTTCGAAGGTGACCCGGAAACTGCAACTAATCCAAAATGTGGGAGCTCGACTGGTGACTGGGAGTGGTCGCTGAGACCATATAACACCGGTCCTGAGAGATCTGCATTGGCTCCCAGTACATTTCCAAGCACAATTCAAAGTGTTGGTGCTGACCTTTAAAGCCCTAAACAGCCTTGGTCCTGTATGCCTGACGGAGCATCTCCACCCCCATCGCTCAGCTGAGGTCCAGCTCCGAGGGCCTTCTGGCGGTTCCCTCATTGCAAGAAGTGAGGTTAAAGGGGAGCAGGCAGAGGGCCTTTTTGGTAGTGGCGCCCACCCTGTGGAACGCCCTCCCATCAGATATCAAAGAAATAAACAATTATATGACATTTAGAAGACATCTGAAGGCAGCCCTGTTTAGGGAAGTTTTTAATGACTGATGTTTTAATGCATTTTTAACCTTCTGTTGGAAGCCGTCCAGAGTGGCTGGGGAAACCCAGCCAGATGGGCAGGGTAGAAATAATAAATGATTATTTTTACTCAGCTGAGCCATGTAGAGCAGCAGAGAAGCAGAACGGTTTCTTTTCTCCCCATCATGAGGTGGAAAATTGTACTCTCTGTCCTTCAAATGATCAGTCTGTAGAGCAGATAGTGACTTATCTTATCCATCACAAAGCTGGGCTGGCCAGGAAGGTTGCTGTTCATCAGCCGAGCCCCACGATGTTGCTACCCACCATCACCTTGGCTTGGCTGGCAGGGGGGGAGGGGAATTATTGGAGAACTTGAGAGACACCCCCCACACTTGCTTTTACTCGTGAAGGACCACGAGTAACAGTACCATGCCACAGCTGGGACAGCATAGTCAACTTGAAAATTTTAGAGGGCATTTGTGTGCGTGATAAAATTGGGATTCACAGCTTTTTTTGTCAGGAATTGGAAAAGCAGGATTGAATCTTGGGAGGTGCTAGGCCAGGCGTCCCCAAACTGCGGCCCTCCAGATGTTTTGGCCTACAACTCCCATGATCCCTAGCTAAGAGGACCAGTGGTCGGGGATGATGGGAATTGTAGTCCAAAACATCTGGAGGGCCGCAGTTTGGGGATACCTGTGCTAGGCACAGGTGCAAGCTTAGCTGCGTGGAACCTAATTCTGTTGTGCTTGATGGTACTTTCTTTTGCTTTGCTTCCATGGCATTCCAGCTACCGGGTAGAAGAGCCGCCTGCCTTGGTGGAACTGCAAAAGAATGAGTGGGATCCCATAATCGAGTGGGCAGAGAAAAGGTAAGTGCTAGCAAGAAGTCAGTGCCAGGGAAGTGCTGCTGATGTACAGACACGCCCTTGTCCCCAGAGGATACTTTTGGCTCAGGGCATGAAAGTTTAACTGTGTTGGTTGCTGAGCCATTTAGATTTCTTAGGCCCATTTCTGAGCCTTCCTAGGGAAGACAGATGGAGAGGAGACTCTTGGCTGCCAACTGCCCCCTCCAAAGGTATGTTGAAGGACTATCACTTTCTAAACTTCTGTTAGCTAGATACGTATTGTTTTTGTGTGTGTCCTAGATTAAAACTGGAGGTACATTTGCTCTTAAAATGGCAAGAGGCTTAATTTTTAGAGCGTTCGTTTCTACCCATCCCCAAGTTTCCTGTATGAGCACCTAATCTTGAGCGCTCACAAAAAATCTACATGCACACAGAGACTTTCCATAGGCTGCATGTGGTTTTTGGAAGGATGTTTTTGAGGTTCGCTGATGTGACAGGATTCCTTTTTATATCTATCCCAGCTTTTTACAGAAATACAGAGCCCCATCCAAATAAATTTAAAAAATCAGCATTGCAACAAAATTGACCAGAAACCCAGAGACTAAAAAACAGCCAGAGATACTTTCTCAATGAAGACATTCTGGGTTTGCTTAAGAGTGTGGCGTTATCTAAGCTCTGCTCTGCTTGCAGGTACAATGTTGTGATTGGCTCATCAACAAGCATCATGGGTCCCAGCATCCCGCAAAGCACGAAGGACACCTTTGTCAGCCACCTGGCATCGTATAACAGCTGGGCCCTTCAAGGTAAAAGGATGGCTGTGTCCTGGGAATGTGTCTGCTGTCAGTCATACGTCATACCCTGCACCTGCCCATTTTCTGCTTTAGCTAGAAATGTATTTTGAGGTTCAGAATTCTTTGGTTGCTATCCCACCATAGGAGATCAAGCAGGGGAGGCACACTGGGGGACCTTTCTGCATTTTTAAGAGAGAGACTTAATTTTTTTTAAAAGAAGAGCCCTGCAGGATCTGGTTCAGCATCCTGCTTCCCACAGTGGCCAATTAGTGGCCTCTGAGAAGCCCACAAGCAGGATGTAGAGCAGGCATAGGCAAACTCGGCCCGCCAGATGTTTTAGGACTTCAATTCCCATCATCCCTGACCACTGGTCCTGCTAGCTAGGGATCATGGGAGTTGTAAGCCAAAAACATCTGGAGGGCCAAGTTTGCCTATACCTGATGTAGAGACAACAACCCCCTCCTGTCTATCCCCAGCAATGAGTATTCAGGGATAGACTGCCTCTGAATATGGAAGTTGCATTTAGATGGCTGTGGACAGGCCTCGTCTTCCTTCTCCTTGTCCAATCTGATGTGAGTACAACAGTTTTAAAAAGCGGGATACAAATCTAAACAAAGTAATCTGTTATTTTGAAGCTGTTTAAGCAGCAGTGGTGCTTAAACGCAGTGGGGTGCAGGTGGTGCTGTGGGTTAAACCACAGAGCCTAGGGCTTGCTGATCAGAAGGTTGGCGGTTCGAATCCCTGTGACGGGATGAGCTCCCATTGCTCGGTCCCAGCTCCCGCCAACCTAGCAGTTTGAAACCACATCAAAGTGCAAGTAGATAAATAGGTGCCGCTCCAAGTGGGAAGGTAAGCAGCGTTTCCGTGTGCTGCTCTGGTTCGCCAGAAGCGGCTTAGTCATGCTGGCCACATGACCTGGAAACTGTACGCCAGCTCCCTCAGCCAATAACGCGAGATGAGCGCCGCAACCCCAGAGTCGGTCACGACTGGACCTAATGGTCAGGGGTCCCTTTTAAAGCAGCAGTGGCCCTCAGCATGTTTTGTGGAGGCAAATTCCATAGCTTAAATTATGTGTCCCGTGAATAAACTTTCTCTTGCCTGGTCCTGAATCTACAGCCCTCGATTTTATTACGAGGGAAGCAGGGGGGAGAAATCTTTCTTCAGGTAGTACAGCATGTTAACGAATTGTCTGCTGTGCCCCTTTGAGCCACCTTTGTTTTCCTGCATGGTCTCCAATAAAATGCTACAGCCTAATAGGTCCTATTTTCTTACGCAGGAATAATCAGGGCAGGGCATTAGGTGTCTCCTCACCTTTTCTTGACTGCTCTTCTTGTCTCCCAAGATTGATTTGCACAAGAAAATGACAGGTTTCCTTCCCTCTTTCTTTCTGGTTTGGGGTGTTTCCCCCTCCTGCTAGGCATAGAATACATGATCACCCAGCTGAAGTCTCTGGTTCTCTCGATGAGCCTGCTCGACAAACACCTCACGGTTGAGCAAGCTGTCCTACTATCTCGTCTAGAGGAAGAATTCCAGGTAAACTTCGTTGTGACAGAGATCTGGGGCTTTGGGGCCAAGTTAATTTAGGGACCGTCTGCTCCCATTATGAGCTTGCCTGCCAGCTAAGACCTGCCTGTGGCTCTGAAAAAAGGTTTATGGCACTGCTGGATTCATTTCTAGATCCCACCTTTTAACAGAAACAGCTAAGGTGACTTTTCCAAAAATAAATACCTAATTTAATAAAGGCCCTCCCTCCAATAAAATCAGTGTTGCAACACAACTGAGCACAGCAATAGATCCCAGAGGCTAAAAACAGCAGCAGTGACATAATAAATCAAGGTATTTGGGGTTTGCTCAAGAGCATGGCAAATCTTTTTTTCAAACAACAACAAGGTTTTATTAAAGCTTTTTCATAATACAGTAAAATAAAAGAAACTAATCTAAATAAAATCACAGGTAGGTAGCTGTGTTGGTCTGACGTAGTCGAAACAAATAAAAAAATTCCTTTCAGCAGCACCTTAGAGACCAACTAAGTTTATCATAGGTATGACGTGTGCATGCACACTTCTTCAGATACACTTCTGCTTCAGTGTATCTAAAGAAGTGTGCATGCACATGAAAGCTCATACCTATGACAAACCTAGTTGGTCTCCAAGGTGCTGCTGGAAGGAATTTTTTTTATTTAAATAAAATCAGAGAGAGAGAGAGAGAAAAGGGGAAAAAAAGAGAGAAAAGTGTGGCAAATCTAAGCTCTGCTTTGCTTCCAGCTATGGTGTTGTGAACTATTTGCAAGGAGGGTCTGATCATTCTTCTCATCTTCCTTCAGATCCAGCACTGGGGGAACATTGAGTGGGCCCACGACTATGACATGTACGAACTTCGGGCCCGCACGGCCGCTGCTGCCCTTTTTGTTCAGCTTTGCTTAGAGAATTCCACAGTCAAGCACAAGCTGCTGCAGGACTGAGACTCTGGAGCGGACAAGGAACGGGCACCGGTGGCACTGGGCAGAACTGTAGAACATCCAGGACCGACTGAGTGGCAGGTGGAGAAGGTGGGGTGATGGAATCGCACTACTCGTCCAAGGCTGACCTGGTGATAGCGGTGATGCTGATGGGCCTTGGAGCCTTAGACTGACTGGGGGTTGCAATTCTCCCTGAACGAGGGGGCAGGAATGCCTGGCATCCGTTTCCTTCTGTTCATCCTGAACCTAGCCCTTGGCACATCCAAGCAGACTTCCCTTCCTCGTACTACACCCCCTGTCCTCCTGGCTGAGAGTCCTGGCCTTCTGACCCTTGGATGCCCCCAAGTTTTGAATTGCCAGGAGGAAATCCGTTCATTCCTGGAAGTGACAGGCACCGTCCAGCTGCGGCTATTTTGTACCATTGTGGCCCCTATTCCCCTTGATTCCCTGGCTTACCAGCAGCAGCCCAGTTTGAGTTTTTCGGGGCCTCCATGGGGAGGCAAGCCACTCGAGGCACAGCTGCTGCAGGTGCTCATTTTGGCTGGGCTGATGCTGACCACCACCCAACTTAATTGGAATCTGGACCAGTCCGTGGTGGGCAGTGTGGCACAGCCTCACCTCTTACCCAAGGTGGTGGCTCACTAAGGGCTCCTGGCAAATCAAGAGAGAGCAGGCAATCCCTTTGCTTCTTCAAACGAGAATTTGTGGGCATCAGTGCTCCACCGTTTGGAATTAAGTGGGGCGTTGGCAGCCTCCATTGCACAAGGGGCGAAGATGCAAAACTGCTGCTGGATACTTTGGATAGCATGGAAGGGCGTAGGCACCTATTTGACCTCTCGGCAGGTGAATCATGGCTGCTTTTATAGCAAAGGTGGTATGATGCTAATCTGGTGCATTTGCACTGGCCTGCCCTCCTCGCTGCTGCCTCCCCCTCCTCCCAGTAAGCTTTAGCAGCAAGTTGTCTCCTGGGAGGTACCTCCACACCACCCTGCCATCTGCTACTGGGGTACTCTGGAGCCCTGCAGTTGGAGGGGGCCAGAACCTAGGCCAGATCCAGTTATGTCTCCCTATATCCGCTTAACCATTCCATGTCCTCCCATAGTTTCTTAGCAGGCGTCTGTGTCTCCAAGGAAGCCATAGCCTGCCATGGCGGTTGTTTTTACCCCTTTGTGTACCCAGCAGAGAAAAATGCATTCTTCTCCCCTCCCTTACACTTTGATTAAATATTCCTGTTTGGTGCCTCTACATGCAATATGGATTTTTTTTGTGTGTGTGTGTTTGTTTAAAATGAGTTTGTTTCAGTGCCAGAGCTCTCTGGCCCAAACATTTGCTTTGAAGCTGCTCCAGGTTCAGCTAAAGCGAAAAGATTTTGGGTTGCAGAGCTGGATCCCTGGAGAGCTAATCTGGGTAAAGACCATTCTAGGCAAAACTGGTCTGAACCTGATTTTTAGGCTTAGGTTGACCTATAAGAGAATGTACTGGGGCAACAGGGCTATGTGGAGGGGGCCAGCCAAGGCAGTCTAGCATCACTGCTGTGGTCAAGACCCTGTAGGCTCTGGCCGTTCTCAGACCTGGGGGTTAACAGCTTTGTCCACTGGTTGATGGATGCACCTGCCTTTAGGAAAACAGGAATGGGAGTTTTACAGAAAAATGGCAAAGTCCAAGCACATGGCTACGAGGATGATACAATTTTAAAGGAGCAGGTCCAAGATCCCCCCTAAAAAACTGGGGCTGTGATTCTGTCCAGCTGTTCTGCAGTCTGCTACTTCATTGGGGAGGGAATTCTGAGCTTTTCAGGAAATACAACGGTACCCCTTGTTGGCTGTCAACCACATGCAAAGTTAGAAGCACTCCACACCCCTACAAATTGGCCTGGGTTAAAAATAGCTGCAGCCACCCTTTATTTCCTTGGTTGGTGTGGAAAGGAAAATTGTGATTCTTTGCCTTTTACAATCATGGCACAGGTGCAAGGCTGGGAAATTTAAATAGGAACAAACCTTAACTAACAAGAGTACTAAACCATCTCTGGCAATTCCTTGGACTTGGTTTTAAGATGTGAGCTGTTTTGTGGGGGCCATGTGTGGTACCTTATCCTAGATCCCTCATTCTCCCGAGGGATCCTCCATCTTGAAACAAACTTCCTTGCACACAGAAAGCTAGCATGTCAAGGAGAAGTCTCGGCCAGTAGCCTGACATATCCGTTTTCTCTGTTCACGGAGGGGAACTTTGGCCACCTGAAGCAGCCTCCTTCACATTGTTTCCTGGTCTTACTACCTATTTTGTCTGCTGATTATCTGCCTTCTGAAAGTGGAGAATGTCCTTTGTAGGAGCCTAGATTTGGAGAACCTGGTCCCACTTTCATTCAACAGCTGAGCGTGTTATGGAGTGAGATTCTGCTCAGGGATGGGCTTGAAGCCCCAGTACAGGAAGGCTCTCCCTTTGTATACATTATGCAAGAATACATTGAACATGCTTCCTAAACCATAGCATGCATGCTAATCCTGGTTTTCCCCTGAGATGCCCAGCTGCCAAAGGAGTGTCAATGTGTTCGCCAGTAAGGCTCAGTGGGCTAGCGCAGGCCCCCACATAAGCCCAAGAACCATATCTGGAAATGTTCTGCCCTGGGGAGAGGCTCCTCTGCGCAGTGCAGATGTTCTGCCCTCCCTGCGTAGACCCTCTCCCCTCATTGGGCCTTTCACCACTGGCCAGTTCCATTTATGCTGTGAAATGAGGGTCCAATCAATGTCAGAGCTAACCAAGTTTTAGACAGCACACCAATGCTAATTGGGTCCTCTAATCAGGGTTTTAATTTGTTCATTAGCCTACAATTTTTGTAGGTTCAACCTATGTAATTGAAATTAATGCAAAAGATGGAACTGACCCACTTCCTGTATAATTCCTTTATAACTAAAAGGCACCAACTTAAGTCAACTCCTTTTGCTTTTCAATGTCTTACTGTCTGCTTTAGTCTACTTGTTTTGATCGTCAAACGTTGGAGGGGCAGAGGATTCCTTCCGGTAGGGCGTCTCTTTTTAGAGGCAATATTTTTAGGGTGTCTTTTCCGGGTGGATTCACTTCCCAAGCAGATAGACACAGATCCCCAAATGGGGGGCAGGGGCAGCTCAGTGTCAAAAGCCAGCTACGTCTCCAAAATGTCCATGTTGTCCAGCTCGCTGCGGAGATGGTCAACGTATTGGTTAATTTCCATCACACGACTTCGGTTTCTTTGAATTTCAGTCTTGTGAACCTGCAGGGATTGAAACAGTGGTCTGGTTCACACTTAGTGCCAAGCTGTGGTTTGTTTAACAGACCACGAGTTAGCCATAGATTGCCCCACAGACGGCCAAACAAATCATGGCTTGTTTCTGCAAAGTGTCCGTCCCCCCCCCCCAGCTGTGCTTGCCTCATGCCTTGGTAGCTTGCTGAGTGCCTGTGGGGGGTGGTAAAACAAACCATGGTTAAGGAAGGGTGTTGGGTTTGCACGTAACGCCAAGCCATGGTTAAAATGAACCTAGGTTCATAAGCCAACGAAAACCAGGGTTTTCATAACATGGTTTGTCGGCAGTAAACTAACTATAGTTTAGCTGCTGGGCAAGGTTTAATAAGCCATGGCCTAGCATTCTACTCTTTGTGAACCAGATTGTGTGCAGGACCTCGAAGGGGATTTCACTGCTTGTGCATTCAAGGCAAATGCTTGAAACCTGAAGAGCCAAGTCAAGATGTGAATTCCCTCTCTACCTTAGTTCCTCCCGGTGGGTAGCCAATCAGTGGTATAGCTACGTACTTTTAGGCCCGAAATTTAATGGACGTACAGTGCTGCCCACCCACTCCCTTGCTTTAGATGGCCAAGTGTATTATTTCTGCTGTTGCCATTTCTCTTCCTACTCCCTCCCTTCACGCTTTACAACTGCTGCTACATTCCTGCTATGTGGTGTAGTTATTTTTAAGTTTCCAACCCGGATTTAAGAACACAGTTGCTTTGCATTTAAAACTTAAATCATAGCCTCACCATGCCTAAAGGAATAAAATGGGGTTTACTTCCACTGCCCTAATATGAAAGACAACTATTTGGGAATAAAAGCACCATTTCGGTGCAGAATGTAAAGTATTTTTAAATAATAAAATGAGAATCTGAAACCATGCACATGCCCGGTGACCAGTTGGCCACTGAATTGCAACATTTTCTGTAGTAAGATTGAAAGGATCCCCAAGGCAATCCCTGGTAAGGCCCAATCTGTCCATGCCAGGCCTGTTTGCCACTGCCCCCATCACCTGCCAGTCTTTGAGTGATCCTTTTTTTGGGAGGGTGGCCTGAGTTGCAGGACCCTAGACATAGGCCCTGAGGTCCAGTCCTAGCTGCACCACTGCAGCCAATCCCAACCGCCAGTGGCATAGCATGGGTTACCAGTGCCTAGGGCCACACAGAGGGCTGGGAGGGAAGGAAATGGACTGAGTATGCATGCACATTCAATTGGCTTAACAACGTCCCCATCATCCAGAAGATTGCAACCTCAGGGATAAGAAAAAAAGAGTTGTTGTCTGGAGAGGTCACTTCCTGGTTTGTATAGAGAAGCCATTTTCAACAGAGCTCAGTGACGGAAGCAGGCAGCACTGGGTGTTGAAATTTTGTGCCCCTAACAATTTTGCACCCGGGGCAACTGCCCCGACCCCCCTCCCCACTATGCCACTGCCACCAGCTACCTTGTTAAGAATAAGATGGAAGTGCTTATGTCCTTAATGCTGGTTATTTCCTTCTGTGAGAAGCCCTCCGGCAGAGGGACAATGGGACTCTTCACTTACCTTCTCAACCAGTGTGGAAACCCAGTTATTGGCTTTGGTGATAATTTCATCTTCTCGGTTGTCAATCTTCAGGAGGTGAATGTCGTGAGAGGCGTTGACGGCGTTGACAATGGTGTCCTTGTCCACGAAAAGCTAGGAAGGAAACCAGGTGAGAGGAGGGCCTTTTTTTTTTTTTTTTGGCTGTAGACAAACCACCGTCCCATGAAGGGTCATCTCTTACTAATGAGTCATGCCAAGAGTGTTTTGCCTGTTCTGGCCTTAATGGCGAAAGGGGAGGAAGAGGATCTCACCATACGGACGTCATCCGGTATCTCCTCATCAAACTCGCTCTTCACTATTTTCTCCAGTGTGTTGACGGATATCTCCAGGAGCTTCTCGTGGTGCTGGTTCTCTAGATCCCGGCACTGAGCCATCGTAGGAGAAAAGGTTAAGAAGCAAAGAACAGGGATGTCTCTCAGCAACCCTTTCCTACTGCCCAGAGTTTGAACAAAAGGAGGCAGGGAAGGCTGGCCAAGAGGATGGAAACTAAGGCCGTGCACACATTGCCAGCTTAAAAAAACAGTTCTCTCAATTTGGATCTAAGCTGGTTTGGGGGAAGAATAAATCAAAGCACAGTGGCTGGATCTACACTCACTTTTTAAACGTCATTAGAACGATATTAAACACGTTCTAAAACGGCAAGATATTTGGTTTCTCCACTGCTTCCTTTTCCACAAGGTCTACCCAGTTTCTGGAAGGGGAGAGCTCTGCAGCACTCAATGGCATTTTAATATTGCATTATTAACGTTTAAGAAGAACATCAAGTGGCTATATGGTTATCAGAGCCATTTTAAAACTCATTTTTACCGTTGAAAACCATGAGTGTAGATCCGCTCAGTATTTCGTAAGATGCGACAGGGTAGGTCCACGAGAGACATGGATTATGACTGACGTCGTGAGTGCACTGATTCCCAAACCAGTGGTGGGAGCACACTGGATGTGGAGGACATGGGAATGTGGACCCAGCCCGTGTTTGTGTTCATTGTGACAAGGACTCAGCCCTTCATGGCCCAAAAAACTCCCCAGGGATGCTGCTTGGAGACCCCAGCCCCAGTTTCCAAGCTTCTTGTACTTCTGGTTGGCAGGAGTGGTCCCATGGCAACAGAACTTCCTTTATAGGGTGGACGTGTAGAGGCTCACCGCCCGCTTTGCTTCTCTGGGTTGTCCTCCAGGAAAGCTAAAATGCTAGCCCAGGATTTTAGGTGGAAATGCCACTATTACATGGAGTATTATACCGCAGCAGCTCTTCAGACAGGTCTTGGCACAAAGAGTGAATGGAGAGGAAAGCCCTGCGGTTCTTAGGGGCCTGAGAAATGCTTCCAAAACTGAAATCAATCCTGGCCCTACCGCACAGTAATGAGAAGCAATTGAATGCCGTACAGTGTGGACAAGCCAGCTCTGTTGAACCGAAGCAAAGCGCTCGCCACAACTTGCAGCTCTGTGCAAGCAACAGCAAAAGGATATATTCCTTGTTCGTTTTCTATAAAGTTCGACACCAGGTCAGCGATGTTCCTTTCGAAATCCTTTATCACTTCCTTAGCAAGAAAAGAAAAGGGGTGGGAAATTAGATGGCGAAACTGAGTTTGACTCAAAACAGTTTGACTCCCACATGTTTTGGAAATCGGGCCTGAAACACACAGGAGAATCTACCTTCCTGTCATTTTTGCGGACTATTTTATTTATTTATTTATATTATTTTAGTTAACCAAATATACATAGATAATAATGCTTTAATGTAAGAAAACTTCACAGCGGTTTACAAAAATAGAAAACGAAACATTAAGATTCTCAGTAAAAACCAGGTTGCAGCAGGCATTTTAAAACATTCAAAAGATAGTTAAAATCAGCTGTAGCTAAAAAGACATAAAACACTGTGAGCTGAGAGGGTTAATAGCTCAGCATATCGTCCTTGTGTCACGGGGCTTGTTCTCATATAAACAGGAAGTAGTACCTGTTGCTGTTGTAACTTTCTGTTATATGAAACAGTATGTTATTATTCTGTCTGTTTTCTCGCAGTCCACAGCTGAGATGGAGTTGAACTCTCCCGGCTGAGAGCTGCCTTAAACAATAAATCTTTGTTTAATGAGCTAAGAAGTCAACGTGATTTATTTCACAGGCGGAAAAGTCGGATAACGCTAACTGCTGCTACAAGCTGTTATCTGCATTTGGGAGGAAAAGTTTCTGGACTTTTGAACAGAGGCTCGAGCGAAAGCGGGCCGGACATTGTCTGCTACGCAGCTAGAATTGTTTCGTAGGCAGATAGATTTCTCTGCTATCTATTGCCTCACAAAGCTGTGTTATTGATAATTGCCAATTAGACAATTGGCCAATCTAATAAACACATGTAACTTCCACATGTCCAGACAGGCTCACTTAAACAAAAATGTTTAAAGCAGGCTCCAAAAAGAATATGGTGAAGGCACCTGCCTGATGTCAACCAGCAGGAAGTTCCAACACTGCCACCAGCCCAAAACATCGATTTCTTACAAGTGTGGAGCAGGTATTATGTGACACCTTTAGCAGCGCCAGTTCCGCAGATCCAAGTGGTTGAGCAGGTACATATGGGGGAAAGTGATCCTGCCAGTAAACTGCTCCCACGCTATTAAGGGCTTTTTGCACTAACAGCAACACCTTGAACTTGGGCTGGCATCAAATGGGCAAAACCAGGGCAGGTCTCACTCCTGCCAGCAACCACGCTAACTGCAGCTTCTGATCCAGCACAGGGAGGCCCCACACAGAGTGCGGTGCAGTAATCCAGCCTTGGAGTCCCCAACACCCGAACGTCCAACTCTGCCAGTTCATACCTCCAGCTGATCGACCAGCAGCATCTCCTCAGTCATGAGCACGTCCGAGAGCTTTGTGATTTCAAAGTTGTATTCAGCCAGTTTCATCTCTATAACTTGGTTGTCGCTGAGGTTCTGAATCATATCTATCACCTGTGTGCTCAGCAAGAGACAGAAGGTTAGCAGCTGTTGCCCCGTGGCAGAAATAATTCATTTTATTCATTATTGGTGTCTGTAGGGGGGGGGTACTCTGGAGCACACAATGGGAATGTGAAGCAGTGACTAAGTTCCCACAGGGATTTTCAAACTGTATTCTGTGAAAGCCTGATGTTCCTTCCGAAGCTTATAAAAAGTTCCTTAATGTGGCCATGGTCTTGGGAAGGGTCTCTGCATGAGCCACGAGGCCTCTGCAGGCTCCCACTTAGCGTACATTTCACTTATGTTTGCGGGGGTCCGGAACATGGCCCTTAGGGTATAGTGTGCTTTGACAGACTTAAATGTAGCTAAAAGTTCTAGTTACAGGTAGGTAGCCGTGTTGGTCTGCCGTAGTCGAAACAAAATAAAAAAAATTCCTTCCAGTAGCACCTTAGAGACCAACTAAGTTTGTCATTGGTATGAGCTTTCGTGTGCATGCACACTTCTTCAGATTAGGTGCAAGTCAACTGAAAACAAAATACATCAATTTAAAGCAGGCATCCCCAAACTGCGGCCCTCCAGATGTTTTGGCCTACAACTCCCATGATCCCTAGCTAACAGGACCAGTGGTTGGGGAAGATGGGAATTGTAGTCCAAAACATCTGGAGGGCCGAAGTTTGGGGATGCCTGATTTAAAGTTTGTTGCCTTGGTTTAAGTCAGCACCTGATGGTACTTTCAGGATGTGATCCTTTGCACAGTCACGGGGAACGGTTACTAATGACATTCTATCCTGCCTCCCCCATCCTGTCCCCCAGCAGTTCAGGATGGTATACATGACCCCCCATTAAATTCTCATAACAATCCTGTGAGGTAGGTCAAGCATAGCGAGAAGGATTAAGAAGTAACATGTCATCTCGAGGATGTAGCTTCCTCATCAGACTCGGGGGCTGACTCCCCAGTCGCTTTGCCTGCCTGAGAGGTTTAAGCCCTTGCTACAGTATTGACCTGTAAAAAAAGCAGAATAAATGGCTGCGGTAGAGCGATCCCGGTTTTCATCAAAGATGGCTCGGTTTTGTAATCACTTAAGGTGGCAAACCTATGGTCCTCCGGAGGCTGTGGGACTCACTGGTGCTGATGGGAGTTGCGAGTCCAACTACGTTTCCCCCATCCCTCACCCAAGGTCCCTCATGTACCCCATGATTCTTCTCTTCAAAGTCGTGCAGGTATTTGGAACACAGCTGATGGTTCTCTTCCAGGGCTTCGTTGAGGCACTCGTAGAAGAGGGCGACCTCAGCCTCTCGCTTCTCGTATTGCTTCAGGCCATACTCAAACAGGTTCTCGCAAATGGCCACAAATTTAGTCTTGTATGTGAAGTCGGAGTCAAGGAGAGAACTGAGTTGTGTTTGAAAAGGAAAGTAAAAGGCTTGTGTCTGCTTCCGCTGCCTTGTTTGGGCTGTTGCCTCCTGTTGTTGGAGATCACTATGACTCACAGTAGCCCTCATAACAAGCAAGAAACCCCACTCCAGAGAGCACCCCATTCTCAAGGTTTATCACCAGTTCTGTCCCAAAGCAGAAAGGATGTTTCTCAAAAAAATTTAAAACTTGTTACTGGAGTGGGAGACCAAAGATGAGATGGCAAAGGTGACAATGACAAAACGGGGCATAGATATTGGTTACAACATAGAATTGTCTGCATGAGAAAAATTATGGGCCGAAACCACGAATTCCACTGCCTGTTATCTTATTAAGGAAAACCTACAAAAGATGAAGACGGCCAGCACATTAGTGAAAATGTATTTAAAAGGGTCTAATTTATGCTGGAAATGCCACGAGGTGGAGGGAACCCCGATTCATATGTGGAAGTCGTGTAAATACACTAGAGAGTATTGGGAAATGTTCCACACAGAATTTAAAAAAGATTCTAAAACTCACATTTCCCAAAAGACCAGAGGCCTTTCTATTAGGGATAATAGGTGATGCCATTCCAAAAAAGGCACTCAATATTTTTCTGTATACAACCGCTTCAGATAGAATAGTATATGCAAAAGAAGAAGAGATACTCACGAAGGAAATTTGGCAGAACAAATTGATAGAATACATAGAATTAGTAACCATGATCACGAAACTAAGGAATAAGGATTAGTTAAAGATAAGAGAAGAGTGGAGGTGTTTGGGAGATTATCTTAGAGGGTTCGATATACAATTTAACCTACAAGTAGGGGTTAACATATGAGCAGCAGATAACATCAAAAAGGGAAGACTTGAAATGATAATGGGTGAAATATCAGGATATGCAGCAGATCAAGATTCCCCTAGCGTGCCACAGAGAGATGGACTGGGAAGTCTTAGGAAAAGAGATGGGTGATGGATACTGTACGATGTGTATATAAAACCTGTTAAAATTTCAAAAATAAAAGCGGTGTGTGTGTGTGTGTGTGTGTGTGTGTGTGTGTGTGTTTTAAAGGATATATCTCCAGTAGCTCTGGCACTCCAGGGAGGTAGAGCAGTTTGGGTGCTTCGGGATCGTCTGCAAACATGCTGTCAAAGAGGAAGCTTCCATTCAGATACTCCACGTAAGCGAGCTGGAGAGAGAAGCAAGGAGGCAGAAGGGAAATAATAGGAGTGAGCTGGCAGTCAATCGCACCAAGCAAGCCAGAGTTAACTCTTTATTAGTACAGGCGTGTCAGGCCTAATGAGCGCAGCAACTCAGATCTTGCCCCCATGAAGCGGTTGCCAAGACTAAAGGTCCCCATCTCCTCACAACCATCTAGGTTCCCTTCTCTCCAGGGATTTCCCTCAGCAATTGGAGACTGCACATGCATGAAGGCAACATCTCCTCCACCCTTTTCATGCCTCTTCTGGTTCTGGGAGGGGAGCTTGTCACAGCAGAAGAGGGAGACACCCGTGACTCTTCACCAGCCTGGCTCATCCCTGCCTCTTGGTCTCTCTCCTCTCCTGCTTCAGCTTCAGCTTCTGCTTCTGGACTGCTCTCTGTCACAGACTCTCCCTGCTCACTAAGCCCTATTACCTCTTCAGCTTCCGACACCTCCTACTCCCTGTCTTCTCCCCTTGACCACTCAACCTTGTCCCACCACCACTCCCTGGGCTCTGAGCCTTCTACCCTTTGGGATCCCCCAACTGGTTCCTCCCACCATTCCTCTGCATCCAACCAGTCAATGACAGGGAATCAGAAGGAGATAGTTGCCCAAAGGAAATGGGGAGAATCTTATGCCTTAAATTCAGGCTGATGTGAACCGTACAACCAGTCTCTTCCATCTCCCCTCTAGAAGCTTCCTCTTCTAAACTCCTGCCCAGGTGGGAGTCAAGACATCCAGACATCTGTAAATCTCCGCACGATTCCCTCTTGCCAAATGAAGTCTTGCCAACAAGGTAGAAACTGGCAATATTAACAGCAAGGAGCTGAACCCTATTGAGAACGGCTCCCAAACTACAGAACCTTTCCCTCACTTTGGTTAGCTCTCAGGAGATAACCTCTTTCAAGCCTTTCTTTCTTCCTTTCATTGAATTTATATACTGTCCTATACCCGGAGGTCTCAGGGTGGTTCACAGAAAAGATCACAATGTATAAAATCAAAATAAAAACAATAACCCCATAACATGCCCCCCTCCAAAAAAGAGCCGCATTTTAAAAGGGTATAGGATGTCGATCAGGTCAACGAAAGGCCAGGTTAAAAAGGAACATTTTTGCCTGGCGCCTAAAGGTGTATAATGAAGGTGCCCGGCGAACTTCCCTGGGGAGAGCATTCCACAGATGGGGAGCCACTGCAGAGTAGGCCAGTTCTCGTGTACAAACTGTTTTGTATGAACTGTTTTGTTTAGCTTTCTGCTCTGTGTCTGCTGAAGCCACAACTGTTTTCTTACTGGTTCTTTTTTCATATATCAGTGTTCAGAGAACAACACCTATTCAGGAAGCTGAAAGAGAATCCAGTATCTGTTGGGTTCTCTCAACATCCCTGTGATCTACATTCCTGCATTGCAGGGGGTTGGGCCAGACGACCCTTGGGAATCCCTTCCAGCTCTCCAATTCTATGGTTCTACAGATGGCCCAAAGGGACATACCTTGTGATATTCCACCTGTTTCTGTTGGGCATCCAGAACCTGCTGCTTGGCCGAGGCCAGAGTTTCCCCATGTCTCATCTCCTCGATGGAATACTGGTATTTTATCAGGGCCATCTCTCGCTGGGAAAAGAAAACGGGGACAGGAGGCTTAGAATCAATGGCGTAGCTAGCCACTCGGGTGCCCAGGGCAGCGCACACACCCTGCACCTGGGGGTGGAGTGAGCCGCCCACGGGGGTGGGGGGAGCCAGTGCAGGGCGCACTGCGCAAAGCCCCACCGCTGCCTCCACCTCAGCTGTAGGGCGGCTGAGGGAGAGGCGATGGGCAAACGCAAGCCACACACTGCTGTTTTAGGTAGCGCGGAGCCTGCAGGCGCCCAAGCCACCATGTCACTCCCAGGAGGGACGCGTGGCTTGGGCACGCTGCAGGCCCCGCGATAAGTGCCAGCCTCCACGGTGTGGTGCCCAGTGCCAGCACCATTTCGTTGCGCTTGTTGTGAGCCCAAAAAAGTTCCGTGAGCCCATTTTTTTAAAAAAAAAAACTTTTGCCATTTTGTCACCCCACTCAGGGATGACACCCAGGGCGGCCCGCATCCGCCGCACCCCTCTTCCTACGCCTAGAATAAGGGCAGTCAAAGCCCAAGGCAGGCACCTGTGGGGAGAGGAGTGGGGAGGCAGCCTCACCAGCTTTCTGGCACATGGGGTAGATAGGAAAGCTAAAATGGCAAGAGATATAGGGCTGAACTTTTCCATCCTTACCGTGTTGTCATCTACCAGTCTAAAATCCAGGTACACAAGGTCAGGGAGATAAGCGGCGATGAATGTGGTATACACTTCGTTTTCGCACACTGGGTTCCCGGTGAGATTCAACGTGCGGAGGTTTTTGAACTTCCTGAGATAGATCACCTGTGGCAAGGCGACAGAGAGATACAGAGAGCCATGAGGACAAAATATTTATGGAAATACTTGAGATTCTCACAGGAGGAAAGGGGGTGGTCTTTGTCAGAAAATGTCAAACTTGGAGTCATTAAACTAGGCACCCCCAAGCTCGGCCCGCCAGATTTTTTGGGACTACAACTCCCATCACCCCTAGCTAACAGGACCAGTGGTTAGGGATGATGGGAATTGTAGTCCCAAAACATCTGGCCGAGTTTGGGGGTGGCTGCATTAAACATTTGCAGACTCTTTTTTTTACCAAATGAGAATGAGATCCTGCTGAGGTGTCTCTTGTAGTTGGTGGCCCCCTGGTTCAAAATACAAACACACCCCGCCGCCCCGGCTACACACATGCTTCACAGGGGTTGGGGAGGAAGATCATCATCACAGGTGTTCACTGGGGGTTACGGTCAACTCCTTCAACCCCTTGGAGAGACAGTGTGGTGTCGTGGTTAGAGAGTTGGACCCAGCAGGCCAGGGTTCAAATCCCCCCTCAGCCATGAAACTCACTGGGTGACTCCCTTGGGCCAGGCACTGCCTCTCAGCCTAACCTACCTCGCAGGGATGTTGTGGGGGATAAAACAAGGAGGGGGGAAGAACCATCTGTGCCACTTTGAGCTCCTTGGTGGGAAAAAAGTGGGATATAAATGGAACCCACCCACCCATCAATAAAATCCTCATTCCCAACTGTAACCAAGTGATTAGTATGTGTAATAACAGCTGCCCACAATGCTGTCTCTCTGCTCTTGACTGTCTTTCCCTCTCCCTATCTACTGCTACAATTTCTATTTTAGATCACCTCTCACCATATGAGCCTACCTGGACCCTGCAGTCATCATCTGAGGCCGTTCTCTGTCCATGAGAAGTCCTTAGTGCTGCAACACAAGAGCGGGCCTTTTCTGTGGTGGCTCCCCGCTTGTGGAATGCTCCCTCCAGGGAGATTTGCCTGGCACCTGTCTTTAGGTGCCAGGGAAAAATCATTCCTCTTCTCCTATGGCCTTTTAAGCTGTGAGTAGGGGCTATTGTTTTTGTTTGTTATTGTAGTTTGTGTTTTTAGACTCTTAAATGCCATATGATCTTCAGATGAAGGGTGGCATAGAAATTTAATAAATAATAATAACAATAATAAGTTATGAGGTGGGTAGGAGAGAAGATTTGTCTGTGTTTTACGTTGCTTATGTAACCCTGTTAAGGCACCATGCATTGTGTGATATGAAGAAAAACAGTGGGGTACTTTTAAAGAAGAAAAAGGAAGGAGACTTGGTTCACCTTCACAAATTTTAGCCTCTCAAAGCCCATTCTCACCCCCTCCAATCCCTGTTTACTGGCAGACAGTTGCCTACAAATCCTTTTCGCCCCTTCTCCTTTGTTGCATTCTTTAATTACTTCTTCCTCTTTAGTGCAGTGTTATGATTAGAACAGGGTACCTAAGAAGCAATAGGGAGGTGGGCACCTCCCTACTGACACCAGATGTTATTTGGGCCTAGTGAAGCTACTGGAATTTAATTTGTTAGGCTAGTAGTTTTCAACCTGAGTTCTGAAGATGATTATGGAGGGCTCCTAAATGTCAAGGCAAGAGCTTTGAAGACAGACTGAACACCCCCATGGCTGATTTTGCTCTCCTTGTAAATATGCAGCTACAAAGAAGCATTGGGTGTGCCCTAGGGGCATGATTTCAGTCCACACAGGAGAGTTATATTCATTTAAAATACTGATACCCAGCCTTTTCTCAGTCTGCAACAAGGGGATAAAATGTTAGCCTACTGACAGCAATGTTGAATACTGTAAAACACTATATATAAACGTGGCTATTGCAAGAAGTGCTGAAGCACAGAATTCAGAATTCATGCCAGCCAAGCCCTTTCTCTGGATACTCTATTCCATAACCACCCTGTTTTCTATCCATCTTTATCACCATTCTGTGGCCAATGAGCACGATCAGTCTTTACTGAGCTGTTTTGCACACATCCACCCCCTTCAGGGTTTATCTTTCTAACCACCCTTTTTTGTCCTGCTGCAGAGGGGTTCCTTCCATGCTTGGGTGTAGATGGTGCTGTTTTGGCAACATAAATACTTGCACTGGGTGAATGAGTTCGCTCTGATTGCACACTGAGCACCGATGTATTCTAGTGATTATAAAAGGAGATTTAGATGTAGAAAAAAATCCTGTTCCAACAGTGACTCACTAGATGGCCATAGGCATGTCACTCTCTAAGCTTCAGATCCTCGGCCATGAAATGGAAGTGACTATCTCTGCCAGAGAGGTGTTGGAGGACAGAGAAAAGTAGCACCTTCAGCCTCCGTATGTCTACTTAGAAGTAAGCACCACTGAGTTCAGAAGAGAGTAGCTACCAAGCAAGAGTACACAGCATTGCCACTAGAGACTTTATACGGCTTTATTAATTAAACTCTTACATTTTCCAGAGTTTGTATGTTATTATTTCCTATAGAGAAGACTTGAAGTTCTTGGAGCGTGTCCAGATTCTCGATCTTAGAAATCCTGTTGTTGTACAGACTAAGATCTTGCAATTTAACGAGCGCATCTAAGCCTTCAATGACTTCAATATTGTTGAAGGACAAATCTGGGGGAGCAGAAAAAGAACGTGGGAGGCAAGAGCTCTGAGAAGAAAACCATTCAAATCCTCTTAGGGAACTCTTTCCTGTTCACAGAATCAGTTGTTTTCTCTCTGTTGGAATCAATAGGTAGGAGGTGACTTAGCTCTCCCTGGAACTTCTTGTCCCCTTTTAAGTATCATATGTGCCTCTTCTCCAAGGGGTCCTGTCCTACATTTTGAGAACCACTGTTCTAACTAGAATGTTTCGAATGCATATAGGTTTCAGAAAAAAACATTATTTTCTATCCTGGTTCTGTTTCCCCCCCCCCCAAACAGGAAATCATATATCTAGCAAATATGAGAAAGAGGGAAGACTCCGAAGAGAATGTTGTTCGGCCTTCTTCTAACAAAAGGCAAATTGATGAGATCATTCTGCCTTTTCAAGGGGCTGGAGTGGAAACAAAGTGGAGGTCAGTTTGGCTGGGAACAAAAACAGTCTCTCATCAGGCGCAACCCTAGAAAGAAGACAGCCACAAAGTGCTACCCTGGGAATCTCAAATGCCATCTTCATTCTAGTTGCCATTTGAGGGCCGATATGGAATTATTATCTTCAGAGTTTACAGGTTCTATTCAACTAGGGCTTTACTCAGTGTGGACCTATTGGAATTAACTGACCTAATTTAGTTATGTTCATTAATTTCAGGGCTGCTTCACACTTGATACAATTCCAACACGGAAATCACTTCCAAAATACACCAGGGTGCAACCACCAGCTGGAATGAAGTGAAGTTTGCTCTTAATTCCTGCACAGGAATTTCACAGCATTTGTTGTGGCCCTGAATGCAACCACCTTACCCAGCCAGACCAGATGAACCAGAGTATCCAGTGCCTCGATCTTCTCAATGATGTTGTTGTCCAACTGCAATTTTGTCAGGTTCTTGAACTGCCAGAGGTTGTCAATCTTCAGGATATCTGAAGCCACAGGAAGAGAGAAGTAGAATCATGCAGGTGTTCTGGGAGGCAGTTGCCACCATATGTAGAGATGGGGAAGAAATTTATTCGGCTTTCCTTTTAAAGCTAATCTACCTAATTCACACTTCCCAAACCAATATGTGAACCAAAATCTGTTTATCCTATGAATCTTGCACTTCTCCCAGTTTTGCAATGCAGGTCTCAAACCAAAAAATGCATACCAAAAAAGTGTAAATTAGGAAAGAATACCCACAAAAAATGCATTACATTAGGGAAAACTGTGTACCAAGAGGAGGAATGCACACAACAACAGTGTTTTGTGCAGACTTCCTTTATTTAAAAAAAGATCAGCACCATACTACCTGATGTGGAAATGGGGCAACCTAAACTTAATATATGAAACCTGAGACACTGGAATTCATGGATTTGTCCATCCCTTGGCATAAGTGGGAGCAGCAGAGAAAAGGGAGAGCTTTGGGAGAGCAGGAGACTATCAGACGGCAGAGGGTGATGAAGCTGGAGAAGCAGAGATTAGTTCAAGTATCTTCACAATCCTGCCTAAAAGCAGATTTTCAACCACTGACTGTCCACATGGCAAATCTCCATGTTGTAAGGACTTTGTAGTAAAAGAGCCTTGATTTTTCCCTTAAAAAAAATTCCTTGTTTTGTATTCTGATCCTTACTTCTAAAATCAAGCTGCAGTGCCAAGACATCTTTGAAATTGATGCCCTCGTTTTTGGCCAGGATGCCTGCTTCATCTTTAGGTCCTTGCTCCTCAACGGCCTTCTGCAGCATCTCTTCATCGATTACATTGGGCTCTATGCTATCATACATTCGACTCATCTTGAGCAGAAGAAGTGGCCCCCAAGATTAGAACTCAAATGGATTGCCCTGGCCTGTTGCAGACACTGAAATAGAATGACACATAATGCCTCATTCACATAGTAGGAGCTTCTGGGAGCTGTCCACACCGTCCACATAATGCCCACCTACCCCGCCAACATACAGTCCACCAAACTATCCACTCATCTACACATATCCCCAGCTGGTGCCTCATTTTTCTTATATATGGAGATGGTACAGGCAGCTTTGTGTGAAGAAAGGGATAAATCATGGAGGACATGGCTGTCAATTATATATATATATATATATATATATATATATATATATATATATAATTACCCCGCCCATTTGGCTGGGTTTCCCCAGCCACTCTGGGCGGCTTCCAACAAAAGATGAAAAATACATTAAAACATCAGTCATTAAAAACTTCCCTAAACAGGGCTGCCTTCAGATGTCTTCTAAACATCGGATGGTTGTTTATTTCTTTGATGGCAAGTGAACAGAACCTCCATATTCAGCAGCACTCTACCACTAAAAATAAGGCACTGCGGACAAGCAATGAAGAAAGGCTACTGCTTCCAGGCCTGCCCTTTGAACTTCACAGCTTCTGTCAAGAGTTGGCATCCTAGTGCCAATTCAGTGGGGGAGCTGACCCCGTCCCTGCTACTCCAGCTCTTTGCAGTTTATGCTGATTCCCTTTCAAAGTGTATGAATGGTGACAAGACCAAGGACGACTAGCAGCCTCTGCACACTTTGCTCTCTCGCTTTGGGTGGTAGTGCGGGTTGAGCCCAAAGGGTGACAGCAAGTTAACAAGCAGTGGTGGCAGCAGCAAGAACCTAAGAAGAGCTTGCTGGATCAGGCCAATGGCTCATCTAGTCCAGCATCCTGTTTGCACAGTGGCCATTCAGATGCCTGTGGGAAACCAGCAAGAAGGAACTGAGCACAAGAGCATTCTCTTGTCCTGTTGTTTCCAGCAACTGCTTATTCAAATACATTATTGCCTCCAACCGTGGAGGCAGAGAGTAGCCATTGTGGCTCGTAACCATTGATAGCCTTCGCCTTCATGAATTTGTCCTTTAAAGCCATCTAGGCTGTTGGCCATCACTGCCTCCAGCGGGAGCGAATTCCATAGTTTAACTATGCACCGTGTGAAGAAGCACTTTCTCTTTCCTGTCCTGAATCTTCCAACATTGAGCTTGATTGGATATCCATGAGTTCTAGGGTCATGAGAGAGGCAGAAAAACTTTCTTCCGTCTACTTTCTCCATGCCATGCATAATAAACTACTATCTTACTCACCTTTTCTCTGAACTAAGAAGTCCAAGTACGACAACCTTTCCTCATTGGGGAGTTTCTCCATCCCCTTGATCATTTTGGTGGGCCTTTCCTGAACCTTTCCCAGGGGCTCAACAATATCCTTGTTGTTGAGCTGAGGCAGTTTTGAAGGACACAGTTAGCTTTACACCAAGTCATAGAATCAAAGAACACAGGAATCTCAGCTAAAGAATCCATGGTAGATGGCGAACCAACCTCTGCTTTAAAATCTCCAATGGAGGAGAAGTCCGTCTAGCTCAATACTGTCTACACTGACTGGCAGCGGCTCTTAAGAATTTCAGCCAGGAGTCTCTCTCAGCCTTACCTAGCTAGGGTTGCCACCTGTCCTGTATAGTACAGGATTGTCCCGTATTTCACTGTATTGATACTGGTTTTTTTGTCCTGTATTTTAGGTCTTCTCTCTCTCTCTCTGCCAAGTTAGGGATCCTCTCCAAATGCATGTGTTTGAAAGGGTGTGTGACAGGTCATGTATTTGAGCTCTGGGTGGCCAAGCACAGAGAGATTTACAAATTCATGTGTATCTGCATGTGCTTGTGGCAAATTCCAGAGGGGCCATCCTGTTAGGCTGCAATAGAGTGCAATAGATTGCTTTGAAGTCACATCAGCATCAGATTAAAATAAAATAAAATCACCCCGACCCATATTTTGCCAGAACAAAGGTAGCAAGGCTACCTGGAGATGCCGTTGGGGACTGAATGTGGGCCCTTCTGCTTGCAAGGCAAACACGCTGCCACAGTCCTTCCCTACTAAGGACCTACTAAGGGAGGAGGTCCACTTCAGACACCCTCCCACCTGGCAGTCTGCAGCTGCAATGGCTCTGCTCCCCCCCCCCAAGTTGGGCGCTGTTGGAAGCAAGATGCTGGCTTGGCTCACAGAGAGGTTGAATCCAAAGTGGAACTTCGGCCGGCCATTCTTACAGCTGCACCGACAGAACTTCAGCCTGTCATACAAATATGAAAGATGTAGGGCAGCAAACAAACAACAACAACAACAACACGTGTCATATCTAGACATCCTATCCCAGAACATCCCATGCCCGCTCTCACTTCCAGAGCCACCGAAACCCCACCCAGCCCCGGATTGCTTAGTAGGTTACCAGAGCGTCACTTGACCAGCTCACACTGAACCCACAGCCGCCTTCCTCCAGCCTCCCCGAAGGTTAAAAGCCCGGGTTAGGCCTCGTTGCTAGGGATGCCGCGGTCGTTGCTAAGGGCAGGTCTCGCGCTGGCGCCGGCCCACCGGGCTTCCGTCGTCACGTGTGACGCAGTTCGGCCGGCGACAGCGGCAAGCAACCTCGACTCGCGTTCGCGTGTTTGTGTGTTGGGGCGCGAGAGTGAAGAAACCAACGCGAACCGACTCGCCCAACCAATGACAGGGCGCATAAACAGCCATTCCCCTATCACGATTGGCTACTCGATCCGAGCCTTCGGCGAAGGTTATCCAATAGGCCGCAAGGTTTATTTTATTTTTTGAGAAGGCTTTGTCCAATGGGCTGTCTCTGGAGGCGGGATTTACCCCCTACCCTTGCTCCCACCTCTCCTCCTGCTTCCCCGACGCCCGCCAGCATCAAGGCCGGGCAGCCTGGCCTGACAAGTGATTGGCGCTCGCGCTCGCTAATGAGCGCTCGGCCTTCGGGATCGGAGCCCGGGCGACAACACGGCGGGGCGGGCTCTGCTGTGGGGAAGCGGAGGTTCTGCTTGGCCGGCGAGGCCTGTCAGTCACGAGCCGGAGGCGGGGCTGAGGAGGTTTGGGAGGGGAGGGGATGAGGAGAGGAGGCTCCGAGAGGTGGAGCGGGCGGGGAGGCCGGTCGGGTTTGTTGTCATCCCAAGATGGAGTTTCTGTTGGGCAACCCGTTCAGCACCCCGGTGGGGCAGAGCCTCGGTAAGAGAGGGGGCGGCCGAGGGGAGCGGGGCAAGGGGAGCAGGCCTGAGGGGACCGGGGGGGTGGGGAGACGGGGGGGGAGAAGCCGCAAAGGCCCCTGTCAGCGGGCCAGGGGGGAATTTGGGCAGGCGCAGCTTCTCCCTCCTGGGATGGCAGGGAGATGCACCTGAACTGGCTTCACGGCCCGCCCCCTCTTGGCCCCCTCTTGACCCCCGAAGGGAGCCCCGGGCCTGCTTGGCGTCGTGTCACGGCCAACCGTGAACCAGGGATGGAGCTAGGAGGTGAAAGTCTTTCCTCTCCAGCCGTCCCTGTAGGCTGTGCAATTTTATTTTAATTGCTGCCCTTGGTGAATCATTGCCTCTGTTCTTCTTCCCAGCCTGTCAGTCTGCTAAGTTTGTCCCTGATGGCTCTCTCTGTGTGTGTCCCATAAATATTCTTCTTATTATTATTATTTATATAGCCATGTCATATGCCTCAAGTTTAGTTTTTGTGGATGGTAATTGTATTATTAGTGGTTTTTAAATAATCAGTCTCTCTTTTTTTTTGCTGCAGCAGCTCAAAAGTGACATGCAATATTTTAATCAAAACACAAATACAGACATTTTAATGCATACTAGGACGCAGATGGCGCTGTGGGTTAAACCACAGAGCCTAGGGCTTGCTGATCAGAAGTTCAGCGGTTCGAATCCCCGCAACAGGGTGAACACCCGTTGCTTGGTCCCTGCTCCTGCCCACCTAGCAGTTTGAAAGCATGAAGTGCAAGTAGATAAATGGGTACTGCTCCGGCTGGAAGGTAAACAGTGTTTCTGTGTGCTGCTCTGGTTCGCCAGAAGCGGCTTAGTCATGAGGGCCACATGACCTCGGAAGCTGTACACCAGCTCCCTCAGCCAGTAAAGCGAGATGAGCGCTGCAACCCCAGAGTTGTCCGTAACTGGACCTAATGGTCAGGGGTCCCTTTACCTTTACCTAGGAGCCTTGTAAGTCACTCTGTGATGACAGTGTGTCCTAAAAGGTGCATTCAGAACCACTATCTACTTTAAAATGAGGCTGTATTTTAAAATTTAAACTGTATTTTAACCCATATTTTAATTAATTGTTTTCTTTTTCTTTCTTTTATGTTTTATTGTAATTTTACTGGTGTTAGCCGCCCTGAGCCCAGTATTGGCTGGAGAGGGCGAGGTATAAATAAAAATTTACTATTATTATTATTATCTGTCATCGCTGGTTCTTTTCCTCTTGGTAAAGCATTGGCCCAATTTTGATCTTTTGACTGTGGATTTGAGATGAATAGATTGATATACGTAGTTAGAACTACAATAAATGGGTTGCTTTGTGGGTTCTAATGAATATAGGCCAGGCCATACTGTATCCTCTAGCTGTCCCTATTTTCTGGCCTGTGTCCCATCACTGTGCTTATTTTCTCCGTGTTTGCACTTTGAGGATGTCTTGCCAAAATGTTATTAGCCTGAGGTTGTTAGTTTTGTTTAAAATATTTATATGCCATCTTTTTAGGCCAAGTACCATTTCAACACAGCTTCTGTACAGTATTTAAATAATAAATAACAGCAATATGCCTCTTAGGAAATCATCATGCGATCTCAAAAAATGAAACTGTAAAACTACCCACCATAGCAGACCTAATCATACCAACAGAGTACTGTTGAAAACATCTTGTAGCTAGTTAAAACCCTAGTTATCTGGAGTTGTCACTAAATATGTTGTATTTGTTTTTTACATGGTTCTCTCCTTCCACATCCTATTCTCACAACAATCCTGTGCAGTAGGTTAAGCTGAGAGTGACTGACTGACTGACTGACTGACTCACTCACTCACTCAAGGTCAACCAGTGAGCTTCATGGCTCATTGGGGATTTGAGCCCTGATTTCCTGGTTCATCACTAACTATGCTGCCACACTGACTCTCTATTATTCATGATCCAGCCCTCTTCCCTGGTCTATAAAAGTTGATGGGAAGATGCATCTTGTCCTCATGAACATAAATTTATGTGTGTGCACAGTAAAGTGTGCCATACTGTGCACAATCTGTCATTACATACCTTGAAACTGCTGGCATTTGTTTGAACTGTTGATAACAGGTTACAGGAGGACTTTTGTTTTTCTTGTATATCTGCTTTTCTAGTATATCTTCAACTTAAAGAGCAAACACACCCAATTCAGGCAGCAAATGTTTGGGGTTGGAAGAGTGGCAGTGAGGTTGGGAGGATAGAGCTGTGTGTACAAGGAATCCTGCCCTGTATATATACATTTGTATTTTTATTAGCCGTTTAGGGCGATTCTATCACAATGCAACATACAAACAAGAGCAAGGCAGGATATAAAGATATAATAGATACATGATCAAACATACAGCATGCTTTAAGAAGCTGTTCTGTAAAACCCAATTAGGATCTCAGTTAAAAGTTGCATTAAACACAAAGTTCTTCATTGCTTGTGTAAATGGTTATACACATGGGGCAAGGCACAAGTCAATGAGAGTTCCATAGGGTTTGTTTTTTTAACTACTCCTTTAAAGGAAGCCTACTGCTATCCATTTTGCTAAAAGGCACTGTTCTGTCACCAGCATTAAAGTAAGATTCAATTGCCAGTCTGAGAGGTTTCCATATGCAGAACTAGGACAGGGGAACCATCTCATCCTTTGCCTCAGGCAGTTAAAAACCTTAAGCTGGGATGTTATGTTCAAGGCCCGATTTTTAGCTGTGAAATGTTGGAGGGTATTGGGGAGCAAAAGAGGAACTGGGAAAGCCTAGGGTGCTCTGAGGTGGGCTGAGTCAAAGAATGAAACTGGGAGGAAAGGTGGGGTGGAGTCAGGTCAACCTGACATGGAGGAATCTCAGGTGTGTGTGTAGTTTTTATCACCTAATCATCTCGAATAAGATCACTTAGGAAGTACACTGAAAAGGATGTCTAAAATGATCAGAGAAGTTAATAATGACTTCCTGACTGAGACACACTTGAGGAGAGGCTGAGGTTTTCTTGGCTTTTAAAAGCAATGACTAAGTGGAAGTATATAACTATGATTGCAATAAAGAAGCCTTGTGTCAAAACACAAGAACCTGACTGGTGACATTGATTTGCAATATGTGGTTGATATTTTTTTTAAGGGAAGTATTGTTTTCATAATGCAGATTTTTACCTTACAAAACTGGTTACCATAGGATTTTTTTGGGGGGGGGGGTTTGAGGTTGACAATTTAAAGATGGCTTTAAAGAACCAAAGAATTTAGCAAATGGTAGGTAATATTGCCTGCCAGTGGCTTTTACCCATTGTAGAACCTCCATGTTCAGAGGTTCTGTACCTGTGACTTCCAGGTCAAACAATCGGGAAAAGCTATGACGCTGTGTCCGTTCTGGTTGTGGACACCCTGGAAGTGTCTGGTTTGTTGTTGTTGGAAAGAGGATGCCAGGCAAGGCAGTAGTTTTATTTTGAGGAAAATCTGGAATGAATGGGCGAAAGATGGTGGTTTGGGGATAGGGAAGAGCTGTAGCTGAATGGTAGAGTATCTGCATGATGCAGAAAGTCCCAATTTCAGTCCCCAAGATCTCCAGGTAGGACTGGGGAGACCTCTGTCTGAAACTCTGGAGAGCTTCTGCCAGCCATTGTAGACAATACTGAATACTGAGTTTTGAAGTTTATTTTCCTCTATCTTCCTTGTCCATTTACCCAAAGTTATTAATCTGTCTGTTTGTTTATTAGAATGTAAGCTTCTTCTGTTCCTATGTGGTTGAAAGACTGACAAATCAATCAATCAATCAAATAAAAAAATATTCAGTCACTTTATCTTGCCCAGGTAACCTAAAGCAACTTACAACCAAACAAATAGACAATAAACCTCTTCTGAAAGACCACAGATAGCTAAGGGCCAAAGGCATGGTTATAGGGGAAAGGTTTTGCCTGACTCTTAAAGATATATAATGATGGTGGCAGGTGAACCTCCCTTTAGAGAGCATTCCACAAACAGGTAACCACTACAGGAAAGGCCCGTTCTCATGTTGCCACCTTCTGGACTTCTTGTGGAGGGGGAACTGCAAGAAGGATACCATGGTCAATGGTATTGAAGCTGCCAAGAATTTGAGGAGAATTAACAGGAATTTGAGGATTCACTTTTCACCTGTCTCTCTCCCAACAGAGGTAATCATGCAGGGGGGCCTAAGCAGTTCTTTGCCAAAACTGAGCCTAAACTCTGATTGAAATGGATCTCGATCCCTCAGCATCCTTGAACCATCCTATTGGACTGGGGTGGGGGGAGAGGACTGTTTGACTCTCATAACCAAGTGGGGGGGATGAGGTGGAGGAAGTTGGGAGACAAGAGCAGGTCTGAGGAATATATGAACAGAGGAAGCCACCTTGCAGCAAGTCAGGCCACCGGTCTGTTTAGCTCAGTGACTACAGTGACTTTCCAGGGTTTCAGCAGAGACATTCTTAGCCCTTCCTGGAGATACCGGTGACTGAATCTGAGATATTCTGTGTTCGGCTCAAGGAAAGTGAACACGATCGGGCTTCTGCAACAGCATCCAGGTGGGCCCAGAGATGAGGCCTGAGTCTTGTGGCAAAGGCTCCCCTCCGTACCATGAGAATAAGATACTGGCCACTTTTGTGTTCTGGTTGTAATGGCAATGCTTGGCCTAAAGCATCATTGTGCAATAATGTGATTATTGGGGGCCCTGTTCCTGAGCTGTGCCTTTTCTCATACTAGGTTTTGTTGTGGGGAGCTGATTGTCCATGGGGCAATGTAGCCCCCTCAGTTGCTTGGGAAACAAATAGCAGATTCTTTTCCATACGTGACAGCCTAATAAAGGAACAGTCATTTTGTCATCGGGGTCCAAATAGCCTTAGACTCGCCTCTGGTAAACTGCTACACTTTGTTTAGTGGAAAATTGCTGTGCAGCGGGGGCAAGGACTTAAGTGAGCATGCTGTTCAATGGCAGGAATTTCAGTTTCCATCCTGGCTCTGGTGCTGACCTTTCCTGTGACCTTGAAGAAGGGGCTATGAGCATCCATCTATTTAAACTGAGACGTTCCCATGGCTTTGAGGAGTTTTTGTTACAGTACAAGTACTGTTAAAAGTTGTGGGGTGTTCTGTGCTCAGTTGAAAGTCCCAAGGCCAGCTTGCGAAAAACTGAGCAGAAAACTGAAAATCTCTGCACAGTGCTAAGCCTAGATAAAAGTTCAGAAGTGGTTCTCTAGGTAGCTTTTCTTTTCTTTTCAAACTTTCTGTCTTCAGGATACACTTTCAACATCAATCGTCTTCCAAGGACTCCCTAGGCATGTTCTTGGGTACATGCTCTTTTCAATGGGCAGACTTGATTGTTCTCTCTGTTAACCTATGGGAGCACACCCAACAGTTCCTTGTAGCTGCTTGCTGTCAATAATGCAATAGAGTAGAATTTTGCAATTGTGGTTGTGTAAGTCATCTTCCAGAGAAGCTTGTGTGCCCTTAATGTTTTTGCCCTTGAGATTTCAAGGAAGTCCAGAGTTCCTGGAAACTCAGATTGAAAACCACTGCTATGTGGTTGTTGTTAATTCCTATTTCGTTAGTAAGAACCAATTCCAACCAAATCATCAGGCTGTGTTTTTTAAATGCTTCATGTGGAATCAACTAATTTTTGAGTAGTCCTGCTGACATTAACAGACCTAACTGCTCTTGAATTTTGATAGGTCTCCTCTGAGTAAAAATGAGTTGTATGCCACTCTTATTTCTGTTTCAGTTTTGCACATATTCATCAAACAAAAGCAGTAAGAAAAACAGAGCATACATTCTGCTTTGTGTCCTAAGAATGAATTGTTCATCAGTTCAATAGCATAACATAAATAAAGGATTGCCCCATTTGTTATATCTTTTTCAATAAATGTTGGTAAAAGATTGTTCAGCCCAAAATATTTTTCCAAGGAAGTGTGTGTATGGTGGGTGGACTCCAGACATGCCTTTTCTTTGTAGGAGATGAAGCAAAATCATTGTTTTCTAAAGTTCAGATAATAAACTTGTGCCTGTAAATGTTTGTTGTTGTTGTTGTTGAATAAAATGTTCAGTTCTTCTTGATGGTCCAGTTACTTGTTGCTTTTATTCTAGACATGGATACAAAGTGTTGTGTTCATTCATTCATCCATCCATCCATTCAATATTTCCAAGTTTATCTTTATTTCTGCACTGGTCGTATATTAATTCAATGAAGTCATTGTCCTTATTGTTTATCAAATTGTTAAAATTTGTACCAGTGGTGGAAATACAGGTGGTTCAAGGAAGGGGGTAGTGGGAGACATCATTGCAAGGTTCTGTTCCTCCAGCTTACCCCCAGCATGAAAGGCCAAGGAAGACATGGTTCTGTATTTATTAACAATACCCAAGTACCAAAGAGCAGTTTCGTTGACCTGTTTTGTTGCCAAGTGCATCCAATGAAGAGGAATTTCAACCTGTTCAGGCTCAACCCTCAAATCGCTATGTCTTGCAACTTGAGTGGGGCAAATGATGCTTGATCCTACTGTTGCTAAGACTTTAAAGGTTTTATATATTAACTACACTCCACCTTTTTTTTGCTCCCCATTTGCTGCAAGCAGCCAGCGGGTGCCCCTTATATTTATTATGAGACATTTTGATAGTGGAGTTTCAAGTGAGTTGTACATAATAAATTGGATGTTTATCTCTAGTGGCAAAGATGCTAATGGCCTCAAAGAGAAGGGATTGTATCTTAAAATTTTTGGCCTAATTCTGGGGCTCGGTGATGACAGTTAAGCAGGCGGCTCCTTAGAAGAAGCAAAGTTGCCGCCTGTTTTATAATTGCCAGTAGTGTTTTTCTGGAGGAAAACCTCAGCTGAAGTCTGTCTGGCTTCACAGTGCTTTGCTTGTCTGATGTTTCCATGGTTCTTCCTGCCTGAGTGTGTGAGGCACAATTATTTGGCTGTTGCATTCATTGGTGGCTCTTTTGATGCTGCAAAACAGAGAGAATAGTTTCATTTGAGCATATTGCATTGGTCTCAGCTTTGGTCTCTGCAGTCAAACTCCTGTGGCCTCCCATAATTTGAAATATATATATTCAGGGCTGCAAATGCATCAGCATTGTAGTTTCTCTGCCAGGAAATGGCACTGGTTCACAGGAAGATTTAATTGGATGTACACGACGACTTTAGGTAAATGTGAGGCCTGCAAAACCCTTTTAGAGAAGTGTTTAGGAAGAGCTGAGGCATATGACACTCATTTATTTTTATTTCTGAAATGCCCTCCCACTCACAGGTTTTTGCAGTGTCTAATAGAAAGCAATTAAAAAATTCTATGAGGATCAGTTAACAATTAAAATACTTAATATAAAATCACTTAACACAACAGTCTCTGACAAGTTCACATCAGTGATGACAAAATTCTGCTCTTGCAAGATTTTGAACAAAAAAGATCTGATAAAATTCCTGAAAAGGAGGGAGTTCGCAGGGGGGCCTCATTTGTGTGGGATTCCCCCCCCCTTGCCCTGCTGGTCACAATGATGATACCACCACTGAGAAACCCCTCTCCTTGGTAACTGTTTGCTGGGATTTAGCTGGTAAGAGCAGTCGTAAGTCATCCTCAGCAGCTCTTAAAATATGTGGGGTTACGTAAAGGCAAATATTCTTCTTCAGCTGTTCTGGAAATAAAGGAAGGTTGTGGAACCTGCCTTTCCAGATGTAGAGGGATTCCAAGTCCCATCAGCTCTAGCCAGGATGGCCACTGGTCAAGGATATTGCATCAGAAGTAGGGCAGGTGGATGGATATACCTTGCCCAAACAGTCTGGTGGGCCCAATGGTGGTGTGGATTAGGCCTGTGGGCCAGAGCAGTGGTTCCCAACAGGTGGTCCGCGGACCCCCAGGGGTCCGCGAGCTATGCCAGAGGGGTCCGCAAGATGCTATTAGAATAAAACATATATTAAATATATTTCGTATGATAACAGATTTTTTGTTTTGGCCGCTTCCTGCATGAGCAGAGTCTAGCACAAAACTAGAATTAGATAGAGGCAGTAGTTCTGCTGTATGCCGTTAGGTGGCGCTTTAGAAACACTACTGTTTTGCAAAGAGGCAGCGCACGCATTCTACTAACGCTCACCTCCCCAAGATGCTTTGCGCGCGTCGGCTTCATTTGTGCGCTACTGCGCAGGTACCCTGTCTTCTCCATTCCCCTCCCTCCTCCCTGGCGTGCGCTGCCTCTTTGCAAAATAGTAGTGTTTGTAAACAAAGCTACAGTTCGCGTAGTTAAAAATGGACCGTTGGTTAAAAATATAAAATATAAAAAGACTCTTAATTTGGCTCTCACTTTTTAATTTTAGGATTAGGAATTAATGGGGGTCCTTGTCACAATAGCGGCTCGATGAGGGGTCCTCGAGAAAATTTTGTTGGGAACCCCTGGGCCAGAGGTTCCTCACCCCATGTTACATTAATATCCTGTCGCTCCCTATGGTACAGCTACCACAATGAAATAATCATTGGAGAGCTTTTTATATTTCCGATTGGGAAGCTGGAATTTTCATTGTTGCTGTATGATTTACAGAACCAGGGTTGCCTAATCTACACGGAGATTAGCTTGCGTTTCTGCAGTGAATAAGGCAATGTTGTTCTGTTGTAATGCACTTAAGTGACATTACGTTTGGGACACGATTTATGCTCAAAACTTGGCTTCCTAATATTCTTGTAGGCTGTTATTATAAGCGTACCCAAAATGTGCCTTGATCGTAAAGTGCTTTAAGTTGTTTAAGCTTTTTTCAGATCAGCTTTCATTTCGTGATAATGGATTATGCTACAGAGGAAATCCTTGTGAATTGCAAATTAAATCTTTGTCAAATAATGGATTGGGTGGCTTTGGGTTGCATACATTTGAAAGGAAGCTGGCTGCTCAGTATTGTATCTCCAGTTAATATGATGCGTTTAAAGCTGGAATTAATTTGTAAATCTGATTGCGTTTTTTGGATTTTTCAGGCCACATAGTTGAGTAAGGTAGATGTTTTAGTTGTGGTGTGTGAGTGAGAGTGTGTGTGTGTGTGTGTGTGTGTGTAATACCTACCCACCCTCTTAAAATTTGAGGACCGTCAACAGATTCCTGCCAAGCAGCTGCCATATTTGAAATAGTTTATTTCTTTCAAAGTAAGTCATAACTGCAGTCTCCTTCTTTGGAGGTCTTTAAGCAGAGGCTTGACAGCCATATGTCAGGAATGCTTTGATGGTGTTTCCTGCTTGGCAGGGGGTTGGACTGGGTGGCCCTTGTGGTCTCTTCCAACTCTAAGATTCTATGCAGAAATCATGGAGAAGGCGCACAGCTCAATGGAAGAGCACCTGTTCTGTGTGCAGAATAGCCTGCATCAAATCCATGGCACCTTCTGCTCAAAGGGTTAGATGAGCAGACCTGCTGGATCAGGCCAAAGGCCTGCCATTGTCTGGGATTCTCTTACTGTGGCCAACAGAATGTCTAGGTGAAGATCACACGGGGAGATCCAGGTGCCAAAGCACTTGTGATTCCCAGCCACAGCCATACCGAGGCATTCTGCCTTAGGCAATGGAGGTAGCCATTCATAGCCTTACCCTCCATGAGGTACAAAGTGATGGGGAAAACCTGTCTGTGCCTGACAGTCTGCTGCCAGTCAGAATAAACAATACTTGGCTAGTTGGACTCATGCTCTGACTCCCTGTTTTCCAATTACAGTATTTTTCGCTGGGCAAATCAGTGTCTCTATTTTACTGGGATTTTTCTTCAGGGGACGTCTTTGAAGACATGGTTTTTAGAAAGCCAGAAATGCCCAAAGATGACTGAGCATACTTAGTGGCTACAGACAATTGGAAGAAAAAGGAAAGTGTGTGTGTATAATGGAGTATCATTTAAGAAGTTATGGTTGACTGGCTGGAACCCTGAGCAGGAGCACCGTGCCTGGCAACATTTTGTTGCACTTAACATTTGTAGCCTACCATATCCAAGTTGACTTTTAGATGGCCTGTTCCCTTATTGCAAAATGTTCCAATTTGGGGAAGGAAGCGGGCTTGTTGGACAAGGGCAGTACATCAACTTTAATTGTGCAACCTGAATTTGCTGGTATGTGATCAACTGTCACCCGAAAATGCTGACATTCTGGAAGCACCCAGGGCATGCAAGATTGTAATAATCATGCACCTTTTTGCCCCACCTCGATTTCCATGTCCTTCCTTTGTTGACTCCCTTATCCCAGTTTCTGGATTGTAAACTCTATAGAGTAGGGAACTGTTCCCTCATTCTTTGTAAAACAAGATGTACATGAGTGGTGCTCTAGAAAATAAATAAACTGTGGTACACCATTGGCCTGACAGCACTTCAGAGGAGAAGTACTGTTAGAACTTCCTTTTTCTGGTTACCTGGAGGTAGTTCTTACATGACCGTGGGCGTGTGGCCATTGACCACCTGGTGCAAATCTTTTTCTGAAGCTTGGCTTTTAATCTGGAAAAAAGTGAACAAATATTTCGCTTGCTCTGTTTTGTTTTGTTTTAAATAGAAAAGGCTACAGATGGCTCTCTACAGAGTGAAGACTGGACACTTAACATGGAGATATGTGACATCATCAATGAGACAGAAGAAGGGTATGTCTGTCTTTGTCTGTCTGTGACTATGGATAGCACAGGGCAAAAAGCAGAATTGCTTGCTGTGTGCTGGTGTGAGTGTTGTTGTTGTTTTTAATCAGCTGCGTGTTACTGAGCTGGCTTACATTAGGCATTCCTGTTCTCCAGAAAGTGTAATAATAATAATAATAATAATAATAATAATAATAATAATAATAATTTATTTATTCCCCGCCCATCTAACCTGTGGCCAGTCAGATTCAGAATGAGTTATCCGCCACCGGTGCTCTAGCCATCTCAGCGATTGTTTCATTGCCCTCAGATCCGTGGAAACCACCGGGCTGTCCAGGCTCCATGCAATCGGAGTGGGCGCTTTGGAGCCAAACAGTCAATAGCCCTGGTTAACTCCACATTCCTGTGGGCCACCAAGGAATCAGCTGAAAGGCCATCAACATGGGATAAAACATCCCCTATCACTCTCTGGAAACCATTTGGATCCATTAAGTGGCGGGGGCGGACCATCCGAATCGGTCCCACCTCCCTGCAGAGGAGAAGGGTAACGGAGAAGTCCAGTTGCACCAGGAAGTGATCTGACCATGGCACTTCTTTAGTTTTGCTTTTACTTAATGTCCAACATCCATAGAGGTGAACACCAGGTCCAAGGCATGTCTGCAGCTATGAGTTGGGCCAGACTTATTCAGGGACAGACCCATGGAGGCCATGCTTTCCATGAAGTCCCAAGCGGCCCCTTGTAAGGTCGTGTCACCATGGATGTTAAAATCCCCTAGGACAACCAAACTAGGTGTTTCCAGGAGAACATCTGCCACAACCTGAAGCAGCTTGGACAGGGAATCCTTGGTGCAGCGGGGAGGTCGGTACACCAAAAGGAATCCTGTACTGCCCCTATTGCCCAACTTCCAGAACATGCACTCGGAGAACTGGGTCTTCCCAATAGGACGCCTGGTGCAAACTAATGACTTCCTAGAAATCACTGCAACCCTTCCCTCAAGGCCTGGGTTGCTGTGTGTAAGAGAAGCCTGGTGGACAAGCAGCAGCAAGGACAGGCCCATCTGCTTCATCCAACCAAGTCTCTGTTACACATGCCAGGTGAAGTCCTCCATCCACGATCAAGTCATGGATAGCAGTGGTCTTATGGATCATTGACCTGGCATTGTAAGGCAGCACCTTGCTGATTGCACTATCCATCCGGTCAAGACCAGACCTGGAGGCAGGGATAGTCCTCAAACAACAACTAAGCCTGCCTCCTCGGTAATGATGTGGTCTGGTCTTAGCGTAACTCCTCCTCCTACCCGTGATCACTGAGATTGGTTGTCCCAGCGCATCCCCCCTGCCCCGTGGAACCTGCCCCGGCCATTTTGTTGGCTGGAACCCACTCCCAGGCAGCCCTGACCCATCCCCTTAAAATCAAATTAAAACCCATACAAAAAAATAAAACAATAAAAACCAAAAACACTAAAAGTTACAAACACACCAAAATTAAACAAATTCGCACACCCGACTAAACATCCATCCCACCCCCGCACCCCATGCGGTGTTATAGTTCATTTGTAGAATGCATTATTTGTGAGGTTTGATTTCCATAAATTCCAGGTACATCTTACTAACTGGAAGATGCAGGAGGGCAGAGGGCTCTTCTGCTTGGGTCCTGCTTGAGGGTTTACCACAGGCACCTGTTTTACCACTGCGGGAACAGGATGCTGGACTAGGTGGGCTATTGGCCTGATCCAGCAGGCTCTTCTCATGTTACCATTGTCTCGTCTTTCTCTTCCCCATATGAGGGGACAATATGTTCACCTGAGCACTCCAGGGAAATTATAAAGACTGCATGTTAAGGAAATGCCAAGCAATTATTGACAAAGCATAGCTTGGCATCTACTGCTTGTCACAGATGGTTCTGAGCACATTGATGGTGCCACGGTCAGCAGAACAATCCCTTTCTTCTCATAACATCGGATTCTTATCTCATTATGCATGATCAAGCTTTCTTTAGCACCTCAGCCCAGGACTAATTGCAGCCATCAGCAGCCATTAACAGCCATCTACAGGTTTACCACTCCCATCAGCCCATCTCCCATTCCCACCCACCCCCACCACCCTCTGTATATATATAGGGTCTGACACTTCTGTTTCTAGTGTATCTGAAGAAGTGTGCATGCACACGAAAGCTCATACCAAAATATAAACTTAGTTGGTCTTTAAGGTGCTACTGAAGGAATTTTTTTATTTTGCTTCGACTCAGACCAACACGGCTACCTACCTGTAACTTCTCAAAACATTGTTTGCATCTCTGCTACAATACTAGTCTGGTTGCATCTGCCTGGCCCAGAACAAACTCACTTGTTTTTCATTACATTTGAAGAGGTTCAAAAGCTGTGTGAAAGGTATAGTCCAGGGGTCCCCAGACTACGGCCCGCGGGCCGGATGCGGCCCAATTGGCCTTCCAATCCGGCCCGCGAAAGGTCTGGGGATCAGCATGGCCATCCCGCACTTAAAAAAAATTTTTTCAAGCCGAGAGCCAAGCCGAGAGCAATTTTCCTCCTTCGTCGCCATTTCCCCCCTCTCCTTCATCGTGGTTGGCCAGCAGCAGCCAATCAAAAAGTCGGAGTGCTTCAGCCAATGGGTGGGCAGCAGCTGCACGTGCACAGGAGGAAAGGGGCTGTGCAAAGCTGGCCGATCGCCATTTTCAGCAGCCGCTTCTTGCCAGAGCAGAGCCAGCCGGAGAAACCCCTTTCTTTGCTGCCGTTCCACCCTCCGCCGCAAGCAGCCCCTGCTGAAAGGTACGTGGTTTGTGTGTGTGTGTGTGTGTGTGTGTGTATGTTTCTGTGTTTCTGCTTAGCCGCGCTGCCGCTCCCGCCGCCGGAGCTGGGCTGGCCCGACCTGCCGCTTGAAGAGGAGTTGGCCTGGGCCGCCTGGCCACCGCCCTAATGGCCCCCTCCGCCGCTGCCATTGCCGCTGCCGCCCTGGTGGCCCCCTCCGCCGCCGCCATTGCCGCGGCCACCTTAATGGCCCCCTCCGCAGCCGCCCTGGTGGCCCCCTCCTCCGCCGCCATTGCCGCGGCCCCCTTAATGGCCCCCGCCGCCGCCTGGCCGCCGCCGCCATTGCCGCCGCCGCCCTGGTGGCCCCCTCCGCCGCCGCCATTGCCGCGGCCACCTTAATGGCCCCCTCCGCAGCCGCCCTGGTGGCTCCCTCCTCCGCCGCCATTGCCGCGGCCCCCTTAATGGCCCCCTCCGCCGCCTGGCCGCCGTCGCCATTGCCGCCGCCGCCATTGCCACGGCCACCTTAATGGCCCCCTCCGCAGCCGCCCTGGTGGCTCCCTCCTCCGCCGCCATTGCCGCGGCCCCCTTAATGGCCCCCGCCGCCGCCTGGCCGCCGCCGCCATTGCCGCCGCCACCCTGGTGGCCCCCTCCGCCGCCGCCATTGCCGCGGCCACCTTAATGGCCCCCTCCGCAGCCGCCCTGGTGGCTCCCTCCTCCGCCGCCATTGCCGCCGCCACCCTGGTGGCCCCCTCCGCCGCCGCCATTGCCGCGGCCACCTTAATGGCCCCCTCCGCAGCCGCCCTGGTGGCTCCCTCCTCCGCCGCCATTGCCGCGGCCCCCTTAATGGCTCCCTCCGTCGCCACCTGGCCAAATTCTACAATTAAAGGCGCTGGGTGAGTCTCAAGCTCGCCGGCAAGCAAAGCCTCGCTGGCTTGCCCACCTGGCCGTCCCAAACTGAGCGCAAGCTCTCCAAACCGAACCAGAGGGGCGAGTGATCTTTTCGAGGGTTCATCTCATTGGCGAGGAAAAGGCACTTTGCACATGCCTCGCTCAGAGCCGGTACCACGTTACTTAAGTTTGTTAGAGCTTTGTTGCTTTGCCACATATATACCCTCAAAGGGAGTTAGTGAAAAGATGCTTCTTTGCAACTCTTGACTTGCCACTTTATGAACAAGGTTCTCAATTTCCTGCAAGTTGCACAGAAGCTTCTTTATGCTGAATCAGACTATTTATCTAGCCCAGTTTTGTCAGCCCAGCTCTTCAGGGTTTCAGGGGGAGGCCTCTCCCAGTTCTGCATGGAAATGCAATGTATGTTCTCTAACCACCACCGACCCACGACCCTTCCCCTGATGTCCTCCTCACCAGCCCTCTTTGAGCACACCATTTCCCTTTCCTTTCAAGTGTGGCAGGGGGAGGGTGTTGCATTAGACTTGGCTTACATATACTCAAGCCACATCTGTGGTTTTTCCGTGGGGAGCTCCTCCACATGCCTGAGTTGTGGCCAGCACCAACATGAATGGATACATGCATGAAGCAAGCCTTAGCATTGTTACCACCCATCAAGCACAGACACAGCAGACAACTGTTATTAATTACCCCATGCCACCTCATCTCTAACCAGTTTTCTCCCATTGCTTGTTTCCAGGCTTCCTTTGGGAGTTCCAGCCCAGGTTTGGAACAGGAGTTCCTTCTTCTGAGATTCCGGCAGTGCGAAGCTTTTGGGTACGGGTAGGCGCATCTGCCAAAAGATGCTTTGTGTATTTTCTCGCTTTCTTCATGTTAAAAGTCACTTGTTTGGTTCTAGAAGGGCCAAGCCCTGTAGAGCTGTTCTCTCTTGTACAAACCACTTTCTGCTTTGCCAAATGTATATTTTTTCATAAGTATGTCCCCCTGAATTGAGAAGAAATTTCTTATTGAGAAATGAACTTAAAGTTGCAGCCTTGAAATCTGAGATCTTCAGAATTGACTAATGTTCCCCTTTCTTTCCTGCTTAGCTGTTTTCTCTCTTTCCCACAGGCCTCACCCCCAGCTTCTTCGTCCCATCAGTCCTTCCACCTTTTAAAAAGAGGAGACTCTCTCTCTCTCTGCTGCCCACCCAGAGAGAAACGCCAAGGCACCAGGTAAGCAAGCACAGTGGAATGGCCCTTGGCCATATCCAGTGCACATTTTTATGCACATTTTCATGCACAGGGATTAACTCAGTACAGAGTGGAAATAATGTGTTAGTTTAGCAATGCATAGTTAGTTTTCAGAGACGGGCCTAGAATACACATATATTTTATTTTATTCGCTGCTTTGCTTTCTCTTAAGACAGCCCTGAATGGTTATAAAATAGTTAGGGCGATGGCAAATAATCAGTTGTTGCCATTATCATTTTTCTTGCTCTTCTAAGTTTATTGGTATTTTACTGACACCAATTTTCCATCCATAGGAAATCATGTCACGTAAAAGAAAAGTGGACTCCGAGTGCAGAGTTTTCAACGAACAGTGGACATACGACTACTTTTTCACCCAATACAAAGAAAGAGGCGTTTGTCTTATTTGCCACGACACGGTGTCTGTCTTCAAGCAATTCAATATCCAACGACACTACAATACTCACCACAAGGATAGATATTCTTCTTTGACAGGACAATTAAGAAAAGATGAAATAGCGAGACTGAAAACTGCCTTGACAGCTCAACAAAATGTGTTTGTGAAGCGGAAGCAGGAGAACATTTCGTCTTTGCGAGCAAGTTTTCAGATTTCCAGGCTTATAGCCCGCAATGGAAAACCCTTTGTAGAGGGAGAATTTGTTAAAGAATGTATTCTTACAGCCTCCAAAGAGATGTGTCCGGAGAAGACTGAATTGTTTTCCACATTGAGTCTTTCTGGAAGCACAGTGACTCGTAGGATTGAAGAAATGGGGGGAAATTTGCATGAACTTTTGCAAAATTCCTCAGAAAAGCTTCGTTACTTCTCGCTGGCACTGGACGAAAGCACAGATATCCGTGATTCTGCGCAACTCCTAATTTTCATCCGTGGAACAAATGAAAAGTTTGAATTCACAGAAGAGCTTGCTGCACTGCAAAGCATCAAGGGAACAACGACTGGAGAGGATATCTTTGCAAAAGTTCAGCAAACTATCCATGATTTGAAGTTGGACTGGGCTAAACTTGCCAGTATCACAACAGATGGTGCTCCTAGCATGGTGGGGCGTACAAGAGGAGTGGTTGCACGCATCAACCAAGAGATGGACAGACACAATCAGCCACATCCAATAGCAATACACTGCCTTATCCACCAACAAGTGCTGTGTTGCAAAAGATCGCTGAAGTTGGACGCAGTCATGAAAACTGTGGTGTCCTGTGTGAACTTCATTAGAGCTCATGCACTTAACCACAGGCAGTTTCAAGAATTTCTGTCAGAGTTAAATGTTGAGCATGAAGATCTACCATACCACACAGAGGTCCGTTGGCTGAGTCGAGGAAGAGTTTTAAAACGTTTCTACGAATTACTTCCTCAAGTTTATGATTTTATGCTGATGAAAGACAGAGAAGTGCCAGAGCTCCAAGATGACGAATGGAAATGGCTGCTTGCCTTTCTGACTGACATAACCGAGCTACTGAACAGTTTCAATATTCAATTGCAAGGAAAGGGGAAGCTCATTGGTGAAATGTTTGCACATGTGAAAGCGTTCCAAGGGAAATTAGACTTAATTGTTAGACATGTGAAGGAGAAAAACTTTTTTCATCTCCCCACAACTCAAAACCGGTCATTGGGAAATCCAACAGTTCCATTCCCAAAAGAAGCATGTGTGGATTTAGTGGAGAGTCTGCAAAAGGAGTTCCAAACAAGATTTAAGGAGCTTCACATCCATGAAAAGGACATACATCTTTTCCGAAACCCTTTTTGTGTGGACATTGACACTGCAGATCCCATTCACCAAATGGAATTGATTGAACTGCAAACTTGTGATGCTTTGAAAGACGCATTCAAGACAAGCAGCCTTGCAGATTTCTACGCATCTCTCCCCTCAGAGACATATCCAAACATCAGAAACCATGCACTCAGATTTGCAACGGTCTTTGGCAGCACATATGTCTGCGAGCAAACTTTCTCTAGGATGAAACATCTGAAATCTCCCACGAGATCAAGACTGACAGATGAACACTTACATCACTTGCTAAGACTAGCAGTGACCAATATGGAACCAGATATAGACCATCTCATCAGCCAAAAGCAGGCCCATTCTTCCCATTCTTCCCATTGAAGTTTTTGTTGATTACAATCATTCTTTAATTTAAATATTGTATGGTGTTGTTTTATTTAAAATATTATTTTGTGTTGATTAAAATCATTATTTTAAATTTAAATATTGTATTGTTTTCCTGTTTTTTGTGCACCAAATGCAATATGTTCAATGTGCATAGGATTTCGGCTCCCCCCCACCCCGAAAAAATATAGTCCGGCCCAGCGAAGGGTCTGAGGGCGGTGGACCGGCCCCCGGCTGAAAAAGTTTGGGGACCCCTGGTATAGTCCAAGGTTTTTTTTGAGAACTTTACTGTAGCTAAGCACACTGACCTGCAGCCTAGGAGTCTCCCCTACCCTCCTCCCACATGTCTGGAAGGAGGTATTCATAAACTTTCCCTCTCACTCAACCACAGTTTGACTTGCTGACCAGAGCAGCTAACTTTGGTTGTTTGAGATAAGCCAACTTCAAACCATGGTTTACAAAGCTGACTTTTTGAAACCAAAGTTCCCAGTTTAGATTACTTGTTAAGCTGTAGTTAATGAGGAGCAGAGGCCTCCAAACTCCTTGTACTGTGCTGCTGAGAAGCCAAAGAAGGGCCTGTTAAGCACAAGGGCTGGAGGATTGCTGCAGCTAATTTTTGTGTGTGCATATTGCACTTGAGCATGGTCTCGGGTGATGTGCAAGTACAGTTTCTGTCTCCAAACCCTGAGGGTTCAAATAATGTGCACTTGAGCTAACATTAGAACTGCAGTATTGCCTTTACTGTGAGAAGTGCAGTTACTTGTAGCTGTCACTTATCTGTGGCCCTGTGTTTTCCCCATCAGCCCAAAGGATGCCATCCGAGCGCTTAAGAAGAGGTTGAATGGAAACAAAAACTACAGGGAAGTAATGCTAGCTCTAACGGTGAGTAGCGTGTGCAAGTGGGTGTGATTCGGGGGTCAGCGTTTGGGAGACCTCCAAAACAAATCTGCCCTCCCTCTCTTCCCCTTACCAACTTGGAACAAGGAAAGGTGTGCAGAAAGTGGCAGTCTTCTCAGACAGGCATCCTATATAATAATATGCAAGTGTCTCTGCGTCCAGATTCCCTGTGTCCGCGCTACTGCGCATGTGCCCCATGGACACAGGGATTGGACGCAGAGACAATATCTCGGTCGCGCGCCCAGGACACTCTCATGCGGCGCCGGAGGCTGTGCTACCGGGCCGCTCCCAGTGCCGGCCTCCATGGGCGCCTAGAGGATCCCCGCCGCCCCGGCTTCGGCCCTGCGACAGCCATGGGCGCCCCCGGAGCCACCTTCGCTACCAGCCTCCGTTGTTCTGGTGAAGGAAGGAGGCGGCGATGGTAACAGCAGCAGCGGGAGCAGTCCGGCCCGAGCGTGCCTCACCTTCCCTGGCCTCTGCCCGTCCTGAGCTCCTCGCCCTCAGGGGGCCGGCCTCCATAGGCGTCTAGAGGCTGCGGAGCAGCGATGGAGGAGCCTGTGAGAGGAGCGGCGAGGCCGCGGCCTTCCCTCCCTCTCTGCGCTCGGCCGTGGGGCACGACAGGAGAGCGAGTTTGTTTACTTGCGTTCCCGGCGCGCCCCGCGGCCAAGCGCAGAGAGAGGGAAGGCCACGGTCCCGCTGCTCCTCTCACATATCTTCTAGCGCCTGTTTTCTAAACGGGTTGAATGACACTAGTGTGATTTATAACAATCTCATTTGCAGCATCGGACTGCATGAAATACTAACGGGCATCTGTAGTCACATTGAAGGAGGAATATTTTAGGCCAGTGGTCCACAAATGATGATTATTATTCTACTTTTTATTAGGCTCCTGGAGCCAACTCCTAGGGTCCATTGGGGGCTTTGACCCCCCACAATAAAATATTTGTGAGGGCGCACAAATGGTGTGTGTGCACTGTGTCATGTGATAGATTATGAGGGCCAGGGCTTAACCTGGGCCCCCACAATATTTTATTCAAGTTGCCTCCCTGACTGGAGCAGTTCATCGATATGAAATCCACTTGTATATTAGAGTTTTCATTAGGATAACCAAATTTTACCCATCAGTGCAGATAGGGAATTTTGTGCACCAGTTCCAGAACTAAAAGTAAAAAGGTAAAGGACCCCTGGACAGTTAAGTCCAATCAAAGGCGATTACGGGGTTGCGACGCTCATCTTGCCCCAGGCCGAGGGAGCCGACGTTTGTCTGCAGACAGCTTTCTGGGTCATGTGGCCAACATGACTAAACCGCTTCTGGTACAACAGGAACACCGTGACGGAAGCCAGAGCGCATAGAAATGCCATTTAACTTTGCATCGCAGCAGTACCTATTTATCTACTTGCACTGGTGTGCTTTCAAACTGCTAGGTTGGCAGGAGCTGGGACAGAGCAACAGGAGCTCACCACCATCACGCAGATTCGAACCGCCGACCTTCCGATCAGCAAGCCCAAGAGGTCTAAACCACCGTTCCAAAAGTATAAGAAGTAAAGCCCCGTCATGTGGCATAAAAGTTCTCTGGTGCCTCTGATCCACTAGAGACATTCAAATTAAGAATAATCTTTTCTGTGATTGCCAGGGCTCATGTGTTTTTGTTCCACAAATTTTGACTGGCCTTTGGTGGACAGCCAAAACAGGTTGGGCACCAGGATTCTGTGGGCACCAGGATTCTGTGTCTCCAAAACACAAAGTGACATCAGGAGCAATTCCCCATTCACCCGGGAGACAATCCACACACATGGAAGGAGGGGTGGGCAGTCGTTGCTGCAGTGCTCCAAGCATTTCAGAAGTGCAGTGGATGCACTTGGAGAAAAGCAGTAAGGATTGTTCCCTTCACAACACTGAGCTTTGGAGGTAATCAGAAGCCTTGTGTGATTGTGGGGCAATTCCCCACCTCCCCTCTCCAGGATTGAGCTTGTTCTTCTGCATTTACTGCATAGAGCACTTTTGAAACATAGTGCCCAAAGAAACCATAATTTTTATCCCATTTGGGGATGTCCCCCACCCCGAGCTGGGAGGAAGGCTAGGGGCTCACCATGCTCCCTAGAAAATGGCAGAACACTGGCCATGGTGAGTGAAATGATTAATCCTCTGGACTACCACCCTGGGCTGCTCCTTTCTCAAAGTGTCCCCACACCCCTGGACATTAGCTACTGTCCAAGGCAATATAAAAAAATTCCTTCCAGTAGCACCTTAGAGACCAACTAAGTTTGTCATTGGTATGAGCTTTCGTGTGCATGCACACTTCTTCAGATACCACGAAAGCTCATACCAATGACAAACTTAGTTGGTCTCTAAGGTGCTACTGGAAGGAATTTTTTAATTTTGTTTCAACTACATCAGACCAACACGGCTACCTACCTGTCCAAGGCAATGAATTTCTTCCTTGCATGTGTTCACCAGCTTTCTTTGCTCCACCAGTAATGATGGGATTTTTTCCCCCACACACAGGTCCTGGAAACATGTGTGAAGAACTGTGGCCATCGCTTTCATGTCCTAGTAGCAAACCGTGACTTCATAGATGGTGTCCTGGTGAAAATCATCTCTCCCAAGAACAACCCGCCCACCATTGTCCAGGATAAAGTACTTGCACTAATTCAGGTCTGCCATTGGGCTTTTGTTTCTGCCTTCTGAGTGATAAGCAATATTAGTCAAAAGTAGACACACACTCTCTCTCTCTCTCTCTCTATATATATATATATATTAGTTTTTTTATTATTGAAACAATACAAACAACAAATAATAGTTTATTGGTCGCCAGATACAAAGCAGAATACAGATGTGTATAAGGCAGAAAATAATAGCAACATGTTAAGTTAAATAACCAAGTCAAAAAGATGTGTGAGTTACAGGGGTCTAGGTTCCTCCAGAGGGCAGTTAATAAAATAAACATAAATCAATCAGCACTGAAAGTATCTCTTTAAAATTCTTCCTTGCATCCCTCTACTGTGTTATGTAAGTTTATCAGCCAAGCCATGTACCATACTCTTACCTTACCTTTTGTGGGTAGTCTTTTGTGGATTGGAGGGGTAATTGGGAAGGTGGAATGTTATTAGTATTTTGAAGGTGGGTGGTGTAAATGGAGGCGGTCAGGTTTTATGAGGTGGGACGTTTGGGGGGCGTGTTTGGAGGGTAGTGTGAAGGTGGGGTTGTAGGAAGTTGTTGAGGGTGGGTTGTTGTATCTTATCTGGACATGGTTCCGTGGAATGGAAGTGTGGAATCTAGTCTGTCTCCCTGGGCGGTCTGGCTGTAGGGGAGGCCTGGATCCGGGATCCGGCCTGTCTCCCGTTCCAGGGGTGGGTTGGATCTTGGATGCAGCTGTCTCCCGGGGTGGGGTGGTCCATGTTGGTGGTGTAATCTGTGGGGCGGGTGTGGTGTGGAACCGGTGAGGGATGGGGAACGGTCTGTTCTGGAGGCGGGCTGCACCCTTGTCCATGGGTGCTGCGGGTCTCCTGCGCCAGCGAGGGACGTGGAGAGGCCTGTTGATGTTAAAGCCGATCAGAGCGTGAGGGGAACTTGAAACTGAGTCTACCTCATGGCTATGAGATGGCTATGATATTGGGTGTGTGTGTTTCTTCATCCCCCGCTTTGTGTAAGGACATGCTTTGGGGAATTGATTTGGAGAGAGAGGGGATTCAGCCCCCACCCCGCCCCACCCTGCTCCCCTGCCAAATCCTCATTGAGGCAGTTTTTCAGAAAAGGAAAAGATGATGAGAGATCCGGCTGTTTATCCCCAGGGTATCCTTATCAGGAGTGGAGTGATGGGTAGAGAAGGGACACTTTTAATCCTTTCCCTCCTGCACCATGCTCCCAATGAAAATCCTTTCTCTCCTCCCCAGCATCCTCCAGCATTTGGGACCAGGGCAGGGGGGACTGACCAGTTGGCTCCAGAATGTCATTTGGCTTCTAGAAGTCTGAGAGCAGCAGAGTTGCTATTTTTGCTTACAGCCTGAAGCAGAACAGCAATTACTGGCTGCTGCTAAATTGTCCGTGTCTGGAAGCAGCCCAAAATGCTGCTGTGCCGTCATTAGCGTGTACTTTTTCTGGCCTTTCTCTTGTAAATAAAAAATGGCACAACTCTCCAAGGGAGTGAGAATTGCTTCTGCAGGAAGGATGCCTTCTGTTGTAATTCAGGGAAGATTCCTTGGAAACTGGCTTGGCCAACACGGGCGGATCTTGCCAATCAAAGATCAAGCTCCCTCTGCTCAAGTGGGATTGGCTGGCAACACCCTTGTGGCGGAGAATTGATGTCTTTAATTAACCTTATTGGAAGATGGAGCTGTAAGAACACAAGAAATGATGCGCTCACACAGCAAGGCTTTATTTGTGTGCTTCCTGAGACACTGATCCGTGAGGGTTTTCCTTTTTTTGCACTCAAGTGGCATATACTGTAAATTTTATGAAATTAATGAATCGCATACTTCTTATTTCGTTCACAACTTTGTTTCCTTACCGTTGATACATTCAGAATGTTTTTAACTCTTAACTGCTTTTAGATGTTCTAATTGCTATGGTTTTTAGAATGTTCTTGCTTTCTTCTTGTTTTTACATTGTGTATCTGTTTGCTGCTCTGGGCTCCTTGGGGCAGGATATAAATAATTACATTTACTTACTGCGTTTAGTAAATGTCCTTCATGTGGCACCCTTGAACTTCCAGTTGACCCTATGTGGCCTTATTAGAAACCCTTGGGGCTTTCCTCAGGCTTTAACCCCTCCCACAGTTACCATACAGCCCTAAGACACTGTGATGGAAGAAATATTGTTCACGTCTGGACAGTCGTGCCTTGCTTGTCGAACGGAATCTCTTCCGGAAGTCCGTTGGACTCCCGAAAATGTTTGACAACCAAGGCGCGGCTTCCGACTGGCTGCAGGAGCTTCCTGCATGCAATCGGAATCCGTGTCGGATGTTTGGATTCCAAAGAACGTTCACAAATCGGAACACTCTGGGTTTGTGGCGTTCGGGAGACAAAATGTTTGAGTCGCAAGGCTCCAAGGTACAACTGTACAGTGATGCCTCGCAAGACGCAATTAATTCGTTCCACGGGTCACTTCGTCTTGCGATAATTTCGTCTTGTGAAGCGCGGTTTGCCGCGGCAAAAAGACAAAAACAAAACGCCAAAAAAATCATCTTGCGAAGCACGGCCATAGAAAACTTCGTCTTGCGAGTCACCAAAAACATCGCAAAACGCTTTTGTCTTGCGAGTTTTTCGTTGCGCGAGGCATTCTTCTTGCAAGGTACCACTGTACTATATACTCACAAGAAATGCGGTCTCCTTCAGAGTAGAAATAACAGACCAAGTTCCACAAGAGAAGGGAACTGGATTGAGTTCCTTGTGACATTCTCTGTTTCTTTTGCAGGCCTGGGCTGATGCCTTTCGAAGCAGCCCTGATCTAACTGGGGTGGTCCACATTTATGAAGAACTCAAAAGAAAAGGGATTGAGTTTCCAATGGCTGATCTGGATGCTCTGTCTCCAATACACACACCACAGAGAGTAAGTGGGCAGTGTTGTCTGATTTTCTTCCTCTCTCTTTTTTTTGTAGAGGAGGAGAAACAATTAAGAGGATCCTTGCCTTCTGCCTTCCCTTCCCTTTTGGCTAAAGAGCATGATAACGACAGCAGCACAATCTTTCGGTGAATACTATATATCTGAGTGTTTGCACATTGTTCTCTGCTAGAGCGTTCCTGAAGTTGACCCAGCTGCCAGCATGCCCAGGTCCCAGTCTCAGCAAAGGATGAACTCCAGTTCCTACTCATCTCCTCCTCCAACGGCGTACTCTGCTCCTCAGGCCCCAGCTTTGAATGTGACCGGCCCCATCACAGCAAATACAGAGCAGGTATTGTCTGAGCAGGTACTGTAGAAAGGCATTCCCGCCTCCAGAACCTTTTAAATATCAGACCGTGAAATGCATGCAGCTTCTGTAAAAGGTTGCATTTCTCTCTCCCCCCCCCCCTTTTAAAAAATAGATTGCACGACTGCGAAGTGAACTAGACGTTGTTCGTGGAAACACCAAAGTGATGTCTGAAATGCTCACAGAAATGGTCCCTGGGCAAGAAGATTCATCAGACCTTGAGTTACTGCAGGTAAATGTGTTGCAACCAACGCCTTAACATAGTAGATTCAGGGCAGGAGAAAGGTTCCCCACCCCCATCTGTTTGCCGCCACAAAGTATGATGATGGCTACTAGCTGAGAAGCCTTTCGAGGAGCAATGGATTCAAACTACAAGAAAGAAGATTGCACCTAAACATTAGGAAGAACTTCCTGACAGTAAGAGCTGTTCGGCAGTGGAATTTGCTGCCAAGGAGTGTGGTGGAGTCTCCTTCTTTGGAGGTCTTTAAGCAGAGGCTGGACAGGCATATGTCAAGAATGCTTTGATGGTGTTTCCTGCTTGGCAGGGGGTTGGACTGGATGGCCCTTGTGGTCTCTTCCAACTCTATGATTCTATGAGTTTAGACGTGTAGAAGAGGTTTGCAGGTGGCCATTGGCCCTGATGGCTAAACAAAGCCTCAATGTTCTCTGAATACCAGTTACTGGGGATTGGGGGGTCATGAGTAAGGGTGGGGTGTTTCCTTCATGTCCTGCTAGCAGACTTTCCAGAAAGCTCCGCTATAGGAGGCAGAATGCTGAACTCATTGGATTTTCAGTCACAGCCACACCATACTTTTAAAGCACTCTTATGCTACATTAACCACCGTGGTTTTTCGCAATGAAACCTGGGAACTGTAGGGTGTTCAAGGGTCTATCAACAACTCTCAGCACCCTTTACAAACTACATTGCCCAGGATTCTTTGGGAGAAGCCATGCCTATTAATGAGGACTAAGACTGGATGTCGTGGCTGAAGAATACTGTTCCCGGTGGCGACCTCAAAATCACTGGATGGAAGAATCGTTTTTAACTGTAGCTGCTTTTTAATTGCAGTCGTTTTTATAATGTTTTAACTGTTTTAGAATATTGTTGCTTTGTTCTGGTTTTTGAATTGTGTATCTGTTCACTGCTCTGGGCTCCTCAGAGAGCAAAAGCAAGATAAAAATTCACTAGCAGTCTCCGTTCTGATCCAGCAGGGCTCCTCTGATATTTTGTGTTCCAACTCCCTGCCTATTAGAATCATAGAATCATAGTAACAACAACAATAATGATGATTAATAATTTAATAATTTATTATTAATTTATTATTTGTACCCCGCCCATCTGGCTGGGTTTTCCCAGCCACTCTGGGCAGCTTCCAACAAAAGATTAAAAATACATTAAAATGTCAGAACGATGAGGGTGGAGACGCTCCTAGGCTGAAGACATTTAAGGCTTTAAAGGTCAACACTAACTCTTTGAATTGTGCTCGGAAACGTACTGGGAGCCAATGTAGAGTTAGAAGGGACCATTTCGTCCAACCCCCTGTAATGCAGGAATCTTTTCCCAACATGGGGCTTGAACCCACGACCCTGAGATTAAGAGTATCGTGTGCTCTACTGACTGAGCTATCACTTCTGTTTTATAAGCTTACCTGGAAAAGGAAGGGGCAGCTTGGGGATCGGGGTAGCAAGACGGTTTGTGGTTAGCAGTGCTATTTTTCTAGAAAAAGAGGTGCTGGAACTCCCCATGAACAGCTTCGTCTTAGAATTCCAGTGGTGCCAATCTGATAGGTGCCAGAACTGAGTTCCGGCTGAAAAAAAGCCCTGGTTGTTGGTTGTTACCCATCAGAAACCCAATAAGCAGCTAAATAAAAAGGAAAGGTTTTAATGGCATGCAACCAGGCGCTGTAGCAGAATAGAGACAGACAGGCCCCGCCAGCCCTCTCTTCTCCATCTGAATCCAACCTTCTGAAATGTCACAATCTGGCTCTGAACTGATGGGATCAAAGCTGACATGCCGTAAACTCAGCCCTCACGCTGTGAAAGCAGCTGCGGGAAGCATGAGGTGACTCTTGTCCAGGTGCAGAACGTTAGACCATGAGATGCCAGGTCAACCAGGCTTGCTTTTCTTCTCAGGGGTGGGGGTGCTGATACCACCAGCAGCATGGCTGCCCTTCAATGAATGAATGTTTACTATTATGGCTAAACAGCCAGCATAGTAAAACTAGAATTTCAGCATAATTTTTACATAAACATTAAAACGGTCAAAGTGGAATTTAACAATCAATATACTAATTAAATGGATTTAAAATATGTATCTTTGCATGGCTGTCCTTAATCCTGAATTTCCACTCTGAAGGGGGAGGAATGCAAAGAGGGAGGAGGCTAATTCTTGTATTGAAGGCCAGGGCTTCTAAAAGTGGCAGCATTGGGAAACACTGCCAGGTAGGGCTTGGCTATTGAGGCTTGGCTGTATTTTGCGGTGGTTCAGAATTCTACGCTGCTAAAAGGCTGCATTCCATGGTATTATTTACCTTATGCAAATTTGCATGTATTTTAGCTTAATTTATTGTCCTTTAGTTAGTCACCTGGAGTTGCAAAGAGCTTCTCACGTCACTGATGCCCAGACCACAGGAAGTCTTTTGCCACCACTGTCACCCCTTAAGATCCTGTTGCCCATGAAGTTATATCTGCAGCCATAAGGACTAGAAATTTAATTTTTAAAGAATTGCTAAAATGTTTAAGAACTTGAACTTTTGAGCTCAGTATTACACCCTGACCTGAGTGTTTATGCGGAAGCTTTGTCGCCCTGGCCCTAGAGCCTTACGCTAGATATCTTGACAGATAATAACACAGGCTTTATAACCAGAATTAAATATATGGAGTTCTTGATTGTTCTGACCATCTGGCAAATGAGCATTCTGCCCTTCTTTTCTGCCACCTTACAACACTGGGAAGGGAGTACCGTGTTTCTCATATTATAAGACACGTCTTATATTTATTTTTTCCTCAAAAAAACACACTATGGCTTATTTTCAAGGGATGTCTTATTTTTTTCCTCCTCCTGCCGCGGCCGGCATTGCTACTGCTCCTATCACTATGTCTTATTTTCGGGGTATGGCTTATATTCCTTGAATGCTTAAAAATCCTGCTATGGCTTATTTTATGGGGATGCCTTAAAATATGAGAAACAGGGTAGTCTCTGCTGAAAATGGACCCACCTTTACCCGTACCCCCACCACAACTACACTGTGGAATAGCACTGTTATCCTTACTTGTGATTGGGCACCTTTTTGGCAAGGGCTGCCCCCGCATGGCATGATGTAGTTGGATTGCGTGAGGAGGCCTACTATATCTGGGCTCTGACGACTGAAACTCCCCTGTGTCCTCTTGGACATCATTTCTTTCCCTTGAAGTTGCAATGATTCATTTCTCCCAGGAGCTGAACCGCACCTGTCGAGCCATGCAGCAGAGGATCGTGGAGCTCATCTCCAGGGTGTCCAACGAAGAAGTCACAGAAGAGCTGCTTCATGTAAACGACGATCTGAACAACGTTTTCCTCCGATACGAGAGGTGGCTTGCTTTTCCTCTGAAGCTCAAATAGTTGCTGGCTTACCCTTAAGTGTGGCTTTTCCTCCCTCACCGAGTAGTTCCTAATCTTTTTGAAAATCAGCCTTTTTAACGTCCAGAGTGTATCCTGTATTAAGAGCTCGTCTTGCTTGTATTAAGAATTCATCTTGCTTGTTTCCCATACTCTGTGCATTAGTATAGAGACAACTGAAACCGTGACTCATTCTTCCAACTGCTTCTTTCTTGTAGTTACCTGCCCTTTAGCACGTTTCTGGAGCTATTAACTATTACCTCCAGTACCAGGTGTTCTCCTGTTGTCTGTAATATTGTCTTCCTCCCCCTCAGAATTTAGTTTAAAGCTCCTGATCATTATTTATTTATTCATTTATTTTGATTCATTAATTTAGTTCACTTACTCATTAGTTAGATATTTCTTTCAAATCAATCGTCCTGATTCCATGCTGTCAATGGAGTGAGAAGCCCCCTTTGATCCATTCTAGCTAAGAGAGCTGGAAACACCTGCTGCCAATGTCACTTGTGGCTGCAGGTTACCCATCCCTGACCTACATCAGCAGCCTTTTGTAACCCATAATATACTTGCAGATACTTTGGACTGCAACTCTTGTCATTCCTGGCTCAGACTGATGGGAGCTGGAGTCCCAAACATCTGGAGGGCACCAGGTTGAAGAAGGCTGGCCTTCAGCATTGTAATGACAGGTTTTGGGGTGAGAGAGTTGGATGGGGTTTCTTCCAGCCATTCCTAGAGGTGTGACAGTGCAACAGCCCTTGTGATCATATGCTGGTCTCTGTGGCTACAGTCGGCTTCCCACCACCCCAGCCGGAAAAAGACAGATCCTTCCTTGTGCATCCTGGGTTTTATCATAATACTTGCACCTTTCAAAATTGCTACATGCCATTAATTTTTTATCTCTCCTTTTTTTTGTCTGCTGTAGATTTGAGCGATATAGGTTGGGTCGGTCTGCACAGAACGCAAGCAATGGGGTGAGTCCTCCTGCTGGGCTTCTCTAATAAGGCAGGATTGTCCAGTGCAAAATTGCTAATGTTGGGCTTGGCAAAACTCATCCTTGAAAGTGAGGTGGTGCCACTGCTGCAAAGTCCTTCTTGCCAGAACAGTTTCTGATATTTGTGATGAAGTTTGGAGCCTCTTTGCTCTTAAATCAATTGCATTTAAGTAGGTAAATATGAGGTAGTTTGCTTGCAGGTTACAAAGACAGGAGCAAGCTGAGCTGAATGGGATATAATGATCCAGATATCAAGCTCTTGAGATGGGTTAAAGGGTTATATCTTGAAAATAAGCTGAGATAGGAATTGGTGTTTTCCCTTTGCATGAGCTGCAATTAAACCAGGAAGCCTCTAATTAATAATAGTTTCTTGTTCCATCCAAACAGCGAAATCATGGTTTACCAACTTCAAACCGTGTTTTAATATCCTGACTTGTTCCGAAGCTGGTATCCATAGTTTCCCAGTTTGGAAACAATGGTTTGTTGAAGGTTATCTGTGTGGGCAAAAGACTGACATTTAACTCAAATGCTATCAAATGTGTTTCATTAATCCCATCTTAATGGGATTAATGAAACACATTTCACAAAGTCTGCCCATTTTTTTGCTCCCCCTCTTTCCCCTTTCCTCCCCACTGCTTCTTTTTTTTCACCACCAGACTGCACCCAAATTCCATAAGCAGAAAACTCAAGTATGTTTGGACAAGGAAAGGATTTTGGAGAACTGTGACCTCTTTAGCTGCAATATGATCGGCAAGGAATAAAAAAATGGGTTTAGAGTATGAGGGTTTGTATACTTAGTAAAAGAAAAGAAGAAAACACCATCCTGTATAGTATTAAAAATTTGACAGCTTTCTTGATATACTGTCAGAATAAATTATACAAATGAAGTAAATGTTGGACTAGAAATTCAAGAAACCAAATTCCATACCTGGTGTTGGAGACAAAGAGTAGGGGGGGGGGAGACAGATCCCCATAGCTTTCTCTGTGCTTAAATAGAGCAGCCTTCACCGAACTGGTGCCCTCCAGATATTGTTGTGCTTCTGCCAGCTCAAGCCACCATGTCCAATGGTTCCCGATGATGGGGGTTGTTATCCAGCCACAGCTGGAGGGCAGCAGGCTGGGGAAGGCTGGCATAGGGCTTCCTGAATCATAGCCGTGTTCAAGAAAGGCTCTGACTAGCGCTGTCCCATGCAATGCAACTACCTTATGTGACCGCTTCTGGTGTCCTGATTGGCTCAACAGGTTCTCAGCGAGGTGACCGAAGACAACTTAATAGACCTGGGGCCTGGCTCCCCGGCAGTGGTCAGCCCCATGGTTGGAAACACGGTGCCGGCATCCACACTTTCAACCCAACTCGCTGGGCTTGGTATGTGTTCTGCCTTTCCAGGTGTTCTGGGAACTGGAGTAGTATGGGGCTAGCCCACAGCACACTTCCCTGGAGATTATTCCATGTTGCAGGTTCCTGAAGAAGGTCACATGGCTCTGAAAAGTAGTGCTTGCAGTTAAGGGTGGCGTCCCATCTTGTCCTGAAAGCTTATGATGTCCATATCTGCCCATCATATAAACAGAGTGGAGTCTACTGCTCTTTTTGCAATCCTGCACAAATGGGACTGTCTGAGCCAAATTGCAGGTCACGATACACTGAGTGCTGAGTTAGGCTACCCCCCCCACTGCATCTGCATCATACAGTTAAGGCACTTGCCCCCCCCCAAAGAATATTGAGAGCTGTAGTTTACCCATCACAGGACTACAGTTTCTAGCATCTTTAACAAACTATAGTTCCCAGGAGTCTTTGGGTGAATCCATGTGCTTTAAATGTATGATGTGGGTGGGTGTAACCTCTGTTGCAAAGCGCCCTTGGACATCAGAGGGGTGAGGAAGAATGGGGTGCTTAACCCTTCCCCCTCCACCAACTCCCTTTCCTTTAGGGAAATGTGTTGTCCCCCACCCTCGCTTGCAGAAAAAAGGGCTTCAGATCTATGGGGAGGTGGAGAGTGAGTTTCAAGGGCAAAGTAGCTGGTGGAGGAAGCATCCCCTCCCCTCCTGCAGCTTCTCTGCTTCACATCCTCCCCTCCAGAGAATGTATAGCAATGGAGACCTAAGGAGCTAACGTTTCACAAAGCTGTGCTTCCATGTTCAGTCTGACGCTTCCACCCACTGGAGATGGGGAGCTGTTATGTCCAACTCTAGACTCGGTGGTTGGGAGAGGGTGCTGCAGGTGTGCTTGGAACCAATCTTTGGGACAGAGCAAAATGTTCAAAGCAAAAATGTGCCTCCTTCTGCCTGGCTGGCTCATGTGGCGACTCTGGCTTTCTCCTGCAGCAAGGATCTGGAATCTCAAGCCTGAGGGCCCGAGGCACCTCTTATCTGGCCCCTGGGACTCTCACAGGCTGCACCCCTTGCCAGCCCTGTTTCGAAGCTTTCTTGAGTGTTTCTGCTTGGCATGTGTCCTTGCACTCTAGTAATAATAATAATAATAATAATAATAATAATAATTAATAATTTATTATTTATACCCCGCCCATCTGGCTGGGTTTCCCCAGCCACTCTGGGCGGCTTCCAACAGAAAAATAAAACACAGTAATCTATTAAACATTAAAAGCCTCCCTGAACAGGCTGCCTTCAGATGTCTTCTAAAAGTCTGGTAGTTGTTTTCCTCTTTGACATCTGTTGGGAGGGCGTTCCACAGGGCAGGCGCCACCACCGAGAAGTAATGACTCTTTCTTGCCTGAATGGAGGCTAGAGTTGGGTGTAGGAAGTAGCCTGCTTTATGCAAAGGTAAAATTCTCATTTATTGCTTTGCCCACTTTTGCCTCTTGCCTCACCCACCACCAGCATGTGACACTCCCGCCTCCAAAAAAGTTGCTCTAAAGTAAATGGGTTTAAAAGGGTTGTCCTATCCTAAGCCGTATCGTTTCCTTTGTCTGCAGATATAGGCTCAAATAACGTGAGCGGAACGCTCAGTTCCCTCCAGCACCCCAACCCCCGGGATGACTTCGACATGTTCGCACAGACGAGAGGCAGTTCGCTGGCTGATCAGCGCAAGACGTATGTTGGGCCTGAAGGGGGGAGGTGTGGGGGACTTGGGCGGTTCCCTTAAGCCCTCGGAACTGGCTCTTGTAGGCCTGCTGTTCCCCTGCGGGGCACAGGCTCGCTGCTCTGAGCCAGGCTCCTTTGGAGGCAGAAGTTAAGGCCAAGAGGACAGTGGCATCATGGCCAAAGTGAGATTCGGACCAGAGGCTCCCCGTTCCACAGATCAGTCTTTCAACCGCTAAGCTCATGTATTCATTCCTTCAATGCATGCATTCTGCAGCCCACCTCGAGGGCCCAGAAAGGGTCAACCATGTGTTAGCTGCAGAATTCCCGGTTGCATTGATTTACAATTCTTGCCCTATCGTGGACCATCCAGAGTCCGTTTTAATAAACAGCCTGAACTGGTCGATTGCACAGTAACCCTGGCATGCCAATAATGCAGCAAAGGGTGCAGGTTGTTGTTGTTGTGTGTGTGTGTGTGTGTGTGTGTGTGAGAGAGAGAGAGAGAGGGAGAGAGAGAGAGCTTTTCCATGTGGAATTGAATGCAGCATCTCTCCCTCACCAACCCATTATTTTGGAAGGCACAGTTAGTGTGCTGTCACCGCTACCCTGAAGGCTGTCTGTCTGAATCCTGCCCTCCAAAGGCCTACCTACCAGGGATGCCCTGGTATTCAGGCACCAGGGAGGAGATGAGTTATTGTCCTTGGTCCTTTAGCTCCACCCAGTGGCTGACTAATGGGCAGATCTCCACGTAGATCCTGGGTTCTGTGAAATCTTTCAACCGTTTCCCCTCCCTGCTCCAATTTCCGAATTCAGGAGTGGAGTTGAAATTAATGACAAGAGATCAACCATTTGCAATGCTGCTTCAGTTTAACTTTGTGTGTATGTGTGCGCGCTAAGCTGTTGGGCTGCAGGACCCTTCGGTGGTGGTCAGTGGCTAGTTTTGCTACCTGCACGAGATAAGATTGGACTCTCGACCAGGTTTTCAGCTTGGGATTACTCCTGCGCCAGTGTGGTGTAGTGGTTAAGAGCGGTAGACTCGTAATCTGGTGAACTGGGTTCGCGTCTCCACTCCTCCACATGCAGCTGCTGGGTGACCTTGGGCTAGTCACACTTCCTTGAAGTCTCTCAGCCCCACTCACCTCACAGAGTGTTTGTTGTGGGGGAGGAAGGGAAAGGAGAATGTTAACTGCTTTGAGACTATCAAATCCAAACTCTTCCTCATCCTCTTCCTGGATCCGATACTTCTTCTAGGCAGGTGGTGGCCAGGATCACTTTTGACCAGCTTTGGCTGGACCACCAGCAGCCGTCTCTTCTAGCACAATCTGACCTGGCTTTGGAAACCATAGGGGTGGGCCATGACTTAGTCATAGAGCCTATGTTTTATGTGCAGAAAGTCCCAAGCTCAATCTCCAGGGAGAACTGGGAGAGACCTGTGTCTGAAACTCTACAGAGAGCCATTGCCAGTCACCGTAAACAATACTGAACTAGATGAGCAAATGTGGCCAGATCTGGTGTAAAGCTGTTTTCATAGAATCAAAGAATCATAGAGTTGGAAGAGACCACAAGGGCCATCCAGTCCAACCCCCTGCCAAGCAGGAAACACCATCAAAGCATTCTTGACATATGCCTGTCAAGCCTCTGCTTAAAGACCTCCAAAGAAGGAGACTCCACCACACTCCTTGTTTTCTACACCCCTATGCTTCCTGCGTTAAACCTCCTGCTCTAATTTTATCCTAGGTTAAATGACTGTAATGCTCTCGTATATTAGGCTGCCCCAAAGCTGCCCTGGAAACTTCAACCAGTCCAAAATGCAACTGCCAGGGTTTGGGCTGGGGCTCAGGGACCAGCACATACAACTCATGCCATCTTCATTGGTTACCTGTTGGTTTCCAGGCACTGGTATTGACCCTTAAATCTGGTGTGAGGAACCTTTGTGCCTCCAGAGGTTGCTGCACTACATTATCCCTGGCCACTGGCCATGCTTGCTAGTGCTGATGGGAGTTGCAGTTCACAGCACCTGCAAGGACAAAGGTTTCCCCACTCGTGATGTTTTTATCTGTTATTTGTTTTATATATTAAATTTATGTACCACTCTTCATGGGAGGGTAACAATATAAAAACACAAACGTACATAACATAGTAATAAACAAAAGCAGTAGCTACCTTCACAGTTTAAAAGCCCATAGATTGCGGAATTAGCCAAAGGCCTGGGAGAAGAGGAATATTTTTGCCTGGTGCCTAAAATATGTAGTGAAGGTGCCAGGTGAGTCTCCCCGGGGTCAGCATTCCACAAACAGGGAGCCACTGCAAAAAAGATCCATTCTCGTGTTGCTACCCTCCAGGCCTCTCATGGAAGGGCCTCAGTGATGATTTCATTGCATTTACATTTAGAATTGCAGAATTTGACAGTGAGGAGCTTGGGAAAAGCCTGTTTTAGAACTCTCTCTCCATCTAGGAGGAAAGACCTGCTTTGTTGATTTTTAGCCCGCAATTTCTTCAGTGGAAAAAGGCTACTAGCTACAGAGGGAAAGGGAAGGGGACTCTAGAGGGTAACCACTTTTTTATTTTTATTTTTTTAAAAAAACCCTTAAAAACAGCCAATGCTTGAAAACGTAGGACCAGCTGCTCAAGCCTGAGGCTACTGTTTGTTTTTGAAAAGAACAAATAACAAGAGAAACGTATAAATGCCTGTGCATGGGGCTTAGTTTGGGCCTGACAAGGAGAATATTTTGCTCCTCGGTGTGCAACTCTTATATGGCGGCACCTGGCAACACTCTTGGGACTTCAATTTATAGATGACGTTCCCAATGTCTTCCGTTCTTACTCTTGCATTTGCTGCTGCCTGGGTATTTGCAATGCTCATTGCCCCTCTTCTGTTTCAGCGTAACGTACGAAGACCCCCAGGCTGTTAAAGGACTGGCATCTGCCCTGGATGTTCGGAAACACAACGCAGGAGGGGTAAGTCACTTCTCTGCCCTATTGCATTGCAGGCGAAAGGGGGTTGCTCTCAAGCTTTGCTGAGAGCGTTGAATGCAACTCATGTGTTTCCTTCTGTCCTATCCTGAGAATTTTGCGTGCGTCCAGCTTCAAATTGCAGAAAAGAGCTGTGAAGCACATGCGGTCAGTGGTGCTAAATTGTGTTTTCCTAGAACTGTCTAAGGTTTGAATACTTCATGCTAATTTCTGGAGAGAACTGACAGGTATCTAGCCTGACGTTTCTTGAGAAACAAAATAAAAAAATTCCTTCCAGTAGCACCTTAGAGACCAATTAAGTTTGTCATAGGTATGAGCTTTTGTGTGCATGCACACTTCTTCAGATACACTGAAACAGAAGTCTTCAGTGTACCTGAAAAAGTGTGCATGCACACGAAAGCTCATACCAATGACAAACTTAGTTGGTCTCTAAGGTGCTACTGGAAGGAATTTTTTTTATTTTGTTTTGACTATGACAGACCAACACAGCTACCTACCTGTTTCTTGAGAAGATTGACTGTCCCCCCCCCCCCCCAGTTACGTGTGTTAGCAGCATGCTGACTCAGAAAGCAAGCCCAACTCTTAAGATTCTCTGGCTTTGTATGGATAAATATAAATTAGAACTTTGGCTGGTTTCTAAAATCTGATTCTCTTCAGTGATCTGAACTGGGTTCATGAATGGTCTTCACTGAAGACAACCCTCTATTTTTCTTTTTGTTCGGGGCAGTGATTCTCTCCCCATTCACCTCTCTGGGTGAGGAGTCCCTACCTCTCTGTGGATTTCATCCCATTTGCCTTCCCATCCTTTGGGTGGCAACATTTGTCCTTTGAACTCACCTTCTCATCTTTAGTGTTCTGTCCTCTTGGGGGCCCAAGAGAGCACATACATTGCAGCAGCATTCAACCTGGCCTTCTCCAGGGGTTTCCTTGCACACTGGGTGGGGTGGGGGCATGGCCTTCCTGGAGGGCTCCTGAAGTCTTGAGTGTGTGTAGGAGAGGGAAGAGCTGTGGGGCATGATGATAAATGGAGGGAAAAATAGAGGTGAGACTGGCAGAAACTGGACTTCTCACCAATTTCACCACCTCACCACAGGAACAGGGGGTCCTATGGGAAGGATCCCAAGAGGAGAGAGAGGCAGGTGAAGAACATCTCACAGGATGTTCAAGATGTATTTTCTCACTCCTGCCCACCCCAGGCCCATTTTGCCACCAACTGCTCTGTGCCAAGGATCCCTGTGAAACCACATAGAGATGCTTTTGATACTGCCGCAAGTGGCCTGGGCTCCCCACCCCCACCCCCCGCATATAAATGTTATATGTAGATGGTGATACTTTAGGGTTTTTTTTTCAATTATTTTTATTAATTTTCCAAATTATTACAAATCCAACCAAATCACTTTAGGGTTTTTTATTTAGATAAATAACCTATAAGAATACAATGTATAGATATGAATATCACTACTAGCATATATATAGAAATAATAAGCATAAGACTTTTTGTTCCATTTATATTTCCTCCAGTATCATATAAGGGTTTACTTCATCTTGTATTCTCACACTCCAGTAAAATATGTTTTCGGGTTTTTGTTTTTGAATCAGCTTCATGTTTCTTGCAGGCATCCTTGGAAGGATATGTATCCTGAAAGGCGGGGTATAAATTATTCTATCAAATCAATGAATGAATAGTAGACAGGTGGAGTCTGGAAGCATTTCTGACTGGCATGGCCAAAGCATATTCTGGAATGTAATAGTCAGTGTTCTTCAACCTTTTATTTTTATTTGTACACCACCCGGGGAGCTTTGTGATCAAGCAGTTTATAAATTTCTGGAAGCAGTGAAAGGCTGGGTGGGGGCCAAAACTAGGCTGAATCCTGATAAGACAGAGGTGATGGGCAATTCCTGTGTCTGGGAATAAGGTGTAAGAACTGTTTTGGGAGGGGTTGCACTGCCCTTGATGGAATAGGTTCGTAGTCTGGGAGTACTTCTGGATTCTGACTTGTCACTGGGGCCTCAGGTGGCTTCTGGAGCCAGGAGTACTTAAGCTCAACTTATGCTGGTCACCAGCTATGGCCATTCTCAGACCAGGATAGCCTGGCCCCAGTTGCCCACGCTCTAGTAATATCCTGCTTAGACTGCTGCAATGCTCTTATTTGTGGGGCTTCCCTTGAAGACAGTCTGGAGGTTGCAGCTAGTGCTGAATGTGGCTGCCAGGTTGGTAAGTAGCGCAGCCTGATGGGCCCCATGTGTCACCAGTCCTGACAGCTCTGTGCTAAATGCTGGTGGATTACCATGCCCAATTCAAGGTGTTCATACTGGCAAGAACCTAAATGAGCAGCTCCCCCAGTATCAACCCTCTCGGCCCCTGTGATCACCAGGGGAGGCCTCTGTTGCTGGTGCCACCTCTGTCATTGACCTGTGAACAAGGCCTTCTCAGAGGCAGCTCCCCATTTCTGGAATGCCTTCCCTAGTGAGGTGTGTCTGTCTCTTTCCTTATTGACTTTCAGGAAAGATTTAAGAACCTTCCTGCTTACCCAGCAAATTTGGTGGTTGAAATATACTGGCTATGGCGACCTTGAAATCAGCTACTATGATGGGAGTGCTTTTAAACGGTTTATTAATGGTTTTTAAGCATTTTAAGTTTGTTTTTGCTTTGATTCAAATTGCATTGCCATAACGCTTCGATGTCGGGCTCCTTTGGGAGGAAAGACAGGCTAGAAATGTAATAAATAATAATTCTGGGAAAGCTCGCACCTTGCAGCTGGATGAGCACCCTTCTCTATTAACTTGCGCTCCTGTTTGATTCATGCTTCGGATCCCAGGGCTGCTTGTCTTCCCCCCATCAATGTAGCTGTTATCAGCCTACAGTGTTGTCAGTTCAAAGGGCTCCTCTGAGTTATCCTAACAGGGTTGAAGTGTGCGACGACGTGCATGTTTTCAGACTTCACCCTCCTGCCAAGGTGTCATCTGACGATTTTGCTCTCCAGTGTGTTCTCAAAGTGTTGGTGAACTGTAGCTCACTGTGGGAGTAGTAGCGCATTTTCCGTCATCAGTGGTCATGCTGCGTTTGTTGGAATATTCAGGGGGATCCCTAACAGATGAGAGAAAATGCATTTCACAAGAATAATTGAAGCCGGTGCAGGGAGTTTACATTGCCTGTTGGTTTGGATAGGGTTGCAAGGAGGATCTGCTTCCTGACTTTTCTAGAAATCAACCACACGCAGAGTCATTTAAAACATGTATGCTGACCTGTTCATTAATTGGCAGGCCTGTGGAGTGTGGAGGCCTAAAATGATTTTCTTCTGGCATGTTGTTTTTCTATCCTTTCATATGGGATCACGGCCTAAATGTCCCATTGAATTTAGTGGGACTTACTCCTGAGGAGCCTCGGTTCTGGTCGCTTAAGGCAGTGCATAGCACCTTACTGTACCTCCCTGAACAAGCTTGATCTCAGGAGATTTTAGAACTAAGCAGGGTCATACGTTATTAATTGGTGGAGACCTTAGAACAGCAGTCTTACTGCTATCTTACTGCTTTTATATTGTAAGTCGCGGTGAGGGCGTGACTCCAGGCCAAAAGGCATGGATTTAGTAATATTAATGTATCTTCATATAAGGGCAACTTGACAAGTAGTGTTTACCTGACCAGAAACTCATTTATTTGACTGAAAAGGGTACCTGCCTTGGACAGAGGGTCCCAGGTGGGTAACTCAGGCAGCCACAAGCTGCCACTTCCTGAGGCGGTGTGCACCTGAGGAGGAAAAAGCCCTCGAAATTCTCTGGTACTCTCAGTTCACAGTAGTTTGCTGGCCAGAAAAATGAGATTGTCACTTGGGAGGAGGATGAGACTCCCTTGCAAATCTAATCCACACACACACAAACACATTTTGCCAGCTTCTATGCCTTCACCTATCAGAAAGCAAGGTGTGTTTCAGAAATGATCTACCTTTCCTTCCAAGAAATTTTCCGCTTGAAGATCTGAAAGTTGGTTTGGTTTGGTTTGTTCATTTTTGTTTTTACTTGCCACAGGTGAGTAATAATTTACAGACCTGGGGTGGGTGAAGCGGTATCTGAAGCCTGGAGGTCATGGGCTCGTCTTTAGGAAATGTTGTAATCTCTCCACCTTGCTGTTGCTTTGCCGTCTCCCTACCCCCCCCCCAACACACCTTTTGACTTTTTAATGGGAATTTCTGTTCTCAACACAGAGGAGAGGTAAAAGTGGCAGTTCAGACATGGAGCCCATAGACAAGTGGCTAATGACGCAAGGAATGGTGAGGAGGATTTTGCCAGTCGAGTGACGCCCCACCCCCTTGTTGTCCTCACCCCCATCTCCTCCTCTAAATAGCATAACCATCCTCTGTTTACCTGTCACTCATCCTGTTGAAAGAACGCAAATTGGACAGTGCAAGGAGGTGGGTCCCCACCTGTGGAGGGGTGGGGAAGTGGGACCACTGACCAAGGCTAGGAGACCTGGGGATAGATATTTTTCAACAGGGATGTGTGGCAGCTGAGAAACATGTATGTTACCATGTTTGTTTCCAAAACTCACATGGACCTCTTCAGTTCCTTTCACTGTTCCAATTTAAAAAAGAGAGAAATATGTATGTGCAGTATCCAAATTTCCTCCAAAAACACAAGTTCTGCTCATTAAAATGGGGAGGGTTTGTGTTTGTTTTGCGAAAACTAAAATAAAAAAGTTTAATAGCCTGCCCCTGCAGAACTAAGCAGCATGACCAGAAGCTCAGATCATATTGCGCTGTTCAACGCGTCCCTGAATTTTCTCTCGGAAAAAGTTCTGGAGCAACAGAAACAGAAAGAGTGTATTGTTTTGCAAGAGGCTTCCAAGCAGGTTTCCTGCAAAACAGGGAGTGAATCTGCTGGACTAAATGTGGCTGGACATAAATGCAAATCTGTTGTTGGGGCATCCTCTTCTTATTTTTTAAATTTATTAGATATATATGCCACCTGTCATCAAAAGATCTCAGGGCGGTTCACAAGATAAAAACACAAATAAATAGTTAAAACAACAAAACAATAGCCCCCCCCAAAAAAAACTCATTTAAAAGTCTGTAGAATATTAATCACCCAAAGGCCTCATTGAAGAGCAGAGAGCAGAGCTTCTATGCTGTGCTATATCTGGGAACTGATTGTTGAGCCATTTCCTCTCCCCATGGAATCTTGGGAACTGTAGTTTTCTGAGGGGGACTTAAGAGCTCTGAGCCCCAGCACCCTTGCTGCACTACAATTCCCAGAGTTCTTGGGCTGTGATAGGGTGGAGTCATGACAGTCAAAGTCTTATATAGCCATTCTAGTGTAGATATACCACTTGGGTGATTTTTTCTTTTGTTGAAAGCGTATTACTAGCTAAGGCTAAATGTAGTCTTTAGGCAGAATGCCTTACGTCCATGGGGACTTGGAATATACTTCCATAATCCCCCTTAGTTAGCTCCTCGGAAAACATGGCGTCCTGGGAGCAAAGTATCCAAGCAGGGGGACAGTTTTATATTATATTGTGAAGACAGCGCCCTTGACCATCCTGGCAGAGGCCAAATGTGTGTTTTCCTTCAACTCTGCAATCCCGGTGCCACAATGGGAGCCAAGCAGGAAAAGCTTTGAAGGACCTTGCACCCTCACTCATGTTTAATGTGCCCTGAACTGAGGAGCAAGAAGCAAAGGGTGCCGAGCTGTAACTCTAGAGTGCGGGGAGGGTGTTTGGACTACAGCTCCCATCAGTCCCAAGCAGCGCAGCGAGTGGTCAGGGATTTGTATTCCTGCAACATCTGGAGAGCCATGGGGTCTTCATCTCTGCTTTAGAGTTTCAGCTGCCTTGCAAGAGATCAAACGTGGGGCTGAGTAGGGTTGAGGGCACGGGAATGCACCCAACTGAGAGGCAAAACGGAGTAGCACAGTGTTCCAGAAGCTTCTGCTGCCTCCCCAAGGAGAGGAGAACAATCACTGTTGGTGTGCAACGTAGGAATGAGGGGAGAATCTAGATTCAGTTAGCATTTAAAGGCAAGGCCGAATTTATACTTTTCAAAACAAATACACAAAGCAAAACGTAGCCATCCTTCCAAATTTGCACTTTTCCAAATTTTGCAACGTAGTTCTCCAGCCAGGTAATGTGTACAAAAATGCAGCTGCTGTGGTAGAGTGTCCATTAAAAAATGGATGTATTTGTCATAATAACATGCAAAAAAACCTGCATTATATTAGGCAACAGTGCTTTGCAAAAAATAAATGTGAGCTCCAGGAGATGTTTGCGCAAACAAGCTGATGAATTCCAATTAGGGCTTTTAACAAATTGCAAACTGATGTGGTAACGTGGAGAACTGGACTTAAGATCTTAAAAATGATAAACTGAGTGAAACCAAAATTGACCAACTCAGCCATTCAAACAAAGAGGGTATGTGCAACCCTCTGTATCCTGATGTCTCTGGGATAGCTCAGTCAGTAGAGCAGACATCCCCAAACTTCGGCCCTCCAGATGTTTTGGACTACAATTCCCATCATCCCTGACCACTGGTCCTCCAAGCTAGGGATCATGGGAGTTGTAGGCCAAAACATCTGGAGGGCCGCAGTTTGGGGATGCCTGCAGTAGAGCATGAGACTCTTAAACCGAGGGTTGTGGGTTCAAGCTCCACATTGGGCCAAAGATTCCTGCATTGCAGGTTGTGATTCTTCCAATTCTAGGATTCGATTCTCTTCTATTCTCAAAAGGCAACAGCGCCTCCCTTTTCCTGTCCAGAGAGGTAGGTGGGTGGGAAAATGCAGAAGAAGGAAGCAGAGAGCAAATCCCTGCCTCCTTCCTTCTCTTACAAACATCAGGTGTGTTTAGGGAGTCTTGTTTTCCAACTTTCCCCTATTGTCACTCATCCTACAATTTGGTTCTGCTTGGGTGCTGTTCCCAAGTGTCAGAGAAGCCCAGAGTATGTTTTTCTCGCTTTCTCTGCTGCTATTTAAAATTGATGGGGGGAGTACAAAACTCTTCCTCCTGCCCTGTCCATATTTGCTGCTGGCTTGTGTTGGTTCACTTTTGGGGAAAAGGATACTGCGGCCTTTGTGTCGGCCATAACTACTGTAGGGGACTGGTTTATTCCCCCTTACAGGGCATTTTAACCTTGTTTGTTTTTAATACGGATGTAATAGGCGTCCCTTTAGAATCTAACTAATCCGTAACCCAGTTTTCTGTCTGAATTAGCGGTAGCTCTTAACCGTGTCCATTAATAGAGTACGTAGCAGAACTGACACACTGCAGGAGTCTCAAGTTGCCTAGTACAGATGGTTCTACTCAGGTATGGCATTGTTTTCTACTGAGGTAAAGCAAAAAAAAAATTAATGCTGCCTTCTGGCAGTGTCACCTGAAAGGGGCTAGAGGACCAGAGGGACGCCCTGCTGAATGTTGTCTCTTGGAAAAGAAATGTTGCTCAAAATACCCTCTTCTGAAATCAGACTTCGCCAAAAAAATTAAAAAGAATGCATTTCCCTCACCTTTGTAAACTTCAGTTTTTGGTGCCATTTGATTCCACCAAACTATACTAGAATTCACGTCCCTGGTTTTATCCCATATGGTGGTTCATTGTAGACCTCAACGCAAACCAGATGTTGGGAAGCTTAAGTGTAGTTTGCTGTGAGATCTGAACTGGCACACCATGGCTTACACTTGGCCATGGAGCCAGAATCCAAAACCATTGTGTCAACAATGGCTCGGCATGATGTCTGAATTGGCATGCCACGGTTACGACCAGCAAATGTCTGTTACTGCATCTTGACCCAGTTCTGCAGTCCCAGATCTGCACAGAACAATAGCATTATTGGAAGTGTTAGGAGTGCCCTTGCCACATTTCGTTTGAGACAAATTGTTCCCTTTCCAGGGTTGAGCTTGGAGAAAAGCCAGTCCTGTGAGTTCGTAATGTAAGCCAACTCTGCACAGTGCTGAGTAGCTGGCACCTGTGGTGTCTTATACCCACCTCCCTATACCTGGACCAGATTTGGAATTCCTTTAAAGTAGCTGCCGATTAAAATGACAGTGAATGAATGTTTTTTAAAAACTAAAAATTTAAAGGGAATGATACAGCCTGTTGGAAGGATGAGGAGAGTGCCAGGCTTGTGACCAAATCAGTGTTAGAATCACTGCTATGTATGCATGTTATTAATATTCTGCAAGCTGGGAGAACCTGGGCTTACAATCCCTTTTTCTCCTACTTATACCCACTTGGTGAGTTTTTGCATAGCCTTAAGGTGACGCTGGCACTGTCTTATGAGCTGTTGCTTGCTGGCCCAATGTAGGTCAATATCAGCATATCAGTGCAATGCTTTCTAGAGTTTCCCTCTTCAGGTCATGCCAGTTGTCAGAGCCAACTGAAGATGCTGCTTTTTGAAGTGCATCAGGAAAAGCTGGATCCGGGCAACCTGGATGAATTGTGCAAACAGACAAAATTAATTTTGGTTACTTGCCATATTTTATGTAGCTCTGCTGCTGCTAGTCAAAGGGGCTAATAGCCTAAGAAAAGCCTGGCTGGATCACACCAATAACCCATCTAGTCCTGCATCCTGCTCTTGCAGATGCCTCTGGCAAGCACCTTAGCAGGACCTGAGCACATCAGCACTCTCCCCACTTGTGATTCCTAGCAAATGGTTTTCAGAGGCATCCTTCCTCTGACAGTTGAGGTAGAACATAGCCACAGCCCTGTCCTTCTTTTCCAAAGCCATCTTACATTAGCAGCCCTTGCTGCATCTTACGGAAGCGAAATTCCACCTGGCAGAGCACATTTCCACTCCCCAGCCCAGGAAATTTCACCAGAGCTCTATGGTATCTTCTCTTTATTCTCAAGGACTAGAAGCTTGCTTGCTTTACTTTTTAAATGGCCACGGTTCTGCTCCTGAGTGGTGGAATTCACAGAGCCCTGTTTCATGGTTCTCTTAAAGAGAAGTGTTGGGCTGCAGGATCAAACATCACATGCTCGGCTACCGCATATTTTGAAACTAAAGTGCCTTTCAAGTGTTACAGTGAGGAGGACGGCTGATCTGCAGCGGAAATGCAGGAAATCCGTGGCCCTTACATGTTTGGGAGTTATCCATCATCTCCTCTGGGGTTCATTGGGTCCATGATGAAGCTGACAGCTTGTCCAGTCTGACTCTGGTGATCTCAAGCAGCTGTTTTCAAAGCTGTGGGGTTGTTGTTTTTGGATCCCCACTGCTCCTAAAGACCAGCTTCTCCAATTTTCCCTGCAATTTTCAGCCACGTGAGAGTTTTGAGTAGATTTTGGCAAATACTTGTGAGGGTCCTACAGGGTGAGCAGGACACTCCAGAGGCCTGAGCACTGTTCTGTTTGAGCTGCCTATTCACCCTGGAACATAGGACCCCCAGAATTCTTTGTAGCCCACGGATGTTCTGTGAGAGACATGCAGAGGTTTCTTGTCTGCATAGAACATGGACTTCACCAGTCTAGCTCAGCATTGTTTACTATGAGTGGCAGTGGCTCTCAGGGTCTCAAGCAGGGAGCATTCTCAGCCCTACTAGAGATGCAAGGATTGAACATATGCTCTCTGCCACAGAGTTATAGCCTTTTTCTGTGGAAAAGGTGCAAAGTTGGAAGTTCCACTTGTCTAAAAGAACCCCTTTGGATACTTTTAAGAAAATCTGATATTGTCCTCTCTGGATTTACTCAATTCACATGATATTATTAGCATTACTGTATTATTAGGCTGCTTATATGCCAAACTGGTTCCTAAGTGGTTTATTCCTCTCCAAAACAGAGCTGGAAGAAATCCCAGCCGCTCAATGTCTAATGGCGGCCCCAGTGAGAAAATGGCAGTCAACTCTCCACCATTGCAGGTTAGGGATAGCACCAGGAAGTGTGACACTGGTGCCTGCAGTCCTGCCCATGTTGACTCAGAAGTAAGCCCCATTGAATTCGATGGGGCTTACTTCCAGATCATTTGGTGTGGGATTGCAACCCTCTGGGACATTTGCAAACATGGACACGATGACTAGCAGAGACATCCCCATAGCTTTTGGTTCTAGCTTTCCATCCTAGTGCAATATAGGTAGTACTAGGAGCCTTTGCTTATGCAGAAAAATACTACTTCAGCAATATGAATACCACAAAAACTCTTGGAGCCATAGTTATGTTTAGTAGCATTTAAAAAAAAATCCAACTAAAGGACAGTGTTAACTAAAGGCTCAGCTGAGCTAAGAAATGTTGGTGGATTCCGCCATCTATTTTAGTTCCTCACCTCATGCCTGCTTCTCCTGTAAAAAACCCCACCGAGATTCATAAGGGATTCCTATAATGCCTGTCTCTTTAAGGCTTGAATATTAGACCTAATGCATTTCAAAGGGGGGGGGGTCCTATTGCTATACTTGTCTCCCCTCTCCTCACCCTGTGCCCCTTCCTCAGCTGGTCCATCTTGCCAATGATGCCCCAGGCATTCGTTTCTAAAGAGATCTATCAATGATTATCCCCGATTTGGAAATTTTGGAAGACCTGCAAATTTGCCATTTCCCCTCTTATCCCAGCCTTTTAAACAAAACACATTTCTATTAAGATACTAGCCTATCTGCCCACCTGTAACTTTGAACCTGCCTTTCCTAATTTGGGGACTTGTTTAATGACTTGTTTAATGAACATTCATCTAGATTTGTTTGACAAAGATTGCGGGGAGGTTGGACAACAGCTGAGTATACCGCATCCATCCACATTTCTTTGTGGGGAGAGCGTGCAATCATTTCCCCCTCATTTTCCTTATTACAATTTTTTTTTAAAAAAAATCCAATTTTGGGGGGGAAGCTGATTCGTTGTGCCAGAGCACAAAATCAACTTTAATTGCACTAAGCTGAATTTGCTGGTGTGTTATCAAATCCCACCTGAAAATAGCAGCCAGTTGCTTGATGCAGTGTCATATACCCTCCCCACAAACAAATCTGAATGAATGGTCAATGAACAGGTTGTCTGGAAGCAACACAAATGCATCAGCTACACTGGCTGTGGCTGATGGACCTAGAAGGCACCACTTTTGGAAAGGCTGGTTTAGCTTACGGGAATGATTCTGCACAAGTCCTGAGCTTGCACACTCCCCTCTCTTCATTGCTGAAGGAGATCAGAAGCTTCCACTATAGAACAATTCCACATGGCTTCTATATGTGAACTGCAGTATCGTCCTGAAGGTAAAGGACCCCTGACTGTTAAGTCCAGTCGCGAACAACTCTGGGGTTGCGGCACTCATCTCGCTTTACTGGCCGAGGGAGCCGACGTTTGTCCACAGACAGTTTTTCCGGGTCATGTGGCCAGCATGTCTAAGCCACCAGAGCGAAACCAGAGCAGCGCATGGAAACGCCATTTACCTTCCCACCGGAGCGGTACCTATTTATCTACTTGCACTTTGACATGCTTTCGAACTGCTAGGTTGGCAGGAGCTAGGTTGACGGGAGCTCACCCCATCGCTGGGATTCGAACTGCCAACCTTCCAGTCAGCAAGCCCTAGGCTCTGTGGTTTAGACCATAGCGCCACTCGCGTCCTAGCTATGGTTAAAACCAACGACAATCAAAACATGGTTCGGCATCCTGGTTTATTAATTTTAGTTTGAACACGGGAACGCCAAAAACTGGCCTATACTGTCACACCCGTTGGTTTATCTAGCCCAGTGATGTCAACATTGACCGGCAGCAGCTCTCTAGGGTTTCAGGCAGGAGTCTTTCCTAGCCCCACCTGGAAATGCTAGGAACTGGACCTGCGACCTTCTGCATGCAAGGCAAATTATCAGCAATGAACGGAGGCTTAGTTCTGCAGAAGAAATTGCCGGCCACCTCCTTCCATGCACAGAGGAAGGAGTGTGCGAACCTCATCCCCATAATGCTAAGCCACATTTTCATGTTGCTTCTCAACCAGACCCAAGTCTTGCACCTGCAGATCCGGCACCTCCTGTCATGGATACCTCTTTCTTTTATGTTTTGGATTTCACCTCCTATCCAGCCGTATCTAATATTCCAGCCTTAAGAGAACCAGGTCCTTCAAACACAGAGCCATGCTGGCCCTTCCCCTCAGAGCACAGCCAGACCCCGGCCATTTCACTCATTGCAACCTTTTTTGTTTGCCGAGATGTTTTCTTGCTTCGCTCGTTGCTTTATCTGTGTGTTGTTGTTGTTGTTGTATTGCAATTCTTCACAGCGGTGATGCATTTCACACAGCGTATGTTTTTTTTTCTCCAACCCCCAACCCTCTTTTTTTCCTTTCCTCTTTCCCTCTCATTCTGTGGCCATGATTGTGGATGTGTCATGTCCTTGTTTTATTTTTTGCCTGCCTCGCTCTATCTCTTTGCTGCACTCCCTAGATTCCCGTTACACAGTCCTCTGTCATGGATGACATTGAGGAATGGCTCAGTACCGACGTGGTAAGACTCTCTTCTTTTGTTTTGCTACTTTTAAAAAAATTCCTTTGATATGTTTCTGCACATCCCTCCTCTCAGTGGGAAAAACCAATGCTGTCTGAGCAGCTGTGGCCATATTAGTGCTGAGGGATTCTATTCCACGGCCCATCCAAGTGCCCCTGTTTTCCAGGAACAGTCCCGGATTTACAGAAGCCAACCCGGTTTCTGATTCGATCTCGGAATGTCCTGCTTTCCCTTAGGACGTCCCTATTTTCATCAGATAAATGTTGGAGAGCATGGAATTATGCGACCCGCGATCCAAGGAGATAAGTAACTATGCAACCTTTAGAAAGACATCTGAAGGCAGCCCTCTATAGGTTTTTTAAAAAATGTTTCATGTTTTATTATGTTTTTATAAATTTTGGAAGCCACTTGGAATGGCTGGGGCAACCCTGTCAGATTGTATGTGTGGAGGGGGTATAAATAATAAAATTCTTCTTGTTATTGTTATGGAATAGGGTGTCCCTATTTCCATGGGAGAAATATTGGAGGGTATGCCATCCACCCTTCAGCTTCATGTGGCTTGTGAACCCCTGGTGCCTCCTTTAATTCCTCCTCGTCTGTGCAGGCCTTCTCCTCCAACTGCCGCTGCCTCATACTTCTCCTTAAATTGATGTGGCTCTCCCAATTTGTATTTTCAAAGCATAGGGAATCTCGAGATTCAGGGAGGAGAAAGTGTGGGTGGGACAGCAGTAGTTGCAGGAGAAAGCCCACGTGGAAGAGGAGGAATTAAATTAGTAGTTCACAGTCCACATTAAGCCAGGTATGGACACACCCTCAGATTGCAAGGGAATGCCACTGTTGAATGCTTCCCCCCAAACATTTGTGTGTATCTCTCTCAAACACACAGTTCTAGCTCAGCCAGCCCGGTTCCTGATGTGCTGTTTTTGTACTTAAATTAGAACATAGCATTCTTTACATAACACACACACACACACACACACACACACACACACAGAGAGAGAGAGAGAGAGAGAGAGAGAGAGAGAGAGAGAGAGAGAGAGAGAGAGAGAGAGAGAGTTCTTCAAGTGCCCCTCCTTCAAGCTTCATCCACATGCAAGATGGAGGCGTTAGCAAGCTTGGGAAACCTAAAGAGAATCAATAGGAAATACCTAAAAAGGCAGAATGCAAGTAAACCCATGACGACTAAGGGTTATATCCATTGCTAGTCCTACTCCGAATAGACCTGTTGAAAATAATGGACTCTACTAACATCTTCTTTCATTTCCATGGGTTTTTGCTAAGTATTTGGATAGAACACAGGAATGATGGCTGGCTGCTGATGGGGAGGCGAAGGGGAAAGCAGGCAGAGGGGGAGGACATGGAATGGAGTGTTCTGTAAAAGGGCATGGCTGGCTGGCTGGCTTGCATTCTGAACAGGAGCGCTACAGCTTACAATGTTTCGTTCCCAATCCTGCAGAGAACTGCAGGTGCATATTTACACATGAACACTCCCTCCTACTAGAACCATATTTCCACTTGATTTTGTGATGCAAGTACAGACCAGACCATCCCCATGAATGAAATGGTTGAAGGAACTGCATCTCTAAAGGTGAAGAACCATGAGCATCAATAGCCTCCCCTGTGCTGGGGGGGACCCCAAAAGCAGCCAAAATACCCACCTTATAAGGAGCAAGCATATCACAACAGGGAGAGGGCTAGGCTGCGGCCTTTCTCCGTGGTATGCTAGTTTCTCCTTGAGGTTTTGTTTTGCTTCTAATTGAGGGGCCTCCAGCAATCTTTTTTTTTTTGCCTGACATGCTGTGCAGTCGATTCCGTTGCATGCATAGGCCAGGTCCAAGAGTTGTAGTGGGAGGCCATAGGCCGAAGTAAAAAGGTAAAGGGACCCCTGACCATTAGGTCCAGTCATGACCGACTCTGGGGTTGCGCGCTCATCTCACATTATTGGCCGAGGGAGCAGGCGTACAGCTTCCGGGTCATGTGGCCGGCATGACTAAGCCGCTTCTGGCTGAAGTAGGGGAGGAAATAAGCCAGTCAGAGGTGTATTTAGGGATCATATTTATTCATCCGCTCCCTTCCTCCCCCCTGCTATACATGTAAGTAAAGTAGCCCATCATGAGGGAGGGGAGGGATTTTAACTTAGCCCTCTCCCAAACATCTTTACCTAATGAGAACTCTCTCTCTCTCTCTCGCTCATGCACCCCCCTCTCTCAAGTGGTACATCCCAGAATCTGCTTAACCTCCTCTGCCCACCTGTTTAATTCGTAGAATGGCTCTCTAATTCGTGTGTGTGTGTGTGTGTGGTGGGCAGTATATATTTATATCTTTATATCTGCATATCTGTTTAGGGAAGTTTTTAATCTGTGATATTTTAATTTATTTTGGTATTTGCTGGAAGCTGCCCAGAGTGGTGGGGAAAACCCAGCCAGATGGGCGGGGTATAAATAATAAATGATAATAATAATAATAATAAATTAATAATAAGGAGACTGATTTTGAACAATAAACAGAGCAAAATATGGTTCCTCCCAGATGTTTTGGGCTACAACTACCTTCAGCCCCAGCTACCATAGCCAATAGTCAGGGATGGTGGGAGTTGTCACCCAGAACATCTAGAGGGCAAAAGCAATGGCTTCCTATGTGTTTTTATTTATTTATTTATTTGTAATATTTTATTAAGGCTTTTTGCCATACAATACAATAAACAAAACCTACTAATCTAAACAAAAACAGAAAAAGGAAGAGGAAGAAGAATGCAAAGTCCACTCTCCCAGGTGGATCTTAACCCTCATCTCACAAAGAAAGAGTTGGACCCTCCCAGCTCTCACCTGGGAGCTCCCCTTTCTTCCCCCAGCCCCACCACAGTGGGAGGTCTTCCCTTCCGTGCCTCTCACACAGCCTTCTTTGCCAGCCAGCCATCACCTTCATCTGAATACATTTCCTTCATCGACTCAGAGTAGAGGACATAAAAAAAATAAAACCAGAAGCAAGAGCAAAGCAAAGATGGGAAAGAAAAAGTAGCAGAAACATAGAAATAATAAAGAAATGAAAATAGAAATCTCTGCCTTAAAGCGTTTGTTGTAGTAACGTTTTGCCTGTCGCTCACCATAATGATAGCAATGTTATAAACATCTTCTCCCCCCCCCCCCCCGGCTTTCTTTTTAATGTATAAGGGCTGCGGCACATATGCCTAATGCCCCAGCCCATTGAATTGCTACTACCATATTGGCAGTGGTTGCTCTGAATGTAGATTCCTGAGCTGACCAAAGAAAGGCAGGGAGGTGCTCCTGAGTTATTGCACGTGGGCCAAAATGCTGGAGCTGGAGGTGGGACTGGCCTGGCCGCTGCTGAGACACCACCAGACAGTAGGTCCACTGTGCTCTTGATCCAAATGATCATGCAGGGCCGGCCCTACGGTGAGGCAGAGTGAGGCAGCTGCATCAGCTGCCCTGTACACCTCTAGGCTAGCTTGCTGCCCTCAAGTGCCATGGAAGACACTATTCTTTCATCAGCACTGGAGTAAGATTCAGCTACCAGCCCAATTGGCTTCTGTGTGTTCCTTGTGGGAGGGCACCATCCTGTACCTCAGCTCAGGCAGCAAAATGTCTTGAGCCAGCCCTCAAGATGTAGCTCTCCTATTTGGATGTTCGAAGCATCAGGAATCTCCAGATTGAGGGAGGAGAAAGTTTGGGACAGCAGTAGTTGGAGAATGCGGTATGGACGAGGGGAAATTAAAAGAGGAACCAGGGATTCGCAAGCCATATTAAGCCACAGTGTGGATGGACCTTATGATACCTCCCTTTCCCCCTCACCCAAATCCCTGGAGCAGTCTCCTTTGGGTTGGGGGCTGGGGGGGATGCAGGAAATGAAGATGTAGCTTTTAAAAATAAATGAGAAGAACTTAATTATTTTTTAAATCCCTTCTATACCGCTTTTCGTTTATAAAGCAGTTCACAATCTTTACATGAAAACCCTTTAAATCAACAAATAACAACAATTAAGCCATCCAAATAGTCATTACACATAATTACAGCAAACACAGTAGCTGTGTAAAAAACAACAACAAATAAAGCAAAATCCTCAGTGTCAGCAGTCAGGAAATTCCAGGGCAAACATCAAGGTCTTTAGCTGTCTGCAAAAGTATCCCATCACCGAGGCTTGCCTAATCTACATAGGAAGCTCTTCCAGAAAATGGGAAAACCAAACTTCGGTAGACCACAGTATGATCAGGAGGACTCTCCCTGCAGATCACATGCCTGATAAATTCAAGAGAGAACAGAAGACCTACAGCTGCTCCAGCCTTTGATTTTGCTTGTGAAACTGCTTGCTGTTTTGTGCATGAAGGTTTTCAACCCACTGCTCAGCGGCGCACTGTGAACTCTATTCCAACTTTTTACATCCGGTCATTTTCCCTATAATTGAGTTTTATTCCAGACCTCAGGCCGGGGTGTGTGTGTGTGTGTTGGGGAGTCACCTTTCCAGCAAATGTTTCTTAGCGACTTCTTGGCTTGCCCGTGTGACGAAGAACTTGCTTGCATTCCCGTAGTAGTCCACCCATGGCCCCCTTTTTAACTGAGGTGTAAAAAAATGGTTATTTGGGGCCCCTCTTTTGGTGTGACCCTGACTTGAGTTGGAAAAGCCTGTGCTCCGCCTCCTCCGATGGAAAGGACAAGATAGTGGAGATAGCCACTGCCCATGGCACAATTGTACTTGTTCCTTTCAGAGAAGGAATATTGGTCGGTCTAGTTTTAAGGTGTGTACATCACACTAGCTGTGTACATGCCATCAACTGAATTTAATGGTGCAGCTGGTTATTTTGATTGCTCCGTTCCAGTGCTAGAAGCACCTTAGAGGTATGAGCTACCATATGCAGAGACAAATTGAACATGTGCTGATATTTCTTTTCTCTTCCCCACTCCCCCCACTTTCATTCCAACTGCAGAAAGGAGACGAACTGGAGGAAGGAGTGACGAGTGAAGGTAAACAAGCAAGCTTTGGGGAAACACACACACAAACTCAAGTAAAGTTATTGTAAGGCACAAAGCCACCTGCAGGACTCTGTGTGTTTTGGTACCTTGGGAGTGCAGGAAAAAAGTTCAGAATGTGGCAGGCAGGATGGTCTTTAAAAGAACAAATACTTCTTAGCAGCGATGGCCGTGGGCAGAGGTAAAAGTGGGTGGAGCAATGAATGTGAAAGTTACCTTTTCCCAGTACAGTAGATTAATTTCATACACACATGCTCACCCCTTTCTATCCTCCATTCAGGCAAGCAGAAAGCATAATCAGAATTCAAGGAATCATGGCTGAGGCTTGGGAGGTCAGGGAGAGTTCTGAGGGCCAGATAGAGAACCTTTGGCCCCCAAGGCCTGAGCGTTCTCCATTTCTGTTTTAGGGCATCTGCCACAGGAGGCCCTTTTGCAAGGGGGGAAGTTTTTGCAGAGCTGCAGAGCCCCCGCAGGCATCCTTGTGCCATAGCTTGCGGCAAAGTTCCTTTAGCCCAGAATCGCAACATAAACCCTTTATTATGTTTTAAAACCCTGCAGAGTTTGACAAATTCCTAGAGGAGCGCGCCAAAGCTGCTGAAAGGATCCCCAACCTGCCCTCGCCACCTCAGGAGGAGCCCACGCCACCGGCGACGGCAAACCCCCCAAGCAAAAAGAAGCCGGAGCGCTCGGAAGATGCCCTCTTTGCCCTGTGATGCTCCTTCCTCGGCTCCTCTTCTTCGTGTGCGTGTGTGGAGGAAGGCAACCGCGCAGTCCAGCGGCCTGCTCATGCTCTCCAGCTAACGACGAGCTCCCTTTGCCCCTCCTGGGTTCCATAGATGGCCTCTTGTACCTCTTGGAAGCGATCCAGCCCGAATAAGCTAACATTTCACAGAGTATTTACATCCAGCCTTGTCACTCCTGTGGCTGTCCTTGCCCACTCGCTAAGCTCCTTCTTTCTCGAACCCACCCACCCAGGTCAATACCAAGACCCTCTCTCTTTTTTTAAAATAATAATAATGCATGAATTCTTTCTCATCTCACCGACCTGCATTCCCGGCAGATCCAGAACAGAGTTGTGCAGAGGGCAGTCCTGTCTTTGATTTAAGCCAAAACCTCCTTTCTCCCACAAGCCAGTCCAAAGTGCAACATGCTGGTACATCTCTGATAGCGGTTAAGTGTGTTTAGGTGCCTGTTTTCTCAAGAACCGGCGCAGCCTTCCCATAGGTTGAACACAAAAGAAATTTATCGTCTTGCTCCAGTTCCAGAATTTGGTGCCATGCGTTGCCTGTTCCCCCTCCTCAGCTAGGTTTTGGATCTTAAATGTCTTTTTCATGGGATGTTTGTTTGGCTTTCTGCCCTAAGGTGGTCAACTGCAGTGAGGATTGTGACCTGGCTCTGATAGGTAGGCCGTGTTTCTTAGCAGGTACACTGTCTCTACAAGGAAGGGAGAAGAAGCTTTGCCCCTCCCCCCAAAAATGGGCAGTCTTTAAAGTAGTGTCCGTGTTTGGCAGGTGGACTCCTGGCACACACATACCATGGGCCTGCTTTGCATAGGTGCATGTGAGACGTGCGCACACGTGGAAAGGGATTTAGAATAGATTCTCTGTCCTTGCCACAGAGCTTCAGAAAGCAGAGGCGTCGCTGAGAATCCTGGGAGTACGATCCGGCCACAGCTGGGCTGCTGTGTGCATTGCAAGGAAGGTGTACTTTAAAGCTTCAATGAGAAGCAAGAGACAGTGTGGTGCATAATCTGGAATGCTGGGGGGACGGGGACGCCCCTTGTTGGCACCTCGGCTGCTGCGTTCTAAGTGATGGCTTTTTCCGTCTTGTCTCTGTGCTCCTCTGCCTCCGCTAGCAACGCTGAACCCCTGAAGTTGCTGTCAGGATTTCCAGGCTGTGCCTAATTCTCGACAGCGTACTGGCCTTTGGCTTCTCTGGCCTTCCAACAAATCCCCCGCCAAGTGGAGATAGAGAAGGCAGAAGTGACCCTTTTAAGATAGGACTTGGTCTTGCTTGCTGTTGCTTTGCTGGTCCAGCGCGACTGCCACTTCCTGGTACCTGGGCCTCCATACGACTGGTAACTCTGGGTGATGAACCTGTATGGGTGTTTTGCATAGCGGAGAGAGGCGCTCTGAGATTGGGAGCACCCCACGCGATCCACTGACAGTTTGGTGTGTGGTTTCAACCTGTCCAAGGGTATAATGTAGGGTCCACCCAGGAGGAAAGTAGCAACTGCCCCCTCCCTGGGAACACGTCACATATTTGTGCAGGATTAAATCAAACCACGGGAGTTGCATTCTGCTTTGTGGTGGAACTGTCTGTCATATATGGATTGACTTCCTGCCTTGCGGTTAGTTCTGCTGTTTTGATAACAGGTCCTAGTTTTGATGTTTGACTTGGTCCACCCCCGTGCAGCAGAGTGATGTGGTAGAGACCTATGGCAGTTGAGTGGGCTGCACCACTTCCTTGTTTTAAATATTCCGTACAAATCAAAAGCCAGCGCAGCAGGCAAAGGAGTGAGCTGGAATCTTTCTTCTTACAGTGTTAGGTCTCTATTTGCTATGAATGTTTACAAGGAGGAGTATTCAAAAGGGGCCCTCTAACAGCCGCAGTCTGAAATGACATTGCCCCTTTCTGCTGCCTCTTGTGCCGTCCACTCAGTGGATATATGCTTTTAAAAGCTCATGCAACTGGATGCTGTGTTTTGGACGTGGCTGTTCCATGCATTGCCTGGCCCCATGTCTAGTCCAGTTGTCGGGTGGTTTCTTCACCTGCCTGTGTGGATATTGTGGCACTACTCCTAAGCAAGAATGTTTGGGTAACCTGTGTGTGTGTGTGTGTGTGTGTGTGTGTTGAATGTTGACCTTCTGAGGCTGTGATCTGGCTTCCTGACTACTTTAAGAGAGAGGACCAGGTCTCTAGCACACGGCTCTGTCTCTAGCACATCACCCAGAGCAGAAACCGGTTGTGTCCATTCCATTGCTTTGTAGTAGCTCAGCATTGGGGAGCCTGTGACCCTCCAGATGTGACTGAACTTAGAGCTCCCATTATCCCTGGTCATTGACTGTGAGGGCTGGGACTTATGGCAGTTGGCTTCCCAGCAACAGCTCGAATGACCACAGGTTCCCCATCCCTGTTCCAGCAGTGTTGAGATCCCTTTAGAAGTGGATTTGTTGCAAGATACTATGCCAAGGAGGAGAAAAGCAGGCAGCCATTGCCGGCAGTTTTGGCAAAGTGGAGGAGAATCTCATCCAGTCTAGGCTTGGTGAGAAATGAAATGACTTATTAGTGTCAGAGAGAAGTGGACATTTTTGCTTCCACCCTGCATAGATGCTTCCTTGCTGCTGGAGGAAGGTCCCTTGGCTCGAGAGCCCTCGGACGTTCCCGCGACAACCCAGTTCTTTCACCTGCGACTAGAAGCCCTCGGAGCATGTGAACTTAGGTTTCTGGCTATGTCCTAGCACAGCCTTCCCACAACCTGGTGCCTTCCAGATGTTTTGGGCGGCAGCTCCCAGAACATCTGGAGGGAAAACAGGTTGGTCTGCAACAGTCACCAAACTCCTGCCAGAGCTTTTTACGGAGTTTCCCTAGCGTCCCATATCCCATTGACTTTCCATTGCTTCCTTGTGACACTCAAACTCGGAAGTTGAAATTTAAATATATTTCATCCCTTTGTCCTTATTTCCACAGGCCTTTCTGCCCTCAGTTTTACTTCCTTGCCCTCCAACCATCTTCACTATTACCGTATTCATAGGGGTGAAGAGAGAAGGGGTCGTCTATTGTATTAGAGGCCAAAAGCGAGGGAAGGTTATGACCCCAAGTGGCATAATCCACAACAATGTGGGACTATCCATTAAAAAAAAATCCCTTATCTGTGTTAGGAATCACTAAATGACACTAAATTATTGTTGGGATCCTTGCTCAAACACTAATGAGGCCAATCAGTTAGGCTTCGGTTATTTATTTTTGGCCTGATCCGGTAGGAAGTTTTTGAAAGTTTATTGGCACCATCTCCACTGAAGTGAGCGAGAACTTGTGCAAGAGAAGCTCCTGCTGGATTGGGACCTTAATTGTTACCTCCCTTCACCTGCCCCCCCCTTTTTTAAGAAATTCATCTCCTACAGCATCTTTATTAACACCTCTGTGTTCTGAGGTGTCAGAACGAAGAAAACGAATTGTTTCCGTTTAAAATATATTCCATTTGTGAGGAGGTGCATAGCATGTTCTTTCTCTACCACCAACCCCCCTTTTTAAAATGTTATGTGTAGAATTCAAATCTGTATAAGACTGGTGCAATAGCAAAACCTGTTACAAATTCTTGGGCTATGAAGAAATGGTTAAATAACCATGTGTGTGCCGGGGAGGAGAAAGCACCTTTAAATTATAACGAAGTATCTTAGAAATGGAAGGTGACCATTTGGCCATTGTCCTGACCATACAGCTGTGCGGTTGTCACCATTCTGGTGCCTTCCAGATGTTTTGTACTGCTACTCCCACCACCCGGCTGGGTCTGATGGAAGTTTTGGTCCAAAACATCTGGAGCACACAAAGTTTCCAAAGACTGGCTTCCAGCATCTGTCCCCATCTGCATTATACATTTAAAGCCATATCATATCACTTTAAACAGTCATGGCTCCCCTCAAAGAATATGGGAAGTGTCATTTCTCCAGGGTGCTGAGAGGAGGCCCCTATTCTTACAGAGCTATGATTCCCAGAGTTCTCTGGGAAGAAGGAAGGGTTGTTCAACCAAACTGGGAATTGCAGCTTCGTGAGGGGAACAGGGGTCTCCTAACACCTCTCAGCACCCTTAACAAACTGCAGTACCCATGATTCTTCGGGGGAATCCATGACTGTTTAAAGTGGAACGACTGTGATTTAAATGAATAGTGTGGGTGGGGCCGTAGCCTTTGGGGAAGACAGTGAAACCTTCCAGCTTTCAGGAAGAATGGGGAAAGAATGAAACGGGCCTCTTTCCATGGGGGGGGGGGCAAGGCAGCTTCCAGCCTTAGCAAGAAGGCCACGTTCTTTCCCATTCCCTCATCGGAGACCTGCATCCTGGAGCCTGCTGTCCACAGCCTGGAACTGGTTGTGCCAGCAAAATGGCTCTCTGTAGTTGCTGCATCTTGGTGATCTGGATAAGAAGATAGCTGTCCCGTTGACATTGCTGCTGTTGCAGCAGGAGGAGCTGTGCCTGGCCTTTTCCTGTCACTCCCCATCCCTGTCCTGTGAGGACAGGCAAAGGAGGAACAAGAGGGGTCCAGGGGTGGGGAGGTCTGAAGTGCCAGCCTCTCTTGCTACAGAAGAAGCACTTTTTCCTTTGTAAAATAAGGTTGCTGGGGTACTAGTTGGCTGCCAGCCCTTCATCTGGGTGTTGGCTGGCAGATCAGTAAAGAAAGCGTCCCCAACACAGGAGAGGAGGATATTTTAAACCTTTTCATTGCACTTTCCCCCTGCACAGACAAAAGAACGCCAGAGCTGCCTCAGCACTCACTTCTGGCAGTCTAGCGTGCATTGAACCTTCGTTCGGTTTAGCATTTCCCAACCTGTTACCTTCCAGATGTTTCAAACTGGTACATTGCCCCCAACCGGCTGGGGCTGATGGGAGTTGTCCTCTAAAACTGCTGGGAAAGTCTGATTCAGTCCCTGTGAGGATCAAAGAGAGGCGAAAGCATCTCCTACTGGTATTTACTGCCAGGATATGAAGGACTGATACAGGGCATGGGATCCCCCTGGTTAATGGCCTATTGACCCCACAAACTTTAAACCTTTGGCTCTGTTTTCTCTGCGTGTCTCCCGCCCAAATGATCTCCGGGAAATGCCTGTCTGCAAAGAGGTGAGATGCATTTAGCACAATTCATGGCACTCGCCCAATGCAACAGTTTTTTTGCAGAAGGGGGGTGCAATCATAAACGATGATTTTTTGTAGTTTGAAGCAGTTTCAATCCAGTTTAAAATGTCTCATGTGGATAGGTGAGCCTGCCACTAAACCACAACTCCCATCATCCCTGACCATTGGCCATGCTGGCTGAAGTTGTTGGGAGTCCCAGCAATGCCTGAAGTTGCCACAGGTTCCCGATTCTTAAATAGAAGTGAGGAACTTGTCTTTTCAGGCTTAGCCTGGGAAACAAGCTTAACATGGTCTCATGACCCTTCAGGAGAGCACAGAAGGTATGGAGGAAGTATGGACCCAATTCTTTGCTCAACCCTCTGGTGTTGAATGCTGACTTTAAAGTTAATAGCTGCAGCCATAGAAGCATCAACACAGGGTCGCTTTGGATGAATGGCAGCTGCAGGATAGCGGTCAAGAGAATCGGGCCCTTTTTATTATCCAGCATCTGGCGTGAACACTTGGCCTCCTTTTAACCTCCACCCTGCTTTGATACCTACAGAAGCGTGGACCACACCTGAATTTGTGATCCCACAACACCCTTTTATAATCCCACAGGAAGTGGCTTGCTTAGAAATTTCCAAATCTTCTGTACAGTCCTTTTGAACCTTAGGCATGCAGTGACTGAACCTGTTAACTATTTGGATTTTAAAAACAAGCAAAACACCAATCCTGGCCTTTCGTGGTCCTGGTTCCTCATATAACCCCACACTCTTGTTTCCTGCTCTTATTTCTCCATAGCAAGCAAATGCTTCTACAGAACATCCTTATTTAGTGAGGTTCCTCTGCCCTCTGAGAAAATTAGTATGAGCTTCCCACCCACCCGCCCCCACGTCTGCTAACTGTTGCAATAGCATCAGCCCACCGTAACCTGTGTCATAGTGTCTCCATCTGTATATTTTTTTAAAAGCTCTAGGCGTGTCCAGATTAAAAGTGGATAATATTTATTTACTGAAAATATTTGTTTGTCTGTTTGTCTGTTTGGGGGAGAAGGTTGGTGGGCAGGGAAAGGGAATTAATTGTTTTTTTAAAATGTAAAGACATCTATGTAAAAATTAATTCTTTAAATGCCTTTAAAACTATCCTGGCTTTTCTCTCTCTCTCTCTCCTTTTTAGTGATGGTGTTCTTTGTGTGAGCAAAAACCTGCTAAACGGTTTTTGCACCAGGATGTATTAATTAACCTGCCGTCACTTAACTCTTGTCTGTCCATCGGTCTCTGTACATTTTTTTCTCTCCTTTCATTCTTGCATGTGAAATACTCCCAATAAAATACCGTTAGTGCAAACCTGTACAGCTATAACGACTAGACGTGAATGTTGGCCGTGTGGTGACGGATTGAATGTATTGCCCATTCTGCACCCCAGGATTTTGTGGGATTTAAGGCAAAAGGATCTAAATCACCTACTCCCGTTGAGAACCTGTCGGGTGGGAGCTTTGAACAGGTATCTTTAACCTTTTCAGACCCAGCACCCACTTTTAAACCCCAACATGCTTTGGGGGGTCGAATTCTTAATCTCCTGCTGCATGTTTGCCTGGTGGCAGTGCTGTTGCGACCTATTTTGGATCAGGCTGTGTGACCCACAAGTGGTTCTCAACCCACAAGTTGGCTTTGAACACAAAAAGGAACTCGATGGAACAGACCAAAGACTCGTCTAGCTCGCTGTTCTTCTCTCCCATAGGTAAACCAGATGCTTCTGGCAAGTCCCCACCACGGACATGAGTGTGTTCCTAAATACCAGCAGTATTTACTGGATGACAGTTTTAAAAGTATGGGGGGGGGAGTGAGAAAAAAATCCTCTTCCATACCTCTTCCACACTACGCAAAAATTTACAACCCTCTCATCATGATGACATTCTTCCCCCTCCAGATAGGTGTCTTTAAACTAAAAAGTCCAAAATACTTTTTCCTATATAAAATTAAATCCATGCACCCACCCTGAATTGGGCCAGGATGCTGGTTTTGGTTGAGAACTGGTTTAGTTTTTCATGACTGGCCAAACTCGCAGCTGGACAGAGTGGGACATGGTTTGGGGGAGAGATTCAGGCTAAGAAATTGGGTGGCGGAGGTAGTGGAAGGAGGAATTAATCAGGCACTTTCTGAAGCAAGCAGGTTCCAGGTCATTTCTCCCCTCCCACTTCGAAGTACTCAAAGAATTATCATTGGAATGAAGGCAGGAGCATTGCAAACAGGAGCGTTACCTAACGCAGGCGGTGCAGAAAAATATGTCCGATTAAATTGCAAAAGGCCTGCTCTGCGCCCACTTTTCATTGGTGTTAAGCAGCTGAATGAAAGCTGCTAACATTTAAAGCATTTATAGGGGGGGGGGGAATCCAGTTTCTCCTATCAAGAGGGACTGACTGTTAAGCCGCTCTGGGAATTGTAGCTCTGGGAGAGGAATCAGAACCTGCTATTCATGTATTTCTCGCATGAAAAAGGTCCCTCTTCCTATGAGACTCTGAGAATTGTAGTTCTTTGCTGTGCTTTCCTTCTAGAAAAAGAAGTTCTGGTACTGCGTGCCCTTGAGTAGCCCCAGAAAGAAAAGCACTGGCTCTGTGATGGGAATAGGGAGTCTCTTAACAACTCTCAGCATCCTTAACAAACTACAGCTCCCATAATTCTTTGGGAAGAAAGCCATGGCTGTGTAAGGGGGTATCATAATGCTTTAAATCAGGCATCCCCAAACTGCGGCCCTCCAGATGTTTTGGCCTACAACTCCCATCATCCCTAGCTAACAGGACCAGTGGTCAGGGAAGATGGGAATTATATTCCAAACATCTGGAGGGCCAAAGTTTGGGGATGCCTGCTTTAAATGTATGCCCCCCCTCCATGTCTCAGTTATAGTTATATTTCCCAGTGTGGTTTAACAAACCCTTTTCACAGGGAACTCTGGGAGTTGTAGCTCTGTAAGAGGAATAAAAAAGGTAAAGGACCCCTGACAGTTAAGTCCAGTTGCAGACCACTCTGGGGTTGCAGTGCTCATTTCGCTTTACAGGCCGAGAGAGCTGGTGTTTGTCCGCAGTTTTTCTGGGTAATGTGGCCAGCATGACTAAGCCGCTTCTGGCACAACGGAACACCGAAACCAGAGCAGCGCCTGGAAATGCCGTTTACCTTCCCGCCGGAGCAGTACCTATTTATCTACTTGCACTTTTGACGTGCTTTTGAACAGGTAGGTTGGCAGGGATTTGAACTGCCAACCTTCTGATCGGCAAGCCCTAGGCTCTGTGGTTTACACCACAGCGCCACCCGCGTCCCTCGTAAGAGGAATAGTGGCCTCCTAACAACTCTGCACCCTTAAGAAACTACAGCTCCTAGAGTTCTTTATGGAAAACCAAGACCGCTCAATGTGGAGCTGCAGTGCTTTAAATGGATGGTGTGAAGATGTCCTTGGTCTGCATGAGCACCAGCTGCAATGTGACTGCCCGGCCCAGTGGCTTCTGTCTATTGGCTTTGTAGCCTTGTTTACTGCTGTTCCTTCCAGCGCATCATGTGCCTCCTGCGGCCTTTTGTCTGCCACAACATTCTAGTAAAATACAGTGCCAGCTTCTGTTTGGGAGGAAACGCTGGCTCTCGCTCTGACAGAGCAGAAAACTGTGGAAAGGAACATGAGTGTTGCAAATTTCACACAAGAACAAAGCAATTGATGGCAGTAGTGCCACCCATGTACATAACAGCTTTACAAAGAAGGTGTGGGTAGGCCCCTGCCCCAAGGAGCCTGCAATCTACAGCTGGGGTGGAGAACCTACCTGTCAGTAATCAGATGTCATAACATCAGGTGATTGCCAGGTAGGTCCTCCTATCCACTTGTCAAAGACCATTGTGCAGCAGTTCCCAAGGACCCAGCAGCTAGCTGGTTGGCAGGCGCTTGGGAACTGCAACATCATTCCTGACTGCTCCAATAACACTAGCTAGTTTCCACTGAAACTTGCAAAACAGCTCAATTTTAGCTGCGGCTTTCAGTGGTTTACATAAACTATGCATTTACGGTTATTCCTAAAAGTCAATAAATTAAAATTCCTCTAAAAAGAAATTCAAAATATAAATAAAACCAACTGTTGAGAATCTACCCCTGTGGCTCCCAGAAGCTGTCAGCAGGCGACAGCAGCCACACACTGGGAATGGCTTCGACTGGTCAGCTCAAACAGGTGACGGTAGCCGATGGGTCTCTAACCCTTGGTGAGTTAGAGACTTGCCCTGCATGCGAAGACAGGTTCCAGTGGATTCCACCTGGGAAAGTAGCCCATTTAGGAGAAAGACAACGATCCTAAACGCTTCCTTGTGGGATATCTTCAGGATAAGAAAATGAGTAAAATAAATCCAAAGTGGAGTCCCTAAGGCAGTTGAATGGCGCCTTGTACTCCTTCTCCCAACTCCTACAGCCCAGCTGGTACCAAATGTCTTGCTTTCCTTTCCTTTGGACCACACCAGCGAGGCTGAGGGGGGGGGTGTCTTGTCGTCTGGGTGGCCCAAGACTTCCATACCCCCTGCCCAGGCTTGCGCCCCTGGAGAGGTCACTTTGGTGCGGCCAGTGCAGCAGTTTGACTTCACCCCTCTGCAAAACAGTACTGTAATCCAACAGGTGCTGCTTTTCCTAGCACGCAGCTGCAACAGTGAGGGGGAAACCCTCACCTACAGGATAAAAAAAATTCCTTCCAGTAGCACCTTAGAGACCAACTAAGTTTGCCATTGGTATGAGTTTTCGTGTGCATGCACACTCCTCACCTACAGGCTTATTCTGCTCCATGCAGCTAAGGAAAGAGTGCTGAAGTTGGCACCCCACTCCCGCCCAGTGTGCATACGAGAAGGAAAAGCTTTCTGCTCATGTGCAGAGGAATTATTGCGTGCCTGGAAAGACCCCTTAAAGTAAAAAAATATGTAAAGGCCCGGAGTTTTATGCTTGGCGGCGGCAGGCAGATATGAAACGAGGAGTGTTGCTGCACATTTAATATTATTTCATAAAATAATAGTATTTTATTAGTAATATTCTTTCCCTAATAGAATAAATTTCTATTTTTTTCCTGTTTTCTATTTTTTCCGTTTTCCTGTTTCCCCCCTTTTACATCTGGCCGCCCCCCCCATCCTGGTTAAGTCCCTGTCCTGCAGGATATTTAACGCAAAGCTCCCGTTTCCGTCCACAAACAACGGGGGAACCGAACCTGAACGGCTCCTTTAACTCCTTAACCCCGCCTTCCACGTCGGCTCTGACTTTGGCAGCTCTTCGCCTTCCTCTCCACGTGGAGGAGGGGAATCCCCGCCCCCATGATGTAATCCTAGAGCGTGGGCTGTGACGCGAAATCACTCCACTGCGGATCCGCGCTGCCATTGGCTGAGCCGACTGGCACTACTGGAGGTGTTTCCCCGCTTGCTCAACTAAGCTTTCCCGCGGGGGCATTCCTGCCTTGGCCGCAGCCGATTGGCTGAGGTCTCAGCACGGCCCCGCCCACACGAGCGGAACAGGCTTTAACTCTTTCCCTGCCTGTTTGTTTGCTCCCCGGGAGAGCCTGATCGCGGAAGGCACGTTTGTGCGTGTAACGACAAACAGCCCTGCAAGGAAGTAACGATTAGTCTGGTTGGTTAAAAAAAACCCGGACAAATTAATTAGGGGAGAAAGATGTGGCCTGTTGTTTATGACAGCTAAATGGAACCTGCATGACCTAATGCAGTCTACCTCTGAATTTCAGGCATTGTGGGCAGAAAGTAGGGGAAGGCCTTCCACGACTTACATGTTCTGAATGTGGCAAACTTCTCACTGAGGAGACTCTGTCTGGGTCTTACCACTTAAGACTGCAGGTTGAGGTTTGAATGACTGCAGGCTTCCACCTTAAAAGAAATCCCTGCACATAGAAAAGTAGCAAGACAGGAAGATGTTCTTCTCCTTGAGCAGCTAATCTTCTATGAGCACAGATTGTTGTTGTTGATGATGATGATTTAAAGGAGCATTCAATCAAGTGAGATCCTATCTGCACACGAGTTGAAAATCCCATCTAGGCCAAATTGAGGCCATAAAGGCAAATTACTTTCTGCTGCTCTTTGTCCTCAACAACTACTCTTCAGGTAGACGGCCTCTGAATAAGATGCTATCTAAATATAATAAATAAGACCCAGTGACTGACAACTCCTCTTTCTCTGTGAAGAAGGGCGTGTCAGTGAAGCATAAAACCAGCTGACACTATCAAAGCAAAACCCACCTGTTGCCTCTGGCCCTGCCCACCACTGGCAGGTAACTGACCCCCCACAAGCCAATATTGCCCAGAAGAGAATGTGGCCATGGAGATGAAAGAGTTTCCCCCACCCTTGTAGCAGAGCATCATGTTCAGAGGCAGTCTACCTCTGAATAGCAGGTGCTGGGACTATAAAGCAGTGAAATGGAATAGGCTGGAAGCAGGCATGCTTATTTGACTCCTTGAGGAGGGACATTGCAACGTTTTATTGCTGGTTTCCCTTTGTCCCCCTATAAAGTCATCTATAGCCACATCCTCCAGCAGTGAGTTCCATAAGTTAATTTCTGCTTTATTTGCTTGCTTGTTTTCTTTTTTTAAAAGCTTTGGGTGCAGTTTAACTACTTATTTTTATAGAATAGAATTGAAGAGATGAATTGATGTAATTTCTTTCTTTCTTTCTTTCTTTCTTTCTTTCTTTCTTTCTTTCTATCCAATATTTGTTTTTTGTTTATTGCATTTATATTCCACCTCTTCTGTGCTCTTGTACCTTTAAACAGATGCATAGAAGATACAGTTTCTGCAGGTGTATCCTGTGCTGAAATTCCCTCTTCTGCACAATTATCAATGCTGCAGGAGCCCTGACTAATTTTGCCACCTACCCTGCGAAGAGGATAAAGGAACGACCTTAATTGTGGTGAAACAGCAGATTTGACATTGGCTAAACATCTGGCAACCTAGGTAAGCTGAGGGATGGCTCTGACATATTGGATCAAGGGGGGAGGGAAGAGTCTCGCCTAAAAATAGATGGGAGGCCCCAAATTTATTATTTTGAACACCTATTTTGGATTGAGGAAAGGGGCAGTGCTTTATTCACACACACACAAAGTTACCTGTGGATCTAGGTTGTGTGTGTTTTGTTTTCCTTGCATGATGGGATACAGAGGTGGGGAAGGTGAAAAGGGGGGCACCCCCTCCACAAGTTCTGTTTCTCCCCCATTTTATTTTGCAATCAAACAGGGCTCTTGCAAGTCTCTTCCAAGAATATGTAGGATTATTCCAGGAATTAAAACTTGCATTGCCCTGCACATGTAGAGATTTCTGCTGGGGCACAGATTTAGGCTGGAATCCTAGCCTCTCTTGCATGCGAGCCTCACTTGATTTCAGTGGAAACAAAACAAAAAAAAAATCCTTCCAGTAGCATCTTAGAGACCAACTAAGTTTCATGACATTGGTATGAGCTTTTGTGCGCATGCACACTTCTTCAGATACCAGATTTCAATGGGACTTCTGAGTGGACAGGGTGAGAATTACGCTGTTTTTTTGCCATTCTTAGCGCAGACCCTTTGCAATAAATGGGATGTATTTTTTATTAAGCTCCCTTAATTTCAGTGGTGAATATCTATGGTTAATCATACTCAGAGAAGATCCATTCTGAATATGACTTAGTTGGGTAAATAACCCAATGGGTCTACCCTAATGACGACTGAAGTCTGGATCCAACTCTTTCTACTTTAAGCAATGGTTGGTTAAACAATGTCCAGTTTCATTATTTGTTTTTCTTTAGTTCATAGAATCGCAGAATTGTAGTTCGAAGGAACCCCTGCAATGCGAGAAACACAGCTCGTTATTAGTATGTTTTTAAAATTGCACGGGTATTGCATAAACAAATCCTTTAAAATAAATAACCTCATGCATTGCTTCCTTTATATTAAAAAATCCCAGTTGTCTTGAAATTCCTACTGTTACCAACAGTGTGGTTGAGCAGTTCAGTGTCAGACCAGGAGAACAGAATTCAGCTTCCAACTCAGCCATGAAGCCCACTGGGTATGACATTGGGCCAGTTGCTGCTTCTTAGCCTAACCTACACTACAGGGTTGTTGCAATGATGAAGTGCATAAAGCAGAGAACCACGTGTGTCACGGGGATATAAATGTACAGTAATAATAATTATTATTCTTGCAAAATGATGTGATGTGGTGTCAAACACCCCCCCCCCCCTTTCCAAGTTGCAAATCATTGAGTTCTTGAGCCTTCTGGGGTCCCTTTGATCAGACCATCCTCATGTCCCTCTCCTAACCCCCTTTCCTTCTCTGTGCGGAACAGGCAGAAATTCAACAGGTGCAACTTTCTGGGCATGCATGGTGGGGGTGGGGGCGAGGACACGACGTGTAGAATTTCCCTTTCCAGCTGCTCCACGGCCTTCCTCTTCCTCCACATTGATCCTGCAACCGGGTAAACATTTGCTGGGAAGTGATCCCCAATCAAAGCGGGGCAGATTTCCTGCTATGTAAGCGGAGCCTGGGACTCTTGCCGCCGCCCCAGCTTCCCGGTGTTGTTGTGTCCCGCACACCCCTCCCGTCCATATGAGGAGGCGGGCCGGCCAGCCAGTTCACTTCCCGGGAACTGCCAATCAAGAGAGCCAAGGGGCGGGCCCCAAAGCGGTGGCTCCTCCCCCTGCTCTCCCTCCCAGTAGCAGGTTTGAGCTCCACCTCGCAACTCTTGCCTGCCATGGACGTGAGGATGGCAGCCAGCAGCAGGCAGCTAGGAGCCACCAGCCCATAAACGCCGGGCTGCTTTGCTTCCTGATGCGCGGATGGCTTCTCTTTGCGCAGAGTCCCCGGCAGCCTAAGGAAGGCGCTTCCCCCTCCCATCCTCCCATCCAGGCTCCTCCAGATTAGTCAATTACACATATTTTTTTTAAAAAAATTAACTTCTTTTTGGCCTGCCCCCCAGGGTGGGTAGGGGTGCGTGTGTGGAGGGGGTTTCTCTAGGGAGGGGTTTGTGCGCGCCGTGGCCGAGATGAACAACCTCGCCTTCGAAGAGGCTTCTTTGGAAAGCTTGGATCCTTCGCTGACTCTCCATGAATCCAGCGAGATTGACACGGCTCTGCTGAGCGACATTGACGGTGGGTACAGGGTAGGGGGAGCGGAGCGGAGCGGAGCGGGGGGGGGGTGTTTCTCACGGTGCCAACTGGGGAGAAGGGAAGCCGCTTTTGCCCAGTTGGTACCTGCAAAAAAAAGGAAAGGGGGTCTTGCATCATGGTGGAAGGGGGAGGGATGTCCAAAGGGCTGGGAGTTCTCTGGAGAAACCCTTTCTTGCTTGAGTTAAAAGTAGGGATCTGTGGTTTGGGACGAGGGTCGTCATTTCTGTGCAAAGGGAGTGCAATTGGTTTTTTAAAAATTGCTATTATTTCCAAAAGTGCCCTTTTGCCAAGATATATAAATATCCAGCCAGCCAGCCACCCTGTGATTTCAGCAAGAGCGAAGTTCCAAATTAGAGCCTGGACTGCAGCCTCGGTGTGCAATATTTTTCAATTTTTCCTAACCAGTTTTGATGAAGCGAGCGCGTCCTGAGCGTGTGTGCCCGAGAAGTGAGAGTTTTGGGAGCGTTTGTGTAGGGACGAGCCTGCTTCTCTCCCACGGAGGGATGTGTTTCTCCTTGGGTGACGGGATCCCTTGAGCGGATCCTCCACCCTGCCTTCGCTAGCCATGTGCTTTTTGTACCCCGTTTACCACCAGCATCTGGAAACAAAACAAAACGCCACCTTTTGACCATCACGCCGGCGGGTGTATCCGTGGGAGGACGGAGGATCGCTGGCTTTGCAGAAGGGAGTCAAAACGAGCCTGTGAGACTGCAAATAAAATATCCAGAAATCCACCGCCTGCTCGTGTCCCTGGCGGGTAGCCAGCTGCTGAGCTTCTGGGGCTAAACGCCCCGCCCACTCCCACTCCCCGTCTATGTGTGTGTGAGAGAGGGGGGGGAGGCTGACGTCACGCCTCGGGTTACTGTCGGTCATTCCCTCTTTCGGAAGAAAGTTCAGCGCGCCTTTCGCGAGGCACCGAGGTTTGCGCGCTGGGGCGACGCTCCGCGGCTCCTGCGCTTTCATAGAACTGTACTGTTGGAAGGGACGCACGCAGCGCCTTGGCTTGGCTTGCACCCAAGGGTGCCAACTTGAATAAAATATTGGGGAGGCCCAGGCATGCCTCGCCCCCCCCCAATAATGGATCATAAGACGCGGTGCGCACAATGGCACTGCACATCAACTTGCGGGATGCCTCGGTCCCCTCAAATATTTTATTGGGGGGCGCGAAGGGACCTTAGCTCTAGGAGTTGTCTCCTATGATTGCACTTCACCGTCTTGCACGCCACCCCTTCTCTGCCTCGACTGCGCCTTTGCAAAACCGTCCCGGGCCAGCCTTGGTGGGTTTTAGTGCAAAGCACACCTCTTGTGTGTGCAGTTGTATATGCGTCTCTTAGTAATGCTATGGTGCTTTTAATATTGCGTTATAAAGTGAAAGAGGGCACTGTATATGCCGACCTGGAGGCATATACAGTTTTTTGTTTGTTTTAGGTCCACTTTTATTGATAACTTACCTAAAGAGACACAAAAGTTCCTACCCAATACAAAGCATCTTTTCATAATACACCTGAGGAAAAGGAATACTTTAAAAAATCTATTCTAAAAAAGAACAGAAGCAAAAGAGAGAAAATGGGAAAAGATAAAAAGGCTTCTGGTTCTCCATCCTTCAGCTAAAGATAGTATTCACTCATTGACCTCCAACTATTATATTTTCTATAAGCCAATATTTTTTCAATCTTCAGATCCAGATATTACAAGTATATTTTCTCTTGCAAGCAGAAAAGTCCATAAGAAGTTTCTAACCCTTAATAAATGTCAATAATGATTTTTCTCTAATTAAACACATTAACTTAACACTTAACATGGAATACAGTCATACCTTGGTTTAAGTACGCTTCGGGTTGAGTACTTTCAGTTTAAGTACTCCGCGGACCGTCTGGAACGGATTAATCCACTTTCCATTACTTTCAATTTAAGTACTCCGTGGACCGTCTGGAACGGATTAATCCACTTTCCATTACTTTCAATTGGGAAAGTTTGCTTCTGGTTAAGTACGCTTCAGGTTAAGTACAGACTTCCGGAACCAATTGTGTTTGTAAACTGAGGTACCACTGTACATTTAAAGCACTATGACACCACCTCAAACAGTCATGGCTTTCCAAAGAATTCTGGGAGCTGTAGCTTATTGAAGGGTCCTGCAGGCTGTTAGGAGCCCCATTTCCCTCTCGCAGAACTACGATTCCCAGAGTTCCCTGTGAAGAGCGATTGACTGTTGAACCAACTGAGAATGAAGTACAAGGTGCTGGGGCCTTTTCAGTGGTGGCTCCTCACATGTGGAACTCCTGAGGTACACCTAGCACCATCTATTTATGGTTTTAGGTACCTGGTTGAGACGCACCTTTGGGGGGCAGGGGTTTGGAGGAGGAAAGACCTGATGAGATAAATGATTGCTAACGATTTCCTGTGTTTTAAGGGCTGCGTAATGCACTGTGGGTTAAACCACAGAGCCTAGGGCTTGCCGATCCGATCAGAAGGTCGGCAGTTTGAATCCCTGCGACGTTTCCGTGTGCTGCTCTGGTTCGCCAGAAGCGCCTTTGTCATGCTGGCCACATGACCTGGAAGCTGTACGCCAGCTCCCTCTGCCAATAACGCGAGATGAGCGCCGCAACCCCAGAGTTAGTCACGACTGGACCTCATGGTCAGGGGTCCCTTTACCTTTAATCTTATGGATCCATTTTTTTAATCTGATTGGACTCTGTTGCAATCCGCCTTGTAACTTGTGCAAAGGGTGGTAAAAAGAAAATCACCTAAATACATAAAATATACTGTGAAAGTAGCAACACTGGTCCAGTGCGCACGGTTGTTGTAATAGTTCCTAAGGATCACGGATCAGGGAACAATACCGAAGGCTGTGACTCATTGCATAAGAGGCAAGAGTGCTTTTGTGCTCTGAGAGCTTAAGGGGCACATTATTCCGTGCTTTGGAGTTAGGATATAGTTGCAGTCAGGGGCAGGGCCCATCCCATTTCGCCACCTGAGGCAAAACACAGAACTGCCCCCCTTTGCCCCCCTACTGCTGCCCCACCACCACTTCTGGGGCTACCAGAATGCTCCCTCCCCTCTTGCAGAACTCGGCAAGAAGCAGGGTGTTCCAGAAGATGGGTGGCAGTGCTGCATGCCAGAAGCAGTCTTGCACACCTGCCGCCTGAGGCCGGTGCTTCAACCTGCCTCATGGGTGGGCCAGCTCTGATATTACTGCCTTGGCAAAAGACATACTTACCATTTTCTAATGCAGGGGTAGGCAACCTACGGCCCGGGGGACCGGATGCGGCCCAATCGCCTTCTCAATCCGGCCTGCACACGGTCCAGGATCCAGCGTGTTTTCACATGAGTAGAATGTGTCCTTTTATTTAAAATGCATCTCTGGGTTATTTGTGGGGCCTGCCTGGTGTTTTTATATGAGTAGAATGTGTGCTTTTATCATAGCTGCCAAGTTTTCCCTTTTCTCGCGAGGAAGCCTATTCAGCATAAGGGAAAATCCCTTAATAAAAGGGATAACTTGGCAGCTATGGCTTTTATTTAAAAATCACCTCTGGGTTATTTGTGGGGCATAGGAATTCGTTCATTTCCCTCCCCAAAATATAGTCTGGCCCACCACTTGGTCTGAGGGATGGTGGAAGAAGAAGAAGAAGAGTTTGGATTTGATATCCCGCTTTATTACTACCCGAAGGAGTCTCAGAGCGGCTAACATTCTCCTTTCCCTTCCTCCCCCATAACAGACACCCTGTGAGGTAGGTGGGGCTGAGAGACTTCAGAAAAGTGTGACTAGCCCAAGGTCACCCAGCAGCTGCATGTGGAGGAGCGGAGACGCGAACCCGGTTCCCCAGATTACAAGTCTACCGCTCTTAACCACTACACCACACTGGCTCTCATAGCTGAAAAAGGTTGCTGACCCCTGTCCTAATGCATGAAAGGCTGTGCTTGTGTAACAGGGATGTGGAATCTCATGTCCAGGGGCCAACTGGGGCCCTTCAGACCTCTAACTAGCTGTTGGCAAATAAAAAAATTCCTTCCAGTAGCACCTTAGAGACCAACTAAGTTTGTCATAGGTATGAGCTTTCGTGTGCATGCATACTTCTTCAGATACACTGAGAACTGTGCATGCACACAGAAGCTCATACATATGACAAACTTAGCTGGTCTCTAAGGTCTACTGGAAGGAATTTTTTTATTTTTTGTTTCGACTGTGTCAGACCAACACGGCTATCTACCTGTAACTAGCTGCTGGGAGTCTCCCAACCCACCCAATCCGCAGGCCACACCACCACAGGTCCCATGACAGTGTTTCTCCAACTTTGGTCCTCCAGCTGCTGTTGGACTATTACTCCCATCATCCCTACCTTGCAGGACCAGTGGTTATGGATGATGGAAGTTGTAGTCCAGTATTTCCCAAACTTGGGTCCCCAGCTTCTTTTCTGACTGCAATTTCCATAATCTCTTGCTAGCCGGGGATGACGGGAGTTGTAGTCCGAAAACAGCTGGAGACCCATGTTTGAGAAACACTGTCCTATGGGAAAGTATGACAGCCAGCTGTTCCCATGCATGGGGGTGGCACGCAGATGCTGTGCCCCCCAGCTGTTGTTGAACTCCTATCAGCCTCTGCCAGCGTGGCCAGTGGCCGAGCACAATGGGAGTTGTAGTGCTCTGAGACTGGCCTGTCCCAGAATCTCTGGGCAGATTGTGCAAATATTTTGCAAAGGAGCAGGAATGGCAACAAATAAATTGATTCCATTGCTCCCACAGAAAGCGCCTGGATAGCAGACTCAGCAGGGGCTTCCCCACTGTGGTGAGGTGCAACTATTTCTAAATGGGCATCTAAATGGATAGCTTAGTTAGAGCATAGTGTTGATTACACCAAAGCTGGAGGTTTGATCCCCATATATTCCTGCATTGCAGGGGTTTGGACTCGATGATCCTCAGATTCCCTTCCAACTTTACAATTCTATGATTCCATGATCTATGCTCATAAATTACCACGTGCAAATTTTATGCCACTTTCTGTTGTCTTTTTGCCATCTTTTTTTTTTTGGCGATGTCTAGTGGTCATCCTGCCTCCAGACCCGGGTCCCCAAACTAAGGCCCGGGGACCGGATGTGGCCCAATCACCTCCTAAATCCGGCCCTCGGACGGTCCAGGAATCAGCATGTTTTTACATGAGTAGAATGTGTCCTTTTATTTAAAATGCATCTCTGGGGTATTTGTGGGGCATAGGAATTGTACATTTTTTTGTCCGGCCCCCCCACAAGGTCTGAGGTACAGTGGACCCACCCCCTGCTGAAAAAGTTTGCTGACCCCTGAGTCCAGACCTTCCCAGGTGAGAACAAGGGTAGAATAATATAATGTCCCTATTGATCAGTGCCGGATTTACGTATAAGCTAAAGAAGCTATAGCTTAGGGCCCCGCTTTCTTGGCCCCCCCAAAAAAAATTAAAGGAAAAAAACACCTGGATGTACATTTCCAAAATATAAGATAAAAAACAAATAAAATAAAGCCTACATACAGCAACAGTGTTTTGTGTTGTGTAGGCTCCTATGATGTAAGTCATGGGCCCCGCCTGCTAGCCTGCTCCCTAAAATATCACTCATTTGCTCATTTCTATATATAGGGTGCCTCCATTCTGCATGGACTGCTTGCAGGGCAACATGGGCAAATGGCTTTAGATACCCATTAGGTCCATCAATTACCATATAACATATAAAGGTAAAGGGACCCCTGACCATTAGGTCCAGTCGTGACCGACTCTGGGGTTGTGGCGCTCATCTCGCATTATTGTTGAGGGAGCCGGCATACAGCTTCCGGGTCATGTGGCCAGCATGACTAAGCCGCTTCTGGCGAACCAGAGCAGCACACGGAAATGCCATTTACCTTCCCACTGTAGCGGTACCTATTTATCTACTTGCACTTTGATGTGCTTTTGAACTGCTAGGTTGGCAGGAGCTGGGACCGAGCAACAGGAGCTCACCCCGTTGCAGGGATTCAAACCACCGACCTTCTGACCGGCAAGCCCTAGGCTCTGTGGTTTAACCCACAGCGCCACCCGCGTCCCTATATAGCATATATTCAACAACAAAAAACCAGCGACCATTTGTTGTTGACAAAGGACAGCTGGACATATAAAGGGCCCCATTACCTTCAGTACATCAAACCTAAATCCAGTTCTGCTATTGATACAGCAAATGGTCACTGCCTAAGGGTCACTCTCTCTCAGCCCTTAGGCATTCCTGGTGGTCCTTTACTGTTGCCCTGCTGCTGCTGCTATTATTATTATTATTATTATTATTATTATTATTATTATTATTATTATACTGCCCTTCACCCAAAAATCTCACGGCAGTTCACAGCATTAAAATACAAAATAAAAACACACAATACACAATAAGTGAGAGTAAAGAGTAGAGAGAGTAAGTACTCCAAGGAAAATAAAACAATTCCTACCAGAAATACACCCCCCCCCCAAATGGTTCCACAACAGAAAATTCGCACTTGCCATGCAGGTAAATTCCTGACAAATTTCATTTCATTTTGGAAATCAGTGTTCTGATTCGACTTTCATTACGTAGATCTGGATCCCAACCCTTGCTCAGTCTTTATGCCACGCTGCTTATACCACCAGTCCCCTTTAAAAAATGTCAGAACGCTGGAATAGGATATCTCTTGTCACCGTAGATCTGATCGCACTTCTTTTAATACTGAGGGACTCATAGGGGTTCTGCCTTAGAGTACATCAGGCTTGGACTTGGGAGACGAGGGTTCACATCCCCCACTCAGCCATGAAACTCACTTGGGTGACCTTGGGAAAGTCACTGCCTCTCGCCTTAACCTACCTCACAGGGTTGTCGTCGAGACTGAATGGAGAGGGGGAGAACTTTGTACGCCACCTTGAGGTCCTTGGAGGAAAAGCTGGGATAGAAATGCAATAAGTAAGGAAATAAGTATTTTCAGTTTAAGTACTCTGCGGACCTGTCTGGAACGGATCAATCCACTTTCCATTACTTTCAATGGGAAAGTTCGCTTCAGGTTAAGTACGCTTCAGGTTAAGTATAGACTTCCAGAACCAATTGTGTACTTAAACTGAGGAACCACTGTAATGCAGGGGTGGGGAACCCATGGGACGTTGGACTACAAATCCCATCACCCCTGGCAACATGGCCAGGGATGATGGGAGTTGTAGTCCGACAACATCTGAAGGGCCAAAGGTCCCCTGCCTTTCCATGATTTGGGAAATGATAGTGGGTACAGGGGTTGATAATGGTTATATGGTTAGAGTGTCAGGCTAGGACCAGGGAGACCCGGGTTCAAATTCAGCCATGAATTTGTGTCTTGGTCGGGTTGTTTTGAAGATTAAAAGGGAGGAGAGGCACGCATGCCACCTCAAGCTGCTTGGAGGAAGGGCAGAGTAAAAGTGAAACACTTAAATAAAAATACACGCAGATTGTTCAAGAGTCAAAATAGCCGCACCCCAACGCAGCGTCTCTCCTCGAAGCAAAATAAGGTTGTTTGGAGCCTATGCAGCCAGGCAGTATAGCACCAGGCAGCCACTCCAATTGGTGGGCAGTAAAAACCTTCCGGATTGGCCAGATCTGGGGAAAATACAGATCTGGGAACCTCAGCCTGCTCTTCTATCCTTAGCCCCACCTACACATACCGTTCATTAAGCACTATAAGCCGCCATGATTTCCCGGCCCAAAGAATCCTGGGAGCTGTTGTTTGCCAACGGTGCTGAAAGTTGATAGGAGAGCCCAGTTCCTCCCACAGAGCTACAATTCACCGAGTTCCTTGGGAAGAGGGCTTGACTGTTTCCCATCACAGAACTACGATTCCCGGAGTGGTTCATCTGCCCGCCCTTGCGAAATATAATAAATCTGTCTTTAATGCTCCCTCAGTAATTTGGCAGGGCAATTTTGCAAGCTGCATCTAAGAGCAACGCTGAATGTTACAGGACGCAGTGAGAATTAGGCGCATGAGAGGGAGTGTCCAATTTGACCCAGTCTCTCTCTGTGTGTGTTGGATGGATTGGGTGCTAATCAAGTAGGCTTGGAGCTTGGTTGGAAGAATGGTTGTTTCAGTCCTGACAAAGTAGAACTGTAGTACTTTAGACTCCATTTTAGAACAATATCCTAAATATAAACACATAGACGTGGACAGAACAAGCACGGCTTGTTATGGGTGCCCCATAATATTCCACAGTTGTAATATATCAGCCTTCTCATGTTTAATAGCTATATTTTGGAACTCCCTGCCTAGTGACACCAGGCAGGCACCATCGCCGAACTCCTTTTGGCTTCCCCTTTAAATGGTTTTGCTTAGGCAATACTTTTCAGACCTGTAGAAGTTGTGTGTGTTCTCTTGCCTTTTAGCTAGTGCTGATTTTAATCTTTTAATTACTTTAATACCTGTTGTTCACTGTTTCTTAGCAGATGATTTCAATGACTGAATATTGTTGAGAACCGCTTAGAGGGGTTTTCCCTTGCAGTATATTAAATGAAACTTTTAAAATTGTTAAATCTATCTTATCTGCAGGTAGAAAATTAGCGCATCAGGGATGCAGCTCACCTCCATCGCTCTGCCTGGACACTGAGGTCCAGCTCCGAGGGCCTTCTGGCGGTTCCCTCGCTGCGAGAAGCCAAGTTACAGGGAACCAGGCAGAGGGCCTTCTCAGTAGTGGCACCCGCCCTGTGGAATGCCCTTCCACCAGATGTCAAAGAGAAAAACAACCACCAGACTTTTAGAGGACATCTGAAGGCAGCCCTGTTTAGGGAAGCTTTTAATGTTTAAGAAATTAGTGTGAAACTCAGCCAGATGGGCGGGGTATAAATAATAAATAATAAATTATTATTATTATTATTATTATTAGCTTACTATTAATTATTATTACTAGTAATAATAATAATAATAATAATAATAATAATTACTAGCTTATTACACCCAGTGAGGTTTTTCCATTATTATTATTATATTTAATGAGAGGGATCGTTTAAAAAGGAATCCGTCCACCTGCAATCCGAAGTTGAACTGTTCATCTGTCCAGACTCCAACCTCCCAGCAAGAGTAGCGATATGCTGTTGGGCTCCAGCTGCCGTCAACCCCAGGCTATCTTGGCCTATACCCAGGAATTATGGGAGTTGTAGTCGAACGTGCGTCTAGTACCAATCCCTGACAACAGAGGAGGTTGTCCCTGTTGGCAAGCTTGTATTGCTAATCAGCTGTTGGGAAAAGCCAAACACACCTTTGTGTTCCCAGGAGGTTACCTGGAGTCATCGGCTCTTCAGGGGGCGGACTTTGACACGGGACAAAGGGCAGGTCCCATTTTTGGAAGTAGGGCAGAGAGTGTCTGGAGAGGCTGCCTCTGGCAGGATGGTGTGTTTGGGTGCTGCTGCTGCTGCTGCTGCTGTCTGTGCCTAAGTTCATGTTTGCGTTCTTATTTTCCGCATCCCCTTTAGACAGATGATTCCTCTTGTTCCTTTCCACACACACCCCAGTCTCCTCCTTTTACGCATCTCCTTTGCCCATCCTAAACAACACAAGAGGTCCATTGCAACAAAATAAGTACAGTAAGTAAGCAAGCAAGTAAGTAAGTAAGTAAGTAAGTACAGTGGTGCCTCGCTAGACGAATTTAATTCGTTCCACGGGTCTTTTCTTATAACGAAAAATTCGTCTAGCGAATCCCATAGGAATGCATTGGAAATTTTTTGAATTTTTTTTTGCCCATAGGAACGCATTAATTGAATTTCAATGCATTCCTATGGGAAACTGCGATTCACTAGACGAATTTTTCATAAAACGAATTTGTCTAGCGAGGCAACCTCCGCTTGAAAAATCCTTTCGTTAAGTGGAAATTCCGTTAAGCAGGGCATTCGTTAAGTGAGGCACCACTGTAAGTAAGTAAGTAAATGAATGAATGAATGAATGAATGAATAAATAAATAGTGGATTCCCAGCCTTTCAGTCTGTTCAAACTCTCTTCTTCCCACACAAAATAAAAAAAAATCCTTCCAGTAGCACCTTAGAGACCAACTACCGGTAAGTTTGTTATTGGTATGAGCTTTCATGTGCATGCATACTTCTTCAGATACTTCTTCCCATACGTTAGTAAAATACAGATCCTTTTGCCGCTGGACCTTGCTTTCCTCAATTTTCATTGGTCAGTTTTAACCCGTCTATGAATAAACCTCCACCCTAAACTGTAGCCCAGCTGGATTTCCTGTACCAGCAGAGAGAGTTGAATGAGATGATTTTGGAGGACTATTCCAGCTCTTTGATTCTGGCAGTACTCTCCCTATAATGAAAATGTTGATCTTCCATCTTTCCTCCCAAAGGATCCCAGGGTGGCAAACATATCTGTAATAAAAAATACAGTTAAAAACAAAACATTTTCAAGTGGTTAAAAACATATGAAAACAAGGAAACACAATAAATCATGTAACCTCAAGGACTGCCTCTCCCCATTTGAAGTGCCCTGGACCCTGTGATCATTCTCTGAGGCCCTTCTTGGTATGCATCCCCCAAAGGTGGCAACTTAAGAACAGGGCCTTTTCTGTGGTGGCTCCCCACTTGTGGAATGCTCTAGCCAAGGAGGCTTACCCCAGGTGCCTTCATTGTACATCTTTAGACACCAAGCGAAAACATTCCTCTTCAACCAGGCCTTGGGCTGATTAATATTCAATGTCCTTTTAAATGTCCTTTTTTTTGTCGACATGGGGAGTTGATTTGCTTTGTTTTTGTTTTTATTATATCTTTTGTGGGTTTTTTTTGTATTTTTATGCTGTGGACTGCCCCGAGACCTTCAGATATACAAATTTAATAAACAACAACAGCCAACCTTGTGTCTATATAGGCAAAGAAAGAATAGTTATGGCACCTGCCCAGTGTCAATCATCAGGGAGTTCCAAAGTACAGACGCTGCAACGCCAAAGGCAGAATAGACATTTCTTGGCTCTTTTAGGAGATTGAAATGATCTAATCGGCCTATGTTGGATAAGCTGATCCTTTGGGGCAGGTGAGCAGAGAGATGACATGCTGGTGCTAGTGGGATTGATCAGTGTTTGCAACATCCTTGAAGAGGTGGAATGATTGTACTGTATTAGAACTTGAGGCTGTTCAGAAATTGATCGGTCACAGAGGAAAGCAAGGAAAGTATTACTTCATACAACACACGATCAAGGGCAATCATGACTGCAGGATTTTGGCTATGAAAATTGTTGTCAAGAGTTAAGTGATGGATGCTTTAGTTGAGATTCGTGCGTTGCAGGGGGTTGGACTAGATGACCCCTGGCGTCCCTCCCAGCTCTACAGTTCTATGATTCTATGATGGCAGAGTCAGTGTTGTGACAGAGACTCATGGAGGCAACATTTGTTTGGCAACCTTTAGGTCCCTAACAGTAAACATGGTTCCTTCTTTTATTGCAGTACTTGGTGCAGCGATGGCTCAAGTGGCTTGAGGTTTGCTGGGGTTGCCAGCTTTTTTAAACCACCCCAGCTCCTGTGCCTTTAACAGTAGCTTAATCTGCAGAGGCTGGCTCAAAGTCGTGGGAGAAGGAAAGCTTCTTCCACTGGTTTTCTTCGTAAGACACTGAGGACACAGGAATAAGCCAGAGTGGGTGTCTTTGTGGCCGTTTCACAACCTTATGCAAGACAGAAGGAAGGACATTGTACAAAGTTTTGTTGTTGTACTGTTAAAAGCTGTTAAAAGCACAAGAGCAAGCCAGGAACTGGATTAAAGGTCCCTTCTGGACCATACATTTGAAGCACTATTATGCCTCTTTAAGCAGTCATGGCTTCCCCCAAAGAATAATGGGAAATGTAGTTCGTTAAAGATGCTGGGAGTTGTTAAGGAGACCCCTTATTCCTTTACCAGAGCTACAATTCCCAGAGCTCCATCTGAAGGTAGCACAATGGGTCAGTGTGACTTGCTGTTAAGCAGAAGGTTGGTGGTTCGAGCCCACCCAGGGGCAGAGCTATGGGCAGGATTCCTGCATTGCCGGGGTTGGACTAAATGACCCTCGGGGTCCCTTCCAACTTTATAATTTTATGACTCAGGGAATCAAGGCCAGGTCAATATATTTTGACACCCAGGGCAGACCCCAAAATGGTGTTTTTGCCAGAAAAGAAGGGATGAGTTAAGATCTACATAAGGAACAAGGGAGAGCGGGGCAGAATAAAGATCTACATTGGGATCTGTTGCCGCTGAGGATCCAGCTGCCTCCCCTTGCCTCATGGGTGGGCTGTCCCTTCTGCAAACTGTAGCTCTGTGAGGGGAATTTGTTGTTGTTGTTGTTTAGTCGTGTCCGACTCTTTGTGACCCCATGGACCATAGCACGCCAGGCACTCCTGTCTTCCACTGCCTCCCACAGTTTGGTCAGACTCATGTTAGCAGCTTTGAGAACACTGTCCAACCATCTCGTCCTCTGTCGTCCCCTTTTCCTAGTGCCCTCCATCTTTCCCAACATTAGGGTCTTTTCCAGGGAGTCTTCTCATCTCACGAGGTGGCCAAAGTATGGAGCCTCAGCTTCAGGATCTGCCCTTCCAGTGAGCACTCAGGGCTGATTTCCTTCAGAATGGATAGGTTTGATCTTCTTGCAGTCCATGGGACTCTCAAGAGTCTCCTCCAGCACCATAATTCAAAAAGCAAAAATGAGGGGAATAGGGTCCTAACATCTCTCTGCACCCTTAACAAACTACAGTTCCCAGGATTCTCTGGGGGAAGTCAGGACTGCTCCAAGTGCTATGACAACACTTGAAATATATGACGTGGACGTGGCCTGAGCGTGTGTCTGCGCGCATAGCTCAGTCGGTTGAGCGTGAGACTTTTTAATCTCAGGGTCAAGGGTTCGAGTTCCACGTTGGGGAAAAGAGGTTTCCTGCATTGCAGAGGAAAATAAAAAAATTCCTTCAGTAGCACCTTAAAGACCAACTAAGTTTTTATTTTGGTATGAGCTTTCGTGTGCATGCACACTTCTTCAGATACAGTGAAATGGAAGTTTCCAGGCACTTATGTAGAGAAGGGGTGGGGAGGGGTGGGGATGGGGAGGGGGGATCACTCAGAAGGGTGGTGGAAATGGGTGATTGACTGACTGATAGCTGTTGATGACCGCAAACGACTGCAAATGGTTTTGCATGAAAAAGCAAGGGTTGAGATGGCTGAAGATCGCTTATCATGTATAATGAGATAAGAACCCGATATCTCTGTTCAAACCAGGTCCCTCCATGGTTTTGAGCTTGGTGATAAGTTGCAATTCAGCAACTTCTCTTTCCAGTCTATTTCTGAAATTCTTTTGTAGTAAGACAGCTACTTTGAGATCTTGTATAGAATGTCCTGGGAGATTGAAGTGTTCTCCTACTGGTTTTTCTGTCTTCTGGTTCCTGATGTCAGATTTATGTCCATTTATCCTTTGGCGTAGGGTTTGGCCTGTTTGTCCAATATAGAGAGCTGAAGGGCACTGTTGGCATTTGATGGCATACACAATGTTAGAGGATGAGCAATTAAATAGTCCTGAGATGGTATGTTGGATGTTGTTGGGGCCAGTAATGGTGTTGTCTGGGTGTATGTGGCAGCAAAGTTGGCATCTGGGTTTATTGCAGGCTCTGGTACCAGTGTCCATGTTAAGTCTGGTGGTTGTATTATTGTGGGTGAGGAGTTGTTTAAGATTGGGTGGCTGTCTGTAGGCAATGAAAGGTCTTCCTCCCAGAGCTTGAGAAAGGGAGCGGTCATTGTCCAGGAGAGGCTGTAGATCTCTGATGATGCGTTGTACTGTTTTAGCTTGGGAGCTGTATGTGATGACTAGTGGTGTTCTGTTATTTTCTTTTTTGGGTCTGTCTTGCAGCAGGTTCTCTCTAGGTATCTGTCTGGCTCTGTTGATCTGTTGTTTAATTTCATCAGGTGGATATTTTAGTTCTAAAAAGGTTTGCTGTAGATCTCTTAGGTGAGATTCTCTGTCTGTAGAGTTGGAACAGATGCGGTTGTAACGTAAGGCCTGGCTGTATACGATGGATTGTTTGGTATGTTTGGGATGGTAGCTAGAAGCATGTAGATATGTTTGTCGGTCAGTTGGTTTTCTGTATAAGGTGGTGTCTATACGTCCATCCTGTATTTTTATAGTAGTGTCCAAAAAATGTATTTCTTGCATAGATTGGTTCATTGTTAGGTTGATGGTGGGGTGAAAGTCATTGAATGTCTGGTGGAAGGTTTCCAGGGTCTGTTGTCCATGTGTCCAGATAATAAAAATATCGTCAATGTATCGCAGGTACAGGAGAGGTTTGAGTGGGTAGGAGTTAAGGAAACGTTGTTCTAAATCTGCCATGAAGATGTTGGCATACTGTGGGGCCATGCGGGTGCCCATGGCTGTGCCGCTGATCTGGAGGAACAGGTCATCACCAAATTTGAAGTGGTTGTGGGTAAGGACAAAGTGGCAGAGTTTGGTAGCAAAGTCCGCTGTGGTTTTATCTGAAATGGTGTTCCTTATGGCTTGTAAACCATCATTGTGTGGGATGTTGGTATATAGAGATTCCACATCCATAGTGGCTAGTATAGTATTGTTAGGAAGATTGTTCAAATATTGTATTTTCCTCAGAAAATCTGTGGTGTCACGTACGTAGCTGGGAGCACTGATAGCATATGGTTTCAGAACAGAGTCCATATAGCCGGAAACACCCACTGTAATGGTGCCAATACCTGAGATGATGGGGCGTCCTGGGTTTCCTGGTTTGTGTATTTTGGGTAGAAGATAGAAAGTTCCTGGCCGAGGTTCCGCTGGTGTGTTTGTGAGGATCTGTTCTTGGATGTGTAGGGGTAGCTCCTTAATAATCTTGTTCAGTTCTTTTTTGTATGCTTGTGTGGGGTCTGAGTCCAATTTCATGTAAAAGGCAGTATTGGAAAGTTGTCTGTGGGCCTCTTGGATGTAATCAGTTTTGTTCATGATGACGACAGCTCCACCCTTGTCTGCCTCTTTAATTATAATGTCTGGGTTGTTCCTGTTGCATTGTTGTTGCATTGCAGAGGGTTGGACTATGATAGATGACCCTTTTTTGGGGGGGGGTGTGTTCCTTCCAACTCTTAGATTCCTCTTGAAAAAAGGGTCCGGCTCCAGGAGGGTTAAGGCTGTGCAGCTGACCTAGAGTAACCCCCTCCGGCCGGCAGGGAAAGTGTTAATCTGCCATGCCCGGCAGTAACCCCGGGTGCCATTCACCTTGGAGTCTGCAGCAGGGCTGAAAGACCCAGCGCCAGGGTGGTTGGCAGCCGGGCCGGCCCTGATTGGCCAAGCAGGATCACCTCATGCTAAATCCGTGATTCACAATTCCACCCTCTCATTCCAAGCCAGGGAGGGGGGGGAGGAGGGAAGGGGAGGAGGAGGAGGAGGGGCGGGGAAGAGGCTGGCGAGAAAAAGAGGAGGGAGGAGGAGGGAAGAGAGAGCTGGGTTTAAAAAAAAAGAGCTAGCAGTTCCCAGAGTTGTACTTTTTGCACAGCGAGGCTGCCAGACCAGGGCATTGTCTGCACGTTTCCCCCCAAGGTGTGGAAGGGGGTCAGGGGAGGGCTGCCTTGGGACCAGCCAGGAAGGATGGATTGCACTTTAGAAGGTACAACTTTCCTTTCCAGGTGTACGGAGGGGGCAGGCCAAGGAGTTTCCATCTGAATTAGGAACTTTCCAGATTTGGGTGAGGGTAAAGATGCCAAGGGAGGCGAAGGCGTAAAGATGCCAAGGGAGGCGAAGGCGTTTGAAACCATTTCGCCCTCCAAAGTTGTCAGCATTTTTGGAAACTTCCCTCCCCGTTTAACCCCTGAGAGTGAATGAAAACACATTTTTTAAAAAATGTTTTAAGGAAACAATTGTTTTCCTGCAATTGTTTGCAGGCTGGGCTATAAGATCTTAAAAAAAAACCAACAACTGCAGGCTTTTTGCTAGATTTTAATCTGCTTTAGCATTTTACCTCTTCGTAGGTTTTAAAGTTGTGGTTTTCCCTTGGTTTTCTTGTTTCCATCATTTAGCAAACTGCTTTTAGGTTTTCCAGCATTGCATCAATTTTATGAAATAAATAAGAAATCAAACTTGCTTCTGCTTTTCAGAAGGGTGGAGAGCGGGACCAACCCTTTAATCTGAAGATGGGATGGGGCTCTCTGTGTGCTGTCACTCTCTGATAGCACTTATGTGGAGCATGTGCCTTAGTTTAGTACTAGGTAGATTTGGATAACCGAGCCTTGCAAAATGGACTATTCTGTTGCACATAATTCTTCAGCCTTAGGATGCTCAGATCTGCAGAATGCTTGATTCCCATCCTGCATCTTTGCAGAACCTTCCTGGATTTTTATTTTGGAGCAGCGCTGAGCTGACTTTGTGTCCATCCACACTTTCACTTGATCCGCGTTTCAATCCTGTTCCAGTCAATTCCCCTGGGTCTGAGAGCTTTCCTTGTTGTTCTGCAGCTTTTCCTTGCCTAAACCCAATTTTACCCGCTTAACTGAAGCTTGGTTAAGCAACACCTCACTGTGGATTTTCCGTTTTAGCAAGGTACGATCAGGTTGTTGTTTTTTTGCAAAGCACAGCCGCTGAGCAATGAGAAAAGCTCCTGGTCCCAAGGGAATTACTCGATATGCAATGCATTCAACATATCGGTCAAGAAAAAGCATGGGCTCCTTTTGAGAGGTTTGCTGAAGTTCCTGAAATTAAATTTCAAGGGCAGTGCATTGAAGACAGATTGAAACAAGCACAGTTTCCTGAGGGCTGTCTTGTGTTGTGAGTTACTTTCATCAAGGTGTTGTGTGTGGCATAAAAAGCCGCATTATACCAGGCCAGGCTATTTGTCAACTCTGATGGGTTGCTCAATAAAGATGTTGACCCAGTGTGCAGCAGCAGCAGCAGGTGTGAAAAAGGCAAATTCCATGGTAGGGATCATTAGGAAATGAGTTTAAAACAAAACCACCAATATTGTACAAATCTATGACATGACAGCATTTGGAATATTGTGTGGATTTCTGATCGCCTCACCTCAAATGGGATATTGCGGAGCTGGAAAAGGTTCAGAAAAGCGCAAGCAAGATGGTCAGGGAGTGGAGCGACTCCCCTATGAAGGAAAAAAATGCAGCATTTGGGGCTTTTTAGTTCAGATAAAAGATGCCTAAGAAGTAATGTGATAGTTGGTGAAATTATACATGGCATTATTTTTCTTTCTTTCCACACAGTGCATAGTTAAACTGTGGAACTCCCTGCCACAGGAGGCAGTGAAGGCCACCAGCTTGGATGGCTTGCAAAGAGGATTAGACAAAATTCACGGGGGAGAATAAGGTTTTTGATGGCTACTAGCCATAATGGTTATGCTCTGCCATAATCTTCTGAATAGCAGTTGCTGGAAACCTCAGGTGGGGGGGGGAGAGGACTCTTGTGGCTGAATCCTGCATGCATGAGGTCAGGATTCTGGAACTAGTTGCACCATTGGCCTAATCCAGCAGCCACCTGTTCTGTTCTGCTCCAATGGGTACCTTACTGCAATGCCAAAAGTCTCCCCCCCCCCCCGCACCTGACATTCCAAATATAGTCCTTTTCACGTAGTCTGCAATCCCGGTTCTGGCTTGACCCAGACCTGCTTGGCTTAAACAGGGCTGCCTTATCACAAACCTCCAGCCCCTGTGCTGCTGGGCATGGGAGATGCAAAGAGCTATTATTGGTGCAGGATACTGATCTTGAATGTGGAGTAGTTGGTGATGTGACCAAAGGCTGGCAGAATTGTGCTGCGGCTGCATTGCTGGATGTTGGCACAGATGGTAGTTGGCGACAGGAGTTCCTACTCCATAGCTGTGATGGTTGAGAGAACGGATCCAGGCACTCCTGATCGGCCCACAATGCTGTGTCTTGGGGATGATCCTGCCAAGCCTTGGCTCACACAGTGAGCTTCAGCCCAGACAGGCATCCGTTTGCCATGTGATCTGCTGAACTTGGGTTGTGAAACTGGGTAACAGCCCAGGAGGCGGGCATCCTAGAAAAAGGTGGCAAAGTTCTCTATTGTCCGAATATAAAGAGTACCTGTCACATAGCCAAGGAGCTTTCTGAATTCTGTTTGAACTGGTATCATACTGGTGGGAGCTGGGAGGGTCCACCCCCTTTTGTGTGAGACAAGGGTTAAGACCTACCTCTGATAGAGTTCTTTGTGATTTTCTCTCCCTCTCTTTCCTCTTTCTCAATTTGTTTTCTTTTGTTTCTTCTTTTCCATTTCATCTTTATTTAGCTTAGTTTGTTTTTCATTGTACTGTATGTGGAAAAGTATGTGGGATGTGGGTGGCGCTGTGGGTTAAACCACAGAGCCTAGGGCTTGCCGATCAGAAGGTCGGCGGTTCGAATCCCCGTGACGGGGTGAGCTCCCATTGCTCGGTCCCAGCTCCTGCCAACCTAGCAGTTCGAAAGCATGTCAAAGTGCAAGTAGATAAATAGGTACCACTCCAGCGGGAAGGTAAGCAGCGTTTCCGTGTGCTGCTCTGGTTTGCCAGAAGCGGCTTTGTCATGCTGGCCACATGACCTGGAAGCTGTACGCCGGCTCCCTCGGCCAATAATGCGAGCTGAGTGCCGCAACCCCAGAGTCGGTCACAACTGGACCTAATGGTCAGGGGTCCCTTTACCTTTATGCGGGAAAGTATCAGTAATTTATTTTTTTTAATGGAGGGGTATCACTGTGCTGCGGGACCCAGGTGGCGCTGTGGGTTAAACCACAGAGTCTAGGGCTTGTTGATCAGAAGGTCGGCGGTTCGAATCCCTGCAACGGGGTGAGCTCCTGTTGTTCGGTCCCAGCTCCTGCCCACCTAGCAGTTCGAAAGCACATCAAAGTGCAAGTAGATAAATAGGGACTGCTCTGGTGGAAAGGTAAACGGCATTTCTGTGCGCTGCTCTGATTTGCCAGAAACGGCTTAGTCATGTTGGCCACATGACCCGGAAGCTGTCTGCGGACAAACGCCGGCTCTCTCAGCCTATAGAGCGAGATGAGCTCTGCAACCCCAGAGTCGGACACGACTGGACCTGATGGTCAGGGGCCCCTTTACCTTTACCTTTATCACTGTGCTATAAAAGTGTACAGTGCAGTTGCAGCCCTAGTCTGGCCTGTGTCCCCATTTCGCCCGTTCGTAAGGGAATTCGCACAGACCCCACGCTCCTTTGTACAAAGCAAACCCCGTCTCAAGGCTACCTTCCTTCTGTATGTTTTGCAGACATGCTTCAGCTGATCAACACTGAAGATGGAGACTTCCCTGGGCTGTTTGAGGCATCGTTCGGCACCAATGTCACCCCGGAGCCCAATCCACATGGGCCCAGTTTGTTCAGCGGCTACCTGGAAGCTGCTAACTCAACTTCCTCCAGCTTGTTCCAGGTCCCAGCTCCACCCCCACCAAGCTTCCAACCAGTGATGGCAGCAAACTCGAACACAGAGCCCACTCCAATGGACATCAAGGAGGAGCCTGTCCCGTCAACGGCCACCCAGCCGGCATCTCGGCCTCCGCCGGCCAGGATGGTGGCTCAGAGTTTCGTCCCGGCACCCCAGACCCAATTCTCAGCGCAACCTATGGTGGGATTCCTGAATCAGAGCAGTGTTTCCGGTGAGGAGGGCCCCCCCCCAGGCTTAATTGATTTCAAAAATTAAATTATTGATTTTGTTTTAGCGTATTGTTTCTATTTGTTGTTTTGGAGTGTGTGCCCTTTGGGGGTAGGATTTCTTGATTTTAGTTGTGCATAGAGCTGGGCAGATTGATAAATGCTAATAATAATAATACAATAAGAGGGGGCTGGGCTTGCCAACTTGCCAAAAAGCAGCAGCCGGGTGTGCTCCTGTGCCCTTACCAGCTGCCACACCTGCAGGAACTAACAGGCAAAGTTTTTTACACCGAGGAGACATGTGTCTTTCCCTGCTCGTATTGACCCGCCAGGCAGCTGTTAAAGGCACAGCTACAGGGGCCTGTTGAAAAGTTGGCTGCCCTAGAAGTGATTTGATGCTGCAGAGCTCCGTAGAAGTCAGTGGATGACCGTCTACAAGTGCTTGTAATCGGCCCCATATATAAATTAGGGATTAGGAAACTGTGGCCTAAAGATTTCAGAATTAGAATTATTTGGAGGGGGAGGCAAAACAGCCAAAAGAGACTGACCATTTGTTGGAGGACAGACAAGAGAATCGTGAGTGGTTGGGTGGGAAGCAGGGTGGCTGGAAGCACTCAAGACTGCACCATTTTGTTGCAGTTGCCAATGATAAACAGAGCATTCATCTGATCTGGAGGATAGAAAGGGATCTCGGAGGGCATCAGAATCTACTTTGGGAACCAAAATGGGCGCTCGGGGTTTCAAATGTGCAAATGCTTTCTGTCTCGTTCTGTTCATGGCCACTGGTCATGATAATTGCACGAAAGCTCCCTGTTCAGTGGTGGTCTACCTGTGAGTACCACTTGCCAGGGAGCAACAGCAGGAGGGGGGCTTTTGCTGCCACACCCTCCTTGGAGTCTTCCTGGAAGTATTTCACAGGCTGGTGGGAGAAACAGAGGGTTTCGGCTTCAGCAGGGCTGCTCTACTGTGGTGCAGTGGTTAGAGCTAGGAGACCAGGGTTCAAATCGCCAGTGGGCCATGGAGCTCTCACTGGGTGATGTTGGGGGGCCAGTCCTTTGCCTGCGGCCTAACCTACCTCACAGGGTTGTTGTGGGGATTAAAGGAAGGGGGGGGACCTTGAGCTGCTTGGAGAAGAGGATGGAATATGAATGGATTTTAGAAATAAATACGTTTCTCTCTCAGCTCCCCAGCCAGGAGGGCATTCTCAGCCCCCTCCAAACCCCCAAGCCACGTCGCAGCAGAACCCGCCAGTGGCAATGCAAACCCAACTCCAGAACATCGCTCCCCAACAGCTTCTGACTCCCCACGGTGGATCCCAAGTCGTCCAACGCCAGATCCAGCAAGTGCCGGTGAGCAGGGGCTGCGGGGGCCCAGATCTGTTGGTCTTCTCGTCAGCATAAGCTTCGCGTTGACCCTTCCCCTCTTCCCGCAGGTCCTTCTGCAGCCTCACTTCATCAAGGCCGACTCTCTGCTTCTGACAACCGTCTCGGGAGCCCAGACCCCTGGCATCACCTCTCTGGGGACCACGACAGCCGTCCAGTCAACATCACTACAGATGCCGGTAATTAGTTAATTAATTGTTTCGTCTCATAATATGTGTGCACCACTTGATGGTAAACAACAACCACCACCTCAACACAAAAAGATAAAACCATAAAATCAAGAGTTGCCCAAACTGCGGCCCTCCAGATGTTTTGGTCTACAACTCCCATGATCCCTAGCTAAGAGGACCAGTGGTCAGGGATGATGGGAATTGTAGTCCAAAACATCTGGAGGGCCAAAGTTTGGGTATGCCTGCCTTAGGTCATAGGTCTCCCAAACATGGGTCTCCTGCTGTGGTTGGACTACGATTCCCATCATCCCAGACCACTGGCCCTGCTTGCTAAGGATGATGGGACTTGTAGTCCAAAAGCAGCTGGGGACCCAAGTTTTGGAAGCCCTGGGCTTAAATGAACCACAGGGTCCTTTCCAACTAGACAATTCTATGATTCTATGATTTACCGTACAGTCGTACCTTGGAAGACGAACAGAATCCGTTCCGGAACTCTGTTCGACTTCCTGAATGTTCGGAAACCAAAGCGCGGCTTCTGATTGGCTGCAGGAAGCTCCTGCTACCAATCGGAAACTGCAGAAGCCTTGCCAGACGTTTGGCTTCCAAAAATCGTTCAAAGACCGGAACACTCACTTCCAAGTTTCGATCGTTCGGGAGCTGATTTGTTCGGGAGCCAAGGCGTAGGGATCCAAGGTACAACTGTATTTTGTTTTTTAAAATAATTTTTATTAAAGGTTTTCAATTTAAACATTTTTCATATCATCATAACATAGACAATTATCCTTAAAGCAAAAAGATTTTTTTAAAAAGGACACAAAAAAGAAAGAGAGAAAATATATAAATAAAAACAGCAAAAAGAAAAAAGAACATTTTTTAAAATCTTATCTAATATTACTTTTCATAACTTTGACTTCCCGACCCCTCCCTCCCCGAGTCCATTTTAAACCCAACTTCAGCAGTTTTCTCATTTAACAAATTACTCTTATATCATAGTCTATATTATTACATAATCAATTATATTCACCTTTTATGAAATTCCCTCGAAACATATTCAATCAAATATCTAAACTAAACCCCTTAGCCTATAGTTTCCCTAAAAAATATTCCCAATTTTTTATTTCATAAATTCACTGTTAATTAATTTTTTTCCTTTAGCCATTTTTAAACACCCCCCTCCTTCCCATGATTGGCAATTCCCTGCAAACCTCGGCCAGCTTCTTTTAACAATCCGTTTTCTAACCATTTAAAGCATCCCCTGTCTAAGATTCATTTTATTTTTCACCCCACTCCAACCCTTGTCCGGTACAACTGTATTTTGAAACATTACAAAAGTTAAAATAGTGAAACGGATTATAATTGCCTCGGCTTTTTAAGCATCTGTGCAGGCTTGTCTAGACGAGAAAGGTTGTTAGCAGGTGCTGAAAAGTGTACAGTGGAGGCCCCTGTTTGACCTCAAGAGGCAGAGAGTTCTGCAGTGTAGTTGCTCGTGCAAGCCCTGAGCCTTCTGTATCTATTTGTTTTTGTTTTAAGGAAATATTATTTATTTATTTGTTTTTTTAAAAAATACTTTTAAAATCCTTTTGAAATTTTTGAAACCTGTTGCGGCAGCTAGACTGGTGACTGGGAGTGGCTGCTAAGACCACATAACACCGGTCCTGAAAGACCTACATTGGCTCCCAGTATTTTTCCGGGCACAATTCAAAGTGTTGGTGCTGACCTTTAAAGCCTTGGCCCAGTATACCTGAAGGAGCGTCTCCACCCCCATCGTTCAGCCCGGACACTGAGGTCCAGCTCCGAGGGCCTTCTGGCGGCTCCTTCACTGCGAGAAGTGAGGTTAAAGGAAACCAGGCAGAGGGCCTTCTTGGTAGTGGCACCCACCCTGTGGAACGCCCTCCCATCAGATGTCAAGGAAATAAACTACTCTCTGACTTTTAGAAAACATCTGAAGGCAGACCTGTTTAGGGAAGTTTTTAAATATTTGATGAATTATTGTATTTTAATATTTTGCTGGAAGCTGCCCAGAGTGGCTGGGAAAACCCAGCCAGATGGGCGGGGTATAAATAATAAATAAATTATTATTATTATTATTATTAAAACAGTAGTAAGAAGAATGTGTTGTATTGGAGGAGTGGCTTTGCCTGATTCGAAGAAAGGAAGTGACCCCCCCCCCTGCGATTGCTCCTTCTCCCTCCTCCTCCCCCCTTGCAGACACTGATGAGTGGGGGCACCATCCTGGCAACGGTTCCTCTGATGATGGATACAGACAAGCTGCCCATCAACCGCCTGACGGCCGGGAAGCCACTGGGAAGCCACGGCAAGGGCGAGAAGCGCACAGCCCACAACGCCATTGAGAAACGGTATCGCTCCTCCATCAATGACAAGATCTCCGAGCTCAAGGACCTGGTGGTGGGGTCGGAAGCCAAGGTACGCCTTCGGGGGACCCTTCTTTCGGGTGCTCACCTGTCCCCCGGTTGAGAAGGTCGCTTTCTAGAGAAGCCCACCGAACACCTGCATTTGTGGCTTTGGTTTGGCACCGTCTGGGCAAATGTGCTTAAAAATAATTCTTCATAAAATAATAATAATAATAATAATAATAATAATAATAATAATAATAATAATAATATTTGTATACAGCCCTTCATCCTAAGATCACAGGGTGGTTCACAACCTATACTGCTTGACTGTAAGAAAAATAATAAATCTCCAAGTGGGTTACAAAAGTTATGAAAAGTTAAGAAACGGCTATTTACAACATTAAAATAAAAAATTGACGATGAGCTGAAGACAAATTAAAACACATGTCAATATTGTACCCAGCTGGGTAAGCATGGTTAAACAAGCCTGCTTTTAGGAAGTGCTTTTAACCTCTTTGTATATCTTTGAAAGGTGGTGTTTTAATATCTTAGAAATATCGATATTAGTATTGTTGGCCTCTACCTTTTCTAGAGGATGGGTCAAAAAGGAACCCCTCCGAGCCTGTCATTTCCCTCCACTCACCCTCTAACTGTGCCAACCTTTTCTGTCCGTTGGCAGCTGAACAAGTCGGCCATTTTGCGCAAAGCAATCGACCACATCCGATTCCTGAAGCAGGCCAACCAGAAGCTGAAGGCCGAGAACATGGCCCTCAAAATGGCGAACCAGAACAACAGTGAGTTTCGCAGCCTTTGTCCCTTTTTGCAGATTGGAAACTGCAAAAGTTTGGACTGGGGAAGGGAGGAGAGAGAACAATTTGCGAGGGACCCCCACCTCACATGCTGGGTCCTAGCAATGCAAGGATGCAGGTGGTGGTCTCTCATTCATTGGTGGTTTTTAAACAGAGGTTGGATGGCCATCTGCCAGGGATTTTTTTGCTGTGATTTCTGCATTGCAGCAAGGTTGGGCTAGATGACCCTTGGGGTTCCCACCCAACGCTGCAATTCCATAATTCTGTAACTGTTGAGAGGAGCAGTAGCATGTTTGCCCTGGGGGAGAAATGCAAGCAGCTGCCCTCATATGTCTTCTAAATGTCAGATAGTTGTTTATTTCCTTGACATCTGATGGGAGGGCGTTCCACAGGGTGGGTGCCACTACCAAGAAGGCCCTCTGCCTGGTTCCCTGTAACCTCACATCTTACAGTGAGGGAACCGTCAAAAGGGCCCCCCCCCCGACCTGAACTTGCTTTTGGGCGAAGCGCATCTCTCTCTGTGGTGACCATGGATTCTTCTCTTGCTCTTGCCGCCTGTTCTGCTTCTGCAGAGTCCCTGAAGGACCTGGTAGCCACATGTGGTGGCAACGCCCAGGACTCGACGGAAGGGATCAAGCTGGTGGACACCCTGACGCCACCCCCGTCGGACGCAGGCTCCCCGTTGCGTGGCAGCGGCAGCCCCCTCTCGCTCAGTGGCACCAGTGGGAGCGACTCTGAGCCAGACAGCCCCTTCTACGAGGAGGCCAAGGTGCGACCCCGAATGGGAGCAAGAGGCGGGGGAAGGGGGAACGGCTGGGAAGAGACCAGGGGCTGGGGCGTAACTCAGTGGAACTATGCAAAAACCCAAAAGTTCATCTCCAACAAGGATTCCCGATATGAGTTCCGTGAATCAGCTTTGTGCCCTTGATCTAGGCCAGGCACCCCCAAACTGCAGCCCTCCAGATGTTTTGGCCTACAACTCCCATGGTCCCTAGCTAACAGGAGCAGTGGTCAGGGATGATGGGAATTGTAGTCCAAAACATCTGGAGGGCCGAAGTTTGGGGATGCCTGATCTAGGCCAATATTGCTTCCTCTGATTGGTAGCAGCTGTCCCAGAGCCTTTCCCTCTTCCGAGTCCCTTGATTGCAAAATATTGTGTTAGGGTCTTTGCACAAGAACTATCGCTGTTCCTGGAAATCCGAGGGGACCCCCTCCATCATCTTCTGTGTTCATGCCCCTCTTTCATTCACCACCTCTTTGCATAAAGCAAACAAAATGAAGAACTGGTTGCGGATCGGATCCCTGTAATATGGGACAGGTGCGTATTCCTGCATTGCAATGTGTTGGACTACATGATCCACAAGGTTCCTTCCTTCTATGACTCTTAAGGGGATAGAATCTCCATCTGACAATTACATGTGTATCAAAATTTCAAAATATTTAGCATATACACTCCAAAAATACCTAGCTCTAAAGCAGCTGGAATCCACCTGGCTGAGAAGGCGTCAACTTGGCCCTCCCTCCACGCAGCCCCCAAACTCAGCTGCTGTTGTCTGTGGCTGTTTCAGGTGAAGCAAGAGCATCAGGCGCTCTCGCCAGGCAGCCTGGGGATGCTGGATCGCTCTCGCGTGGCCCTGTGTGCCTTCGTCTTCCTCTGCCTCTCCTTCAACCCCCTCTCCTCCCTCTTGGCGGGGTCTCACTCGGCCAGCCCTTCGGATATCGATGGCTCCAGCCACTCCGGGCGCACCATTAAGAGCCGGAACGAGGCCGCAGGTGAGTGTGCGGCAGGGTCTTGGCCAGGGGTGAGGACCCACAGGCCTGTGGGGCTGGCATGTCTTGTGAAGCTTCTCTATCCAGCCTGCAGCCTCCTTTCCCCTACAGCGCCATATTTCGGCTTCCAAATCAGCCCTGTCTGTTTGATGCCTGGATGTGGAGACCCTCCCAAGTGCCCCCTTTTTTTTCCCCAGGGAAACCGTCCCGGTTTCTGATTTGATCCCAGAATGTCCCACTTTTCCTTGGGATGTCTCTATTTCCATGGGATAAATGTTGGAGGGGACAACTCTATTTTCATCAAAGAAACGTTAGTGTGTGTGTGTTAGGCCACGTTCACAGGAAACGTTTAGAGCGGTACGGTGCCACTTCAAACAGCCATGGCTCCGCTCAAGGAATTCTGGGAGCTGTAGTTTGTTGAAGATGCTGAGAGTTGTTAGGGGGGCCCTATTTCCCTCACTGAGCTACAATTCCCAGAGTTCTCTTTTGTGAGGAAGAGAGACGGATTGTTAAACCATAGTGCCTCATATCTTCATCCACAGACACCCCTATCGCCTGGTCCCAGTGGCTTCTCCCCACCTTGGTCTTCTGGCTGATCAACATGCTGGTTGTTTTGGGAGCCTTTGTCCGGCTGTTCATTTACGGCGAGCCCATCACACGCCCTCATTCAGAAGCTTCCATCCTTTTCTGGAGGCACCGCAAGCAGGCGGATCTCGACCTGGCACGGGTGAGTGTGTGCATCTGTGATTTTCAGCGATTTTCTTGGTTTATAGCTTCCTGCATTGTCTTATCAAAGGTCCCATGATGGAACTTCCAAGGGAGGCCCATTCTGTAAAGCAGTGTTGGTTGTGGTTGGGTTGTGGTACCGGGGACAAATGTTCAAGTAATCTGGGGCGTTGGCCAGACTTGCTGTTGACCCTTGTTCAGCTTAGTTTCCTTAGGTCAGGCATCCCCAAACTGCGGCCCTCCAGATGTTTTGGTCTACAACTCCCATGATCCCTAGCTAAGAGGACCAGGGGTCAGGGATGATGAGAATTGTAGTCCAAAACATCTGGAGGGCCGAAGTTTGGGGGTGACTGCCTTAGGGCATAGGTCTCCCAAACATGGGTCTCCTGCTGTGGTTGGACTATGATTCCCATCATCCCAGACCACTGGCCCTGCTTGCTAAGGATGATGGGGGTTGTAGTCCAAAAACAGCTGGAGCCCAAGTTCAGGAAACCCTGCTTTAGGTCATAGGTCTTGAAGGGGTGGGTCACGAGGCTATACCAGGCGGGTTGCGACAACCTTGTTGCTACCATGATGGGTTGTAGCTACGGCTGACCAGACCAAAGGGGCACTCTGTGTTTTGTGTCTGGGCTAGGCTCAGGGCTGGATTAAGACCTAAGCACTTAAATATATGGGGGCACCAAAATATTTTATCTAATTCAAAATATAAACTCTAATAAACAGTAAAATAACATTGTATTTTTCGTCGTGAAATGAAACCTGCAGTAAGATGGAAAATAATGTTTATTTTTGTATACTTCCACTTTATTTATCGCCTACTTTTTCTAATTGCAAAGTCCTTGTTCAGATCCTCAAAACTAATCCTACGTGACACATCTGCTTCTATACTTAGCACAGTATAGAAGCAGTCCCAAGTTCAGAGGCAAGGCAGGTTCATGCGAAGATCAGTCCGTTTCAGAGGTGAATTGGTCCAAAGTTGTTGATAAGAGAGACAGGCGCACCTCACCAGGGAAGGGCATTCCATAAACTGGGAGCCACTGCTAAGAAGACCCTGTCTCAGGCAGCACGCCGAGTTGCTCACCCTGGGGCCTTCTAGATGCAAAGCAGCTGCTCCCCCATGCCCTCGTAGCCTCTTTGTGCTCCATCCTTTATAAGGCTTGTCCATTCTCTCCCTCATTTCTTTTTCAGGGAGATTTTGCTCAGGCCTCCCAGAACTTATGGACGGCACTGAAAGCCCTCGGCCGCCCACTCCCGACCTCCAACCTGGACCTGACCTGCAGCCTTTTATGGAACTTGATCCGCCACATCCTTCAGCGGCTCTGGGTGGGGCGTTGGCTGGCGGGAAGGGCTGGCGGCTTCTTCCGCGACCGGGAGCTCAAGGCTGACATGCAGAAAAGCGCCTGCGACGCGGCCCTAGTGTACCACAAACTGCATCAACTGCACATGACAGGTAGGCTTCAAGCAGAGGTCTTCAACCTTTTTGAGTCCACGCCTCCTTGGTTTAAAACCATGACATCTTTGATATACAGTGGTGCCTCGCTTAACGAATGCCCTGCTTAACGAAATTTCCGCTTAACGAAAGGTTTTTTCTAGTGGAGGTTGCCTCGCTAGACGAATTCGTTTTACGAAAAATTCGTCTAGCGAATCGTGGTTTCCCATAGGAATGCATTGAAATTCAATTAATGCGTTCCTATGGGCAAAAAAAATTTTCAAAAAAAATTCAATGCATTCCTATGGGATTCGCCAGACGAATTTTTCGTTATGAGAAAAGACCCGTAGCACGAATTAAATTCGTCTAGCAAGGCACCACTGTATAATTAATTTAAAAAGGTGTTGAAAAACACATTTGTCAAAAAACCAGAAGCCTTTTTACTTGGAATAGTGGGGGGGGGGGATTCCCCCAAAAGAACATTTTTTTATGTATGCCACAATGGCTGCCAGAATACTACTTGCCAAGAATTGGAAGCTGCAATAGCTGAATAGCAAATGAAGATGCTGGACTATATGGAACTTGCTGAACTGACGGGGAGACTTCGCGACCAGAAAGAACAAACAGTGGAGGAAGATTGGAAGAAATTTAAAGTTTATTTTAAAAAGTATTGTAATATATAGAAATAAGGAATTCCTAGAGGAGGAGTTATTGGCTATCAGTATTAATTTAGATTTTAGTTTAGAATGGAGATTTTTTTGTTTATTAAAGGAAGGTATTAGTTTAATGGTAAATATTATTGTATGGTGGAAGATAAGATCAGAAATTAAACTGCCAAAGATGATATAAAGTGAAACTCAGGAGGAAGAGATTGAGGGAAGTTATTTAACATTGTTAAAGGAAAGAGAAATAATAATCTTTTTATGTTTTAGTTTTGGTTTTTTCTTTTTCTTTTATGTGCATTGTGTAGTTTTGTTGGATTGTTATTTGTCTGAAAATGAATAAAAAAAATTAAAAAATTAAAAATAAATAAAAGCATGACATCTTTGACTAAGGGTTTCGCCATCTCCTCTTCCCACAGGGAAGCACGTGGCCGGTCACCTCTCGGCAATCAACATGGCGCTGAGTGCTGTGAACCTGGCCGAGTGTGCAGGCAACACCATCTCTGTGGCGACGCTGGCCGAGGTCTACGTGGCAGCGGCGCTGCGTGTGAAGACCAGCCTCCATCGCTGTTGTCACTTCCTGGCGGTAAGGCCGTGCGATGTGGGGTGCAGGATATTACCTCAGCTCTACCATTTGGGCTAAGCTCACCATCGTGTGTAGGGAACTTTGGGCTCTCCAGATGTCGCCGAACCACAGCTCCCGTCATGGCTGCCCATTCACCATGCTTTCTGAGGGTGAGGGGAACTGTAGTCCAGCAGCACCTGTAGGGCCAAATAATAATAATAATAATAATAATAATAATAATAATAATTGCTATTTTTCTAGAAAATAAAAAACTTACCGCATTCTCTTTGAATGGTAATGGCACTAACCTGAGAGGTGCCAGAATTGAGTTCAAGCAAGTTCCAGCTGAAAAAGCCCTATTACAGTGGTGCCTCGCTAGACGAATTTAATTCGTTCCACGGGTCTTTTCTTATAACGAAAAAATTCGTCTAGCGAGTCCCATAGGAATGCATTGAATTTTTTCCGAATTGTTTTTTGCCCATAGGAACGCATTAATTGAATTTCAATGCATTCCTATGGGAAACCGCGATTCGCTAGACGAAAACGCATTCGTCTAGCGAGGCAACCTCCGCTCGAAAAATCCTTTCGTTAAGCGGAAATTTCGTTAAGCAGGGCGTTCGTTAAGCGAGGCACCACTGTATTATTATTATTATTATATTAAATTTATATACAGTCCTTCATCGCGAGATATCAGGGTGGTCCGCAGAATAAAATACAAGATAAAAACACAAGCAAATAATTAAAACCAAAACAACAGGCACATTTAAAAGGCTGTAGAATATTAATCAGCCAGAGGCTTGGTTGAAGAGGAATGTTTTCTCCTGGCTACTAAAAATATATAATGAAGGCACCAGGCGAACCTCCCTAGGGTGAGCATTCCACAAACGGGGAGCCGCTGCAGAAAAGGCCTGTTCTCTTGTGTTGCCACCATCCCGACTTCTCATAGAGGAGGCCCATGAAGAAGGGCCTCAAAATATTGATTGATCGAATTTACTTGGATGCAACTTTTCCACAACCAGCTGTGCCCAAAGCAGCGTACAGCAAATCCACTGGTACCTCGGGTTACAGACACTTCAGGTTACAGACGCTTCAGGTTACAGACTCCACTAACCCAGAAATAGTACCTCGGGTTAAGAACTTTGCTTCAGGATGAGAACAGAAATCGCGCAGTAGCAGCGGGAGGCCCCATTAGCTAAAGTGGTACCTCAGGGTAAGAACGGACCTCCAGAACGAATTAAGTTCTTAACCCGAGGTACCCCTGTATTCAAAATACGTTATTGTTTGGTTCTTTTCGCAAACCACTTTGAGGGTGTTTTTTTTTTTTAACGGTCAGGTGGCATATAAATTTTATGGGGGAATATTTTAATTTTTTAAAAAAATAAGGCTTGCAAGTAGCCATTGGCCACCTTGCAAGTGGTAAGCAAAGAATGCTGGTGTTGTCCTACGGCAGGCATGTCCAAAGTTCGCTTCGGGGGCCTAATCCAGCCCGTCGGTCGATTTAATCCGGCCCCCGTGGCAGTATATGTCCTGTGGTTAAATCCTTTAAAAAAGCCCAGCAACTTCAATCCTAAAATAAGCTCAACAACTTTGGGGTAAAATTGTAAAAAAAAAAAAGTTCAATAACTTCAATCCTAAGAAAAGCTCAACAACTTCGGTCGGCCCCCACGCATGTTCACTTCATCAAATCTGGCCCTCTTTGAAAAAACTTTGGGCACCCCTGTGTACAGGGTCTGTTGGGAGATTCATTCCCCGTGTGCAGTCAGTCATGGGTTTGTCGTCTTATCACATGACTTCCACAGAGTGGGAAGTGACAGGATGTTGTGTCTTACCATGTTCCTAAGTGGGACTGTTGTTCTTTTTTTTTTGCTGTCTGACGCTAGAGAGAGGCAGGGCCGCCTTAAGCATATCGGGCGCCCGGGCGCCATGGTGCGATGATCGCTCTGCCCCCCGCCCCCTTTCTGACCGCGGTGGGCGGGCGCAGCAAGCAGCACCCCCTGGCGCCCTGCGCCACCTGGGCTTGCCTTAGTGCCTGCCCTGGAGAGAGGGAGCCATGTTACAGTGCTCCGTGTGTGTTTATATGTAAACTAGCTGACCCGGCCACGCGTTGCTGTGGTTCTTTCCTGTGATTCCCACCCCACCCTGTCCCAATCCATGGCGTATCCTGCCCCTCCTCCCTCCGCCCCGGCTCATCCCTGTGTTTCAGTAGGATACCCTTTCCTCTGTTGTCCCTGGGGAGTGTTGGCCCCTCCCCCATGTATCTCCATACCTTGGCCCCCACCCTTGGAGAAGGAACTGTTAGGTTCTGGGTTTTATTTCCCAGCATGCACTTCTGTCTGAGCCCTCTGTTGACCCTGGGGAGTGTTGGCCCCTACCCCTGGTATCTTCCTACATTGGCCCCCATCCTTGGAGAAGGAGCTGTCAGTTTCTGGGTTCCATTTCCCAGTATTTACTTTTGTCTGAGCCCTCTTAGCAACTGCGCAAACCTCTGCGGATCCCTAAAGTGTGCTAGTGTCTTCTGGCACCAGTCGCTCCCAAACGATCGACCAGGAGGGAAGGAACATGCCAGTCGGGCATGTGTCTCTGCCAAGGTTCTACTTGCGAGTAGAACATCCTGACATTGTCACCCCCAGGGCTTCCCTGATTGGCTTTCCTTTCCCTTTCGTGGCGCAGCGCTTCTTCCTCAGCAGCGCCCGGCAGGTGCTGCTGTCCCACAGTGGGACTGTCCCGCCTGCGCTCCAGTGGCTGTGCCATCCTGTGGGTCACCGTTTCTTCGTGGACGGAGACTGGGCCGTGAAGAGCTGCCCCCGGGAGAGCATCTACAGCTCCACCAGTAATCCAGGTATTGAGAAGTCGGCTGGTGTGATGCGAGAGGGTGGGGCCCTGGACTTGGGGAGCAGCGGGGGAACCTGGGTTCAAATCCCTGCTTTGCTGAGAAGCTCACAGGTGACTTTCTCTCAGCCTAACCTTCCTCACAACAAGGTTGTTGTGAGGATCAAATGGGCAGCAGCCCATGAAAGACAGGAATCATGGAGTCATAGAGTTGGAAAAGACTCCAAGGGCTTCTATTTTGCTGCCAAGGAGTGTGGTGGAGTCTCCTTCTTTGGAGGTCTTTAAGTAGAGGCTTGACAGGCATATGTCAAGAATGCTTTGATAGTGTTTCCTGCTCGGCAGGGGGTTGGATTGGATGGCCCTTGTGGTCTCTTCCAACTCTACGATTCTATGATTCTATGATTTTTGCCATCTAGTCGAACCCCCAGCAATGCAGAAATCTCAGCTATGCCCAATGACCCATCTGCAGTATAAATTTGAAGCAGTGCCATTTAATCAGCCAAGCTTCCCCCAAAGAATCCTGGGAGCTGTAGTTTCTTAAGGGTGCTGAGAGTTGTTAGGAGGCCCCTATTCCTCTTGCAGAGCTACAACTCCTAGAGTTCCCTATAAGGAAGACGGATTGATTGTTTAGCCAGAATTGTAGTTCTGATCGATAGTAATCCGCGTGCTTCACAACCTGTCTCCAGTTCCTTCCAGATGGACTCCCCAACTCCTGTCAGCCCTAACCATTGGCTGTGCTGCCTGACCCTGATGGGAGTTGTAGTCCAACAACTTCCAGAGGGTGCCATGTTGGCCAAGGGCTTCATGGGAAAGGGTTGTCCTTCAATCTATTCATTTCCCCCATTCGTTACCCCAAGAGGGTATTTTGTAGTGTGCTGTCAGGTGTTTGGCTGGCATCCCTCTGCCTTGGGAGACGATGGAGGAGTTCACCCTTGTGAATGAAGTCAAGCTGTAGGAGAGTCACAGCGCCTGCTGCGGCTGTAGAGATTGATACAGGGAAGAGACATGTTTTGTTGCAGCTGAGGCAGGTGAAGGCTGTCGACCCCATCAGAAAAGGATGTTCTTTCCCCCTCTCTCCCCTTCGCAGCGGACCCCCTGGCTCAAGTGACCCAGCTTTTCCGCGAGCATTTGCTGGAGAAAGCCCTTTCCTGTGTCTCTAGGCTGGAGAGCGAGGCGCCTGCCAGCCACGACGAGGGGTAAGAGAGGACCGGATTTCGGGCCTTGAAGCCCCTATACATGTTGTGCTCTCCCGCCTTGGCTCCAACCAGTTCTGGTATCCCCCAAATTTATAGATGCCGAGTGAGAACATTTAAATGGTGTCTCTGTGTGTTTGTACTGATTATCCTTGTTGCAGATTTGGCCCAATCTCCCTTCAAACTGTCCTGGAGAGGGGATTCCCACCCACCTCACTTGCTCCCAGATTATCTCTTCCTATCCCCTTGGAACGCAGGGAGCTGCCTTATTCTGAATCGGACCACCAGACCACCCAGTATTTGCCCGCACCGACTGGCAGCAGCTTTGAAGGGTTTCAGTCTTTTCCCAGCCCAGTCTCGGAGATGCCAGACATTGAAGCGAGAACCTTTTCTGCCCTGAGCCACAGCCCTTTCCTAAGGGCAGCTGCGCCCATAATTTCCCACTGGGTCGTAGGGCATGCTGACAGGTTTTATAATCCCCACCGAGAAACGATAGGCAAGGTCTGCGACAGTACTCTTCCCAGCTGCGATTCCCAGCATACTGCCTCCAACAGGGGAGGGAGAACATAGTTCTTGTGGCTTGTAGAGAGCCTTATCTTCCACTAAGCCAGGCATGTCAAACCTACGGCCCTCCAGATGTTTTGGCCTACAACTCCCATGATCCCTAGCTAGCAGGACCAGTGGTTGGGGAAGATGGGAATTGTAGTCCAAAACATCTGGAGGGCCGCAGGTTTGACATGCCTGCACTAAGCAGAGGTCAAGTGGGATCCTGCCTGCTTTCTGCCATTTGCAGCTGGTTTCCCAAGGTGACCTTGGGTTATTTCCCCCCCCCCACTTGGAAAAGGGGGCTGTGGGTGCTTGCAGATGTGTGGGTGGAAGAGACATGGATGGAGAATATCTGGTGAGTTCAATTTTGCAACTCAAGGGTTGGAAGGGTTTGTTGTCGATGGGGAAACCCCAGAACTGGGTGGTGTGTTTGGGGTGCTTTCAGCTAATTTCAAGACAAATTGGCATTTGCAAAAAATGTCAAGGGGAACTTAATTTTCTTCTGCTCCTGGAACAGTGCTGCATTGTGATGCAAAAGCTTCTTGCAGACAAAATGTGCAGGGGAAAATCCCACCCGCCTCCTAAATTACACAGGCCCCAGACTCTAAAGGAATATTTAGGGCCAAATTCTACTGGACACACCATTCATGCAATCAGGACTTGTGTGAATGGGTTTCTGGAGGAAATGGGAGAAACTGGTCTGGTGTAAGGTCCAAACTGGATTGAGATGGGGCCTTGAAGAGGGTCTGGTGGTTGGGCAAGCTTTCAATTTAATGTTGTTGGTTTTTTAAAGTCATTCATTCGCATCAATTGTTTTGTGTCTCGCTTTGGGCCCTTGGGAGCCCAGGATTGGGGCATTGGGGAGGGGGGGACTTCCTTTTGGCTGCCCCTTCCCCAGCTAGAAGCCCAAACCAGGTTAAATTGCTGGAAATCGGAGCTCTGGCACCAGCCTTCGTACCAACACTCGCCCTGGTTTCCTCCGTTTCGCTGCAGGGAATTTTCCGACGCCCTGGAGTACCTGCATTTCCTCAACAGCTGTGCAGATGCCGTTCCCAGCCCAACGCCGTCTCTCAGCACCAGTCTGGATGCTGCAACAGGTGGGGATCAACAAGCCAAGAGTTTCCCTAGGCAGGATGGGCCTGGAAGGGAAGAGAAGGAAACCAGAGGTTTATGGAGTTAAATAGAGGCTTTTGCTGTTGCCAGGGATATGGTCTTTCTGTGCAAATCCAGGTATTCTGCAGCGGGTGATTTGCATCAGAACATTTTCTGATTTCCTGGGGCACAGGTGGGCAGCCTCTCCCAGAGCAAGGGCCACTCTTCCGCCAGGGGCTAAAGTGGGCAGAGCAATGAATGCATTTTTATTTTTATTTTGTGCAGCAGGCTTGTTTCCACACACACACTTACCGTACTTAACTC